>NC_136912.1:88343480-88433480 GCF_949606895.1 Notothenia rossii
GTTAAAGTTGTACATGGAGTTATTAACAGGACTATTTCTTGACTGGATGCAGGGACTTTCTAAAGTCTTGAAGGCCACCAGTAGAGACTTCAGTAAGTTCCTGCTTAGAAATATTCAATGTTGGTGACCCTATGTAAAACCACAACAATCTAACACTGCATTATTTTGTGTACACAATAAATAAAATGTTTATTAGTGAGATTTATAGCTGTTGGTAGGCTCATTTTGTTACTTTTAGCCAGAGCTAAGCCAACCGTTTCCTCTTGTTGGGCTCTCAAGGCTGTGGGAGTGGATCAATCTTTTCATCCTACTAGCAAGTAATAAAGTATACTTTACACAATGTAGTTATATTCCTTTGGTAAAAAGCTCTCACGGTGATAAAAGAGCTGAATAAAACGTGTTTATCTCTTAAATGTGTCTCATTGATCTGCTCTTATTCATGCTAGAGTTGGAAAACAAGTGAATAAAGTCCTGCTCCCATAAAGAAAAGTAGACATGAGGCCTGACTCCTTTCATAGCCGTCATTCCCACCATCTCTCTCACAGCTGCACTCCTGTTGTGCAGACAGTCAAGGTCTCAGATGTTTAGTAGCCATGTATCCCGAGATAACACCAAGGCTCATTCTTGTACATCACAAATCTTCATTGTGGAACGACAAGAACAGTTCATTATTTTCGAATGGCTGCAACATCCGCCAACACTGTTTGTGGGACAGGAGGAACCACTTCATCGTGATGTTCTTGAAGAGTGAAGTATTGCCTGGTTGTGTGTAGGCCTACTGTGGGAATCAGGAATCATTCAACAGATTTTCATTAAAAACACACATCTATAATCTTAAATAAGAGAATTTAGACAATACTTTTGTAGTCGTTTGAATGTGTAATGTAACTGTGTGTTTTATATTATACCTGTGTGCTTTTTTTATTTATTAATTGTAACATATGTAAAGTGCCTTACTTTTTAAAAGCTCCAGTTGTAAAACATAATTAATTATTCTCCTATACATACAGCGCTATTTGGACCCCACTAATTTATCTTCAGTGTTGATAAACTTTTTTTTTTTAAATATACAATTCTAATGAAACCATAAGGAAAGTTTGGTACGAATGAGTGCAAATATTCTTATATTAATGGGAGGTATGGCTATTTGTGAATCATTCAATCAAAAACAATGAAAGTTAATTAAGTTGGCTTTGTAGTTAAAACACATTTTAACCTTTTTTAAATATACAGATGAATTGTCATTACAAGATGTGTCATTTTGCTTGCAAAAATAATTACATACCAAAATTCGCATTTTGTTAATAGTGGCTAGAATATTTGAAAAATATTTGTTAGACATTTAAAAATAATATAAAACAACAATTCGATCAGACAAAAATGCCACTAAACACATGAATTCAAATATTAGAAGAAACATTTTTATTAATCATAAAACGCAGGGGAGAAAAAAAGAACAATGTTTTTCATTTGTTTCATTATAATAACATCTTAGGATAAAAGCACCAACATCGAACAGTAAGAACTCATGTAAATGCAGGGCCTTTTGGGAAGTAGGTTTGCGTTATTGCACCTCAAACCTGCCCTGGCTGCACCCATCAGACATCGCTGTACACATCCTGTCACATGTCCGCCCACCAAACAATGGGAAGAGTCCCAACAAAGGACCGTGAACCTCTTTTGTTTGACAAATTTAGACGAAGGCATTTGTGAGATGAGGAAGATGCTGGAAGCCATTTCACAGCATCTGGATTCTAAAGCTTTATGAAGCTGGATTCAACCGGAGGCGATGGATGTATGTGACGGCGAGAATACATCTGAGGATTGAATTTTACCTCGCTTACTCAGGCATTGTCCTGGTCCTGAGTTTGGTTACAAATAGGACTCAATCATGCCACGAGATGGAGCATACGTTTATGACATTCAGTAGTTTTAAGAAAATTGTTTACATAATTTCAAGCCATGTGGGAAGTTCCTGAGTTACGACCTTTGGCAGGATTTAGAGTAAACCGCCTCCACTGCAGAGCTCTCACAGACTATTAATAATGTATCAGGATAGAGCATGCGGGAGAACTGCATAGAGGCTTTATTTAAACCATGCTCATACACCAAAGGACTTGAATAACAGCACCTCATCCCTTTGACTGATTATATAAGCAGCTATAAAACTGGTTGAAATCTGTAATGATTGTACATTTGTTGCCGTCTCCATAAACTGTTCTCACTTCCACATACATCACGCCGACACTCCAGATTCGAGAACATTTCTGGTAAACTCGTGTTGAAGATTATTAAACCATAAAACCCTGCAGCACAACAGGAGGAGAGTAGTATTTATCAATAGCTGCAATTTCCTTGTTTTAAGTGAAGGAGAGCACCGTGCTGTCGGTCTGAATAGTAGTATTACAAACTGACAGGAATCTGAAGACACCATTAAAAGCATAACGTGTGTCTGCAATTGTATCAAACACCAAGAATAAGAAAATCAAAACAGCATCAACAATAATTACAAAATACCTCTCAGTGCTGGTAACAAACGGACTAGTCTCTAAATGTTGCACTAAAATGATTTTTTCTTCTTTTATATTTAACAGTCGCAGGTGAGAAACACATTGAGTGCACAGGACAGGCGGACAATAAAGCTTTGATTATGAATCTAATCTTCCCTTAGATATGCACCGGAGAGTGGGGACAAAAAGCACACACAAACTGAGCTATGTGTTTTCCCACTATCAGAGCAAAGGGAAGCTTGGATGCTCTCACTCCCAACAAAGTGTTACACATACATCCTAACACAAGAGTTGTACATCTTTCCATTGAAACAATATGCTCACATCACAAGGTGGGGCCTTGTGTAGTGCGATATCTAGCGACGGACAGTTTGTGTAAGACGTGGACATGAGGGTTTGTATGCACCAGTGAAGTTTTTCAGAACAGAATTGCGATTGTTTGGAAACAGAAGCACCGTTTTTTTCCTGCAGAAATTGCATTGCTAAAAATAAAAATATACCAAAGAGGTGAAAACATCTGATAAAAGTGAAATCTAGTCGTGTTTAAGCCACAGCACCTTTGTTTGTCTGCATTAAATACGCACATCTTTTCAGTTTCTATTTCTATCACAAGGTCCAGTGATGTCAAAGCTCCTCTCTCATTGGCTTCAAGCCTCCTGTTTAACAGGCTGAGTTTAAGGTCACAATGCCAAAACAACCCTTTTCACTCATATATATATTTACATATACTTATATATTTAGACTGTTTGTATAGATACATATTTTGTATACCTTTCGGTTCCTGATAAGGAAAACCAAAGTTATGCACAGAAACAGTGAGTATGTTCACTAACAGATAAGCAGCTCGCTCTGAGGCTGACTTATGTTTGAAACTGTGGCGTGAGAAACGTCCTCACACCGGTTCACTCTGAGCAGCTGCTGCGGAGTCGTTCTGTCGGATTGGGGTCTACAGCTATCCATTAGGAATTCCAAGAACCAGACATTAAATATCAGAAAGAAAGTGCCAGAAAAAGGCTTAAAAAGTGTCCCTGTGTACAGCACCAAGTATTCGATTTGTTTTTGATGTTTTCACCACAGAATAAATAACATCAGATACAGTCCAAATGTAGCACCATTGTTTTCAGACTGTGAGTCAAGCACCAGGGCATTCTTAAATGCCAACAAATATCAGGATAAAACAAAAAGAAGAATAAAACAAATACCAAGGCAAATGGAGAGGCCGACAGCATAAATATAATAATCTAAATTATACACAACTGTACAGTCGGAGAATGAATCACATTCACAGTACACATCTTTTATACAAAAAAACTAATTACACAATAAAAAAAAGCAAACAAAAAGGTGTGAAGAGAGTCCAGTAGTTTGTTGTGGTTATGGTTTTCTCAGTGTGTGAGGATTTGCATGCACGAGTGTGTATGTGTGTTGGCATCAACTATATGCAGTATAGTTAAAGAAACATGTGTCCACGTTTTATGCCCTAAACAATCACTTAAACCTGCGTTTCCCAACAGCAGAGATAATTATGAATATAATTAGCTTAAGAAGAGTTCAAACATTTCTGCCTTTTTAAGCTGTGTTCCCTCAAAGTAGTGTAACTTACCAAATTGACTAAGGAGAATAAATGTTAATAAATACAGAAAGTGGCTAAAAATGTCAAGATAGCACCATTTTACCAATCGAATATCACGGGGTCTTTAAAAGAATAATGAACATGTACTGATCTCAGCGTTATTTCCACCCAATAAAGAGTTGCTAGTTCACAATATTTCAAAATCTAGGCTGAAAACTTAAGTTTTTTCAGATTTCAAAACATGAATGGATGTTCATATGTCCAAATTTTACATTCATTGAGCTTAATATGCTTGATTACTGTCACAACAGTAAACGTTTTAATAGAAAAAAATGATTTTCACTGATTTGTTAAATAAATCTGATATTACACCTGAGAATTATTTAAATGGGTTTTCTCAAGTTAATAACAAAGAAATAGTATATTAGCTCTTTGCTTTTAAACAGAGACTTAACAGTACATCATATTTTTAGAAAACATAAAAATGTTGTAAATCATGAACATTAGCAGAGTTTAAGGGGTGTCAACAAACCAGGCTGGACTAGCACATACTCTGCTACATGAGTAACTTTATCTTACCATCCAGTGTGAAGATATACTAAGTTCCTAACTTAAATTCATTATCGAATATGTTTGTGTATGCAACACAATTTCACCCAAGGAAGAGAAAACAGAGATAAGAGAGCGTGCAAGCAGGAACACTGCATGACCTCTGAGCAGAGTTCAATGAACTGGTCTGTGTGTGTCTGTCTGTGTGTGAGTGCACTCAGAGGGAGTGACACTTTGGAGGGAACAGATCAGATCAGTTTCAGATCAGAAAGCTTAAGTAAACAGATTCTTTAGCTAGTTGCTATGATAAGTGACCAAGACGAAACTGACACTGTCATACTATGAAGCACCTTTAATTCAAATCAGACAGCCTAATGACTCAGTTCACCAAGTGCTGAGCAGCAGCTAGAACTGATTTCCATATTGTAAAATCACACATAAACACGACCAGCACCCATTCATTCTGCTCAAGGTGACCATAGCGGTGGTTAGTGTGTGTGTGTGTGTGTGTGTGTGTGTGTGTGTGTGTGAGATCCCAGTACAGAAGCCGGTCTTGGAGGCGGTTGGGTAGTGCAGACGTTTTGAAGCACCAGTGATGAGGAGAGTGTCTCGGTCCACACCTCTGACATTTGCATAGTTTATTTCATTTGAGGTAGTATTCAACAATTACCTGAAACATCAAAGAAGACAGAAACAGATGATGAGTGTTTGTTATAAGGGGACAGATTCATCAAATAAGAAACAGAGTAAGTAAAATCCTGTCACTTTCAAAATCCATTTATCTCCAACCAACACTATACAGAATTTGATCTGCCACAAAACTATTTAAAAAAGAGGGTGTAGTGAAGTAGCGTGGAGTCATGGGAGTTCGTCATTGAAATCATCTTGTCCCTGTTATGATTATTTCATTATTCATCAACAGAGATTTGTACAGAACCGAATAATCTGAAAGGTTACCTCTTTGCCAAAACAAACAGACACGGTGAGTAAAACCGGGATAACATTTGATCGTTTAAACTGGTTAGACCGTCAATTTAGATAATCACAACGCTGACACATGCTCTAAGGGGACAGGATACCAATACAAGCGTTCAAAGTTCTCTAGGTTTGAAATTGTTGGAAAAATATTGTTGTTTTGCAAATACACGATGGAGCAAAATAACAATGAATAGGTCAGGAAATCTTTTGGACATTTCACTGCAGAAACCCACATTTTAAAACCTGAGAGTGGACTTACCTTGTTCAATCAGAACAACAGCGTAAGGCAGCTTTAGAACAGGTATCCTGTCTCTCTCACTCCCTATCAGTCTCACTTTCTCTCCTCCTCTGATTGCCCTTACCCTCTCCATCCTCCCCCCTTCCCCTCACACCCCCAAACCCTATCTAGGTCTGGAGCCAGGAGGCTGGGAGGTGGTGTAGGTGCCATGCGTGCCCTGAGTCCTCCACATGCCCCCGCCTCCACCTGAGCTGCTGCCC
Organism: Notothenia rossii; assembly: GCF_949606895.1. Lineage (NCBI taxonomy): Eukaryota > Metazoa > Chordata > Actinopteri > Perciformes > Nototheniidae > Notothenia > Notothenia rossii. The sequence goes on from NC_136912.1 coordinate 88,349,589, forward strand.
TGAGGTGGAGGAGGCAGCCGGGGGGGGTAGTGCACTGTGAATGGACGAGAGGAGGAGAGGGAGGAAGAGGAGAGGGAGGAAGCAGCAGCGACTGAGACAGAGGGGGAGGAGGAGATGGAGGCTCTCTGGTGGTGGGACAGACGGGAGGACTCGGATCGAGATGAAGGCGAGGCGTCAGAGTGGGCGGCTGCTGAGGAGGTGCTGTGCAGGGGAGGCAGGGTGAGGGTGGGGGGAGAGGCGCTGTGCAGGACTGACTGGGTGCGAATTTGATGGGACAGGGAGAGGGGGAGAGGGGACAACACCAGGCGGGTGGAGGCTTGTTGGGGGGTGGTGTGATGCTGGATTTGGGAGGAGGGGGAGGGAGAGAGTCTGAGCAGAGAGCCGAGGCCTCCAGAGGAAGGCAGCCTCACCCCAAACTGATGGGAGGACACTGTGGGCCTCACATGGTGAAATATACCTGCAAATCATAATGCAGAAACGGAGGATGGGGGAGAGAGTGGAGACAGCGAGAAAGAGGGGTGGGGGGCGACAAAGAGAGAAGCAAGGACTGAGCCGGGTTGTGAAGAGCAGCAAGCAGGTCTGAGACCAGCACACAGAAAGCAAGAGTCAGGACACTGTCACCCGGCATGTGGGAGCCAATTAGAATTGTACTAAAGCGGTTCTTATTGCAGCGAAATTTAATTATTTATTTTTGCTTACAGGTGAACTGACTCTGACATACAACTCCAATAGATACACCCACAGAAAATGACAATATAGTGAAGTATTAATGATGTATATCTAATTCATGGTCAATCACAGATGTCAAAATTAATTATTTGTTCAGATTTTTACTTTTTATTAAAAAAAAATCTCAAGCATTTCTTATTTTTAAAGTGCAACATTTTCCAAGGGTGTTTCAGCATTTAAGCAGCAAGCCCATCTCAAAGCAAGGTAGCACAGTCAGTCAGTCAGTCAGTCAGTCAGTCAGTCAGTCAGTCAGTCAGTCAGTCAGTCAGTCAGTCAGTCAGTCAGTCAGTCAGTCAGTCAGTCAGTCAGTCAGTCAGTCAGTCAGTCGGTGAAACTGTCGGTGAGTCAGCAGGACGGAGCGGGCAGCAATGGACCTTGACTTACCTGCTTTTATCAGCAGGCCCTTTCCCTGATCTTGGACTCGTACTATTCTTTATCAATCGACCCCAGGCTAAGAACAAACCCTCCCTCTGTACTCTACGTGATCAGCTTGATCTGACTCACCTCCAGCCACTCCACCTGCCAGCCCAGCACTGGAGAAGCTTCCCAGGACGGAGTTTCCGTTGACAAGCCTCGGTGTCCCACTCACCGTGGATCCGCCCGTCTGGGCCCCGAACAAGGACTGCAGGACTGAGGCCCCTCCGAGTGGGAACTGAGACCCCAGGTACTGGCCCACAGAGGGTCCTGTGGTGGAGGAAATGGCTACGGGACCACCCCCCACCTTCCCACTCAGGATGCCTCCACCACTGCTGGCAGCGGCAGATATGAAGAGGTTCTGACTGGCCATGCTGCTGCTCGTCTTCATCTCCCAGTCTCGGGGGCCCTTCTGTTTCTGGAGGGTCTGGCGTTGGTCCGATCCCCCTCCTCCCTGGGACCCTCCCCCACCGCCGCTGCCTCCACCCCGGGGCCCTGCCTCCTGACTGAGGAAGGGGTTGGGGTTTATGTAGCTGGACGACTCTCCTTCACCTCCTTTCCTCCCCTGCTGATGATGCTGTTGTTTGTGGTCTGAATCTGAGTCCGTGCCCCGGCCAGACCCCCCCATGCCGAAGGGGGAGCCCCCCTGCCTCAGGTCCGAGTGAGGCTGCTTGGGGTCAGAAATGGGCGAGAAGGTGGCTTTCCACTTGCTGTTGGAGGACAAGGAGGAGGAAGAGGAGGCGTCACTTCCTGTGCTGTTACCGCTGCTGCTACCAGACTTCCTGACTAGTGGAAAAAAAGAGAGAAGGAGAGAAAGAAATATTGGCATTAAGCAGAAGAAGTGCAAGATTAAAAAAAGAAATATTCGAGATAAGAATTTAGAACGTAGTCAATTGAAGCTAATTTGACCAAAAAGCTAATGAGTAAATGTATTAATTATCTCTGCATTCAATCTCTTAAACTACCGTAATTTTCGGACTATAAGGCGCACCTGAATATAAGCCGCAGCAGCTAAATTGAATGATGTGTACATATATAAGCCGCACTGGACTATAAGCCGCAGGTGTTTTAATGTTTCATTACCATATGTAAGGGTTCGTGCACAGAGGGGATTGTCGGGAAAGAGATGGCTGTTTGAGGAAGCTCCCATTTATTAACATTTCAACAAACAAGTTGCATATTTGCATAACGTATTCAAATGTTACCATTTAGTGCAATAGTAGATACAGAACATGTACTGTGCTGTGTAAACTGTACTGTATCACATAGCGTTTCAGACACACAAACTTTTCAACTTTCAAACTTAAACGGTGCGCTCCCAGCGCACGTACCGGCAGTGATCTACAGCAGTGGTTTTCAACCAGTGGTACGGGGACAAACCGTCTCGCTCTCGTAATGTCTGTCTGTCTTGCTCTCGTTCTGTCTCTCGTACCACTCTCGGTCCCACTTTTACTTTTGCGCGCTACCTGTCTCACTCTTTTCCGGCCTCCAGCTTTTCCTGCTGGAGCCCGCCGCTTAAAGGTGGGGGGCGCGGACCGGCCATAGAGCCCATAGAGTTAAAGGTGGTGGACTGTAACCTGTAGGAGGTCCCCTAGTGGCCGTTAGCTGTAAAGATCCATAGATTAGCTGCACCGTTATATAAGCCGCAGCGTCGAAAAATGGGAAAAAAGGCGCGGCTTATAGTCCGAAAATGACGGTAGTTATGTTTCCACCAACAGTATAGGATATGGATTATGGATGAAGATACATTTTACAGTTGAGTTTTGTCCGACTCAAGATATTCAGTCGTATTTATTTCCATTCCTCCACGAGCAAGTTCACTTCTTGATAAATATAGCAAACAGAGGAATTTATTTCCTTCAAATATTTTTATTTGGAATGACATTTTCTTTTCTTACCTCTTTCACCGTCCCCTATTCTACCAGGTCCATCTCTGCTCTCCAAAGATATAGTGGCAATTTTTCTTTCAATTCTAGAAGAAAAAAATAAACTGTCAAGAAAAAATGCAACTAGTTTTATTGGTCACCGGGATACTTAAAAAAAAGGGGGAAAAGCCTCAAGCTATAGCGGAGACCAGCAGTCATCTTTTATAAAGGCAGTTCAGCAGGGACACGTTGTTACCCCGTCTTCATATTAATGACGAGTTTCTTACCGTGAACTGGAGCTGTCGGCAGGGTATCCTGAGTCGTCGTCGTCAGAGCTGGGGGCCGAGGAGTACCGGCCGGCCCCTTTGAGCTCCAGGGGGCGCTCTCTCTTCAGGACGGGGGGCTGGTCCATGTCCGGCCCAGTGGGGCTGCGGCTTGACTGCTCTGGAGAGGAGATGGCAGAGATCTCCAGGGGCTGGTTGATGTTGTTCACCTGAGGGACAAACAACATAAAGGCTTCGAGTAATGTGAAAGCAATCCAATGTCCTTGATCCATGGGGAAAGAATGGTGGTAATGTACTAAAGAGGTATTTCTGAGTAAAGTGTTACAAAATCTAAGCTAGAAATATTGTTTAAAAATTCATGATTGAACTACAAATAAAATAAATAAATCATACAGGCAGTCAAATGAACCCATATTAATCAAAGTAATGTGATACAGACATATGTTCACTGTTTACTATAATGTGTACACATATTTACTAATTCTTGTAAGACGTTCTGAGATCAGAAATTATTTGTTCAAAATGTCTTCTTCCTGTTCATTCATGGTTTGGATAATATTCCTTTTTAATACATTTAAAATCTTGAAAATGCATTAATTAAAGTGGTTGTATGAGGAACACCCTCACATCACACAGTGGATAGGGAAAGGATCCTTTTCAGTTTTATGAAGATTGTAGTGCATTTATACCCTACTCAGGTCCTGGTTAGCCGCTTTTCCACTGTTGGGCCATCTAAAGCAAGTGGCATCTTTCAGCCAGCAGCCGCTGTAAATCTGCCAAGGCCCCAAGCCACGAGAACAAAAACCACTCGCTTAACTTCTATCGAGCTGATCCCTTAAACCGCCTATTATATGCAACCTCTTAGTATACGACACACAAATAAATAACAGCACACTTGTCATTCACCTGTCACACAGGAATTACAGTTAGCACCATCAAAAACGGCATAATAAAAGTAGACCATGATGTGTTCAGTTGAATTACTATCACTGTTAAATTTGCAAAATAAAATAATAACTCACCGCCTGAATCTGCCTCCTGCGACTCGAACATCCTGAAAGTAAACATTGAGGTCCCGCCGCCATCTAAGCTACTTTCCAGTCTCCATAAATACATTGCTTTAATTGACATTGGACACATACTTTGGGATGATATTTGGATATCACAGCTCTTCTGTAAACTAAGTCAAATCAAGAAAAGTAAGATGTGTCACACAGGTTTGATATTTGTTCAGCGATTCCAGAAACACTGCTTGTCAACTAGATTGTTATAATGTATGTTCTTTTTGTTTTGTGATACATGGCACATGAATCCGAAGAACTGAGTGGACGGTATAAAGTCTGTTTGGTAAGTTCATTTCCATTTAAAATGACTGACTGACTGAATGAAGGCTTGAAATGTTTCCTATTGCTCATTTCTATGACTCATAAACAGACAGCAATTCGTTCTGCAAACATCATTCGACCTTATTCTGTTATCATATTTAGCTCGCAAGAAACCGCTCTGCTTCACAGTTAACACGTATTTATTTTTTGGTTATTCTTTAGTGATGAATCCCATCTTCCCCCCAAAAGACAGATAAGCGCTGCCAATGCCCCCCGACTTTGCCCCCAGCCCACTCTTAGCACTAGCTGGCCTGTGTGCGGAGCGACACTGGAAAAGCGGCTAATGCTAACGAGTAAGAATAGGGAGGCTTTTTGGTTTGGCGTGTGGACAGTAGATGTTTATTTTCAATTCATTGTAAGTGTACATTCCTGTTTTGTATTGTCTTGACCTTTACTTTAGTCATGGACTGTAAAGTTGTCGGTGTTTAAAAAAAATAAATATTATATCACATCATGTCAGGTCCCTGTGTGTGTTCTCTCTTCATGCTGTTGGGGACTCACCATGGAGTTAATGTTGAGAGGAGACCCTGAGGAGCGGTTGGTGGCGAGCCCGGGGAAGGACCTCCTCTTCGGGGACCCCCCCGCCGTGACTGACGCGGTAGAGTTGCGTTTCCGTCTCCCCCTCTTACGGCCCTCCTGAGCGCAGAGGCCGTGAGAGGAGTGTGACGACGATGTGTGTGTGGGTGTGTGTGTGTGCTGTGTGCCGGGGGACTGGTGGTGGTGGTGATGGTGATGGTTTCCATGGTTACTGTGGTATCCCTGCTTGTTGCCAGTGTGATGGTGGAGGCGTAATCCTCCGGCCGCGCTGCTGCCCGACGAAGAGGAAGACGAGGATGAAGAGGAGGAAGAAGAGAAGAAGATTCTCCTCCGCAGTTCAGTGTCGTGCGGCTCCGTGTCGGATTCACCTCCGTGGCGATCCTGTCCATCTTCCGGAAGAATCCGAGGGGGTCCGTCTGCATACTGGAGCACCCCCCCATTGCCCAGTGGGGGGCTCTGGATGGGACCACCCCGTCCCATTGGTCCTGTCAAGGGAGCGTTGGGGTGCGAAGGTGATGAAGAAGCACCATTATGGTCCTCAGGGTGGGGACCGCCATTCATCAGCCCTGAGCCCGATAAATATCCTAAACAGAAACAAACAGACAATTAGAAAGATGCACAGGAAGAACATTAAGTAAAAAATAAATATGATATGCATTTTATTGTTAAAAAATAAGCTACTAATCATTGTGTGGTCAATATAATACATTAAGTAATTAAACGTTATCCTTACCGTTGGTTTGACCCGACTGAGATACAGGACTCGGAGTACTCCTCTGAAAAAATAAAGTCAATTAAAATCCAAAGAAACAATATCAAACTTAAATGACTACGACTGGGTTGTATTCCTGTATTCCTATTACTTTGATAAAGTTGCAGTAGGCTATATATTCATGTCCTTACATAGTGTCATCACTTTATCCACTGGGAAAGTCTAATAAGTGGCATATGAATGATTTAATTAGGGCCCAAAACGTGTTTTGAGTGACCTTGACAATCTGAGTTCAACTCCAAGTCTAAAAGGGAAATCTGTGCACAATTTATAGAAGTGTCCTCAAGGATTTTCTAAGATATTGTGTTCACGAGAATACAGACACATGAATGAGGCATAAAGGTCACAAAATCTTACATTTAAAAACTAAAATCTTTGTATATTAAGGTGAATTAACTACAATTATATCCGCCATATCTCTAACCTGCGCATCCTACTGAGCTCACCAATTCTTCACAAGTGAACCTTGGAGCAGCAAAGCACTAACAGCCCCTACACACGGCAGTGTGCGTTGTCGCTTGCCGGCGGGCGTGTCTGAAGCTAGACCAACAACCAATCACATGAATCTCCCGCCCCGGACACACAAGCAGCAGTTTGATTGGCTAGAGCTTGTACTGGCATATGATTCGATTGGCAGACGCTTCCGTCGAAGCTTCAAAAGTAGAACATTGCTCTACTTTTGCAGCAAGCAACGCTTTGCTCCCACAATGCAGTTCGGCAAAGCGTGACGTCACCCCATTCAAAGTGAATTGGCAGAAGCGTCAACGCACGCCGCCGTGTGTAGGGGCCGTAATATAAAAAGGCACAATAGCAGTACCTATTATACTACAACACTGGATGTACTCACCAGTCTTTCAACTCGACTGGGCAGCACCACGCTGGCCAGAGGAATGCTGACCGGTAGTTTACTCGGGTGGACCGTGCTCAGAGGAATACTGATTGGAAGGCTTTTAATGCCGCTGTCACCCTGAACAGATGGGCTCCTCTCTTTGCCCTATGTGAGAATATAAGAGTAGATAATGGTTAACATTTAGAAGTTGCAAGAAAGGTTAAAAAACAAAAAACGGGTCAACAGTGCAGGCGTACATATTGCAAAGAAAATAAAAGGTTACCCTCTCGAAGCCTTTATTCTGGGCATCACAAGCATTGGGAGAAGGACAGTTCAGTTTGGCTCCCAGCGGCGAGTAAACACCTCCCAATTCCCTAAATGAAAAAGGAGAAACAAGTTAGCTTTTTGCTACCCTGGGGAGCAACGTAGAGACATTTGGGTGCTTTTAGTGCTAACCAACCTGTGCATGTTCAGTCCTGGACCTCTCAAGTGAGCGTTGGGGTCCTGGTTAAGGTGCCTCCGCAAGGCAATCTTGGCGGGGGAGAAGCGTGTGTAATCAGGAAGAGCGTAGGAGGAACTCAGCTGCCTCTGCCGGGCATCAGAGATGGCGGGTGCCATCTCATGGTATGGAGAGATGGGTAGATAGCGAGACAGAAGTTCCCCCTTGGTGTTCGTCCGGTCAAAACAGGGCAAGCTGGTGCCGTTGATCTCCATGCTGATGCCGTTAAAAGCCGGGATCGAGCACAGGCCGTGCTTAGAGGGGTCCATGTCCATGGAAGAGCGGGAATCCATGTTCTTTCTGTATGGGGAGCCGTGACAGGGGCTGTAGGATTTGAGCTGAAGCAACTCCTGCTGCCTTTGAGTTTTCTCCAGCTCCACTATGCTGATCTACAAACAGACACAAGGGGGAGCCGTTACACTAAAGAAACAGCACTGTGTTATGTATAAATTCCTGATATGTCAAGACATGTTTATGACAGAAAATCCTCAGCTCTTCCTGAAAGCTATAAATTATAAAGTTTAGGTGACAAGCATAATTCCTCTTGAATATCTATCTGAAGAGCGAGTGTGATGGGCAAAAGGGGGGCGCAAGGATAGAAGAGAGAACAGAGCAACTGTGGGGGAGTATTTCAGAGGTGGAAGCATTCGGTGATGAATCCAAAAAGTTGAGGAGGACTGTGTACCTGCAGCTCCAAGCAGTGTCTCTGCTTTTCAGAGATTTGTCTGCGTAGCACCTGCTTCTCCTTCAACAGATTCTCCAGACACAAAGAGCCCCAGTCCAGCTTCAGCTCCTCACATCGAGACTTCAGCTGGAAAACAACAAACATACACGCTTGATGTTATTGAATCGTGAGAGAGAGCGGGAAGGAAAGTCAAACCTATGGGCCTGAAGGGCATGGCTGTGGAGTGAAAACTACAGCTGAGCTGGGACTGCATCCACCATTACACAAAGGCAGAGCAGCAGGAATGGTGACAGGTGGGAGCCTCGGGGGATGATGTAGTAGTGAGGGTGGAGGTTACAACAACATAGTAAGCCCTGAGCGCTCACCAGAAGCAGGCTATGGTCTCTCAGTAAGGCCATGTCTCTCTCCAGCTGCTTAGTCTGCTCTTTCAGCTGACGGTTGTGGGCTGAGATCTCCTTCTGGGCTTGCAGCAGGTCCTCCACAGTCAGGGCTTTCACCCCCAGCTGATCGCCACATACACACATCATATATAAGCCACAAACACAATGCCTAAACAACAACTTAGCAGTACAAATCTTTAAAGCGTTATGCAGCCGTTGTTTGGTTTAGTGTAAAAAAGCAAAGCAAATGTGGCAATGGTTCTTCTTTACTACGGTTTTATGGAATAAAGGGATTAAGCAAAGGGGGCTTTTGACACCACTGACCGTTCTAAGTCAATAATAAGAAAGGCCTCATTGTGCATTTGTGTTTTTCCTGTGTTCATTGTTAAAGCACTTCCAAACTGTTTGTGATTACTGTAACCTCACATCACTGTTGGGTGTAGTAAGAGCTTTCAACACAGCACTCGATACGACGCACTTTAACAGACTTAAAGTTTTAACCAGACGAGCTTAGTGTTAAGTTTATTCTCATTACAACACAACGCTGCAGGTAAACACCCAAAATAAGAACTGCCTCGCTTTCATTAAAGATTAGCTTAAACCATGTTCACCTGGAAAGGGATAGAAGTCATTCAGGCTGTAATTAAGGGCTAATCTCAGTACGTGATACCGTTTTTGGGTTTTATTTGTATCCTTAATTTGGTGAATGACCTTAAAGTAAAATAACTTTATAAGCATGGATGCATACAACTGCTATTTAATACAAGAAGTTAGTGGTAATATTACCGATTGTATCTGTATATGAAGTCAAATTGAGAAACGGCTCCTACCTCGTCTAGTTTGGTCTGAAAGAGACCTTTGATCTTGTCCTTGTGAGTCTGACAAACAGAGTGGAGCTGCTCCGCCTGCCCTGACAGGTCCCTGTGCTTTTGCTAGAGACAGAAAAAATAGAAGATTACATGTAAGAGGTTGGGTAAAAAAGTAAAAAAAAACAAGGTTTAATTTGGGTTAATGCTAGGGCTGCTCGATTATGGCAAAAATCATAATCTCGATTATTTGGGTCAATAATTGATATCACGATTATTAAAAACGATCATTTACTTTGAAAACATCCATTTATTGAAAAAAAAAAGTGTAGTAGGCTTTTAACAGTTGATTACCCTGAAAGTTAAGTATAAGTCAATTGAAAAACCAATACAAAATATAAATTTTTGAATTATAAATAATAATAAAAAATAAAAATAAATAATCGTTTTATTTTGATTATGTTTTCATAATCGTTGCAAGCCAAAATCGTAATTAATTGAGCAGCCCTAGTGAATGCAACTTAATATATGTAGTCATGATATGGCCGTTAAATGCCAAAGTGAAACTGCAGCAGAAGCCAATAGTGTCTGCAAAGGGAGAGTTGATCACCTTCTCCTCTTCTAAAAGCTCCTGCAGGTTGGAGCGGTACTGAGGGGTCTTCATGTGGGTCATAAACTGGAGGTATTGTACTTTGATGTTATCTGTAAGAAGATGTAGGTCAGGCACACAGAGAGAGGAAGAGAACAGAAACACAGGGATTGTATATTTAGGTATTTGTTGGAAAAAAGGAGTTCAATATAATAATTGTACAACGGTTCATATCAAAGCCTAAATGTGAGACTAAAAGCAATATTAAAAGTTAACATTATTATCTTACAAACAGATTGGTACAGAGTCTGGTATAATATTTATGACATATTTTGACAGATAAAATAATGGAAGTGAGTCTTCCTCAGCTCACCTAGCAGGTGCTGCAGCCCGGGAGGAGTGGGGCTCAGGATCAGCTGAGAGGAGGGATAGTGCTGGACCTTGGGAGGTAGCTGGTAGAACGGACTCTGAGGGGGCCGGTAAGCATCTGTGCACACAAGGAGAATAATAATTGTTAAAACTGAGATCTCTTAAGCTTTCTGTACTTTGAGGCACATTGTGTGTCTGTGTGTCTGACCCTGAGGGGGGGCTGCAGAGAGGGTCTTGGCGTGCAGCAGATCCAGCGCACTCTGGTTCTTTTTGTTTTTCTTCTCCACAGCCGGGGCGGCCTTCTTGGGTCGACCACGTTTCTTGTTGTTCAACTTGCGAACTTTGGGCAGGAGTCGGGCTCTTCGGGGTTTGGCAGGGGGCTTGACCACGGTCACCAAGCGAGGACGCTCGTCCTCACCGCAGGAGTCCTGCTGCGATACGCATGACAAACACACCGTACATATTCATACAAGGAGAAAGAGAGCTGGCCCTGCTGTGATACATGGTAGGAACATTTCAGCTGTCAATCGAATTATGAACTCTCGGAAATTCATGAATGAATGTTTTTTTTGTTTTTTAAAGTTTGCTGAAGTCATCAATTACTATGACCATGTACAAGTTGGATGTTTTTTTACTGTACCGTTGGACCAAAATGTATGACAACACATTGACCATGTTCCTATCTAAGCAAATCTTGACAGTAGGATCCCGCCTTGGTGTAGTAAATAAAATGTTTTGGTGCAGGTGAAGAAATTCAGGTTCAATAAGTTCAAAAGCACCCGTGGATATAAACACAAAAAATAATTTGAGCCCTGCACTTCGTCTATCTCGTCCAGAGAAATGCTTTCCAAAGTCTTGTGCATGTCCTACCTTGTTTTGTTCTTTAGGTTTTGTAGGCGTGGTGCTATTGCTTTTACTGTCCTTCGTGTCCTTCTGCTGACGTCGCCTAGCTGCTTCCTGCTCTTCCTGATAAACCAAGATGAACCAATTTCATTGTCTGATACAGAAAATAAAGTGAATACAATGATTGAATACAATGAGGAAGAAGAACATGACTCACCCTGAGTTTAGGATTTTTCAGACTAGCAAAATAGTTTTCAAGCTGAAAAACAGGAAAATGTGAATGTGAGAATATTATTTTCATAAATTGTTTACGATCAAATATCTATATATTATCCACTTTTGCTTCCAACCTGACGTGATTATGAGATGTTTTTGGATTATGATGATTACTGACCAGTTATTAACTTTAATCCAGACATTAAAGCTTGAGCAGCCTCATCTATTTCAGGTGACAACACAGAACAAGGATGTCACTGGCACTGTAGTTAGCGTGCCAGCTCTCTCACCCGGTTTCACGCTGGTAAACAGGGATTACATTTAACCAATTAACACACACATCAGTGTTATCTGATGCATCTAATGCAGTGGTGGTGCTAGACTTTTTCGCTGCCCGTCATTTTGACGAACAGGATCGTAACATTTCTGTCAAAATCCATTATTAACCGTCGGTCTGTACACAACTCTGATGGGGGATGGGGCGGGGGGAAGAGAGCATGCTCGTGAACTGTCAACGGGGTTATGCATGCCCACTGCACCTCACGGGAGCGCGCACAGCGTAAAGCAAATACCCAGACATTTCAATGATTTGTACGGCAAAGTGCGGTTTGGAAACGATATCATTTCCTTTTTGGCGGGTATGCATAACACGGCATCACACCGGAGCCTCGCTGCGGGGAAACTTTGGTGCTGTTCTGAGTTTGTTCTAATTTGTCAAAATGACGGAATGCTTTCAGATTTTTCCGTCATTGTTAGCGTCACCTCATAGACGGAAAATATTCGGTTAACGCGATCTCTGATCTAATGTGTTACCCTCTGCTTTCCTCAGGTTAATCACTCCTGGGACTGACTGCTCATTAAGACAGTGAGTCAGCCCATCTCAGGAGTTTGGTGCGTTTTTTTGTCTCTGATGCAGAATGTGTTTGTACCGCCTCAGCAGTCATTCGATTGGTTTGTCAAGATCTCCTCTAATAGACGTTCTAGTGTCAGCATGTGGATCCTTCTTCAGGAGCGTCAGTGCTTACTATAGTGCGGTCTATGGTGTGAAGGTAGTAGGAAACTGGCTTCCCAGTCCAGGACACAGAGCCCCTCAATGGAGAGAGCTCCACCACGCGCATTATCGTACCAATGTCTGCAGGAGAGAGGAAAAACAAAGCGCTGCATGTCAGATACACATGGAAGGAAGCATAAGACATTCAATCTGTGTTTCCACTAAATGTTGCTACTTACCGCTCAAGTTTCGACTGTTTATTCTGAAATTTAAAGGTGCAAAAGGTTTGGAAGATACAATTTTTCCACCTGTGGAAATAAAAAAAACAAGAGAGAAAACAGATTCAGTAAATACATTTATAGATAATCCATTCATCCATCCGTCTATCTATCTTCTCCCGTGGTGGGGTCGCTGGGGGTAGCAGTTCCAGCAGAGAGCCCCAATCGTTCTTTTCCCTGGCCACATCAACCAGCTCTGACTGGGGGATCCCAAGGCGCTCCCAGGCCAGCGAAGAGATATAATCCCTCCACCTGGTTCTAGGTCTACCGCTTGGTCTCTTCCCAGCTGGACGTGCCTGGAACACCTCCCTAGGGAGGCGCCCAGGTGGAATCCTAACTAGGTGCCCAAACCACCTCAACTGGCTCCTTTCGACGCGAAGGAGGAGCGGTTCAACTCCGAGTCCCTCCCGGATGACTGAACTTCTCATCTTATCCCTAAGGGAGACACCAGCCACCCTGCGGAGAAAACCCATCTCGGCCGCTTGTACCCGCGATCTCGTTCTTTCGGTCATGACCCATCCTTCATGACCATAGGTGAGGGTCGGAACGAAAATGGCCCGGTAGACAGAGAGTTTTGCCTTCTGGCTCAGCTCTCTTTTCGTCACAACGGTGCGGTAAAGCGACTGCAGTACCGCTCCCGATTCTCCGACCCATCTCACGCTCCATTGTTCCCTCACTCGAGAACAAGACCCCGAGATACTTGAACTCCTTCACTCTTATCTCACATTTATAAATAATATTTGGAATATATTTAAATACATTTTAGATACTGTTGTACAGTTGACACAGATAGCATCTATGGCTCACTAGATAAATCTAATAATATGGATGACACAGTGATGTCGAAGGGTCGGGGAAAAGCGTCTGCTGGATTCTATCAGCCATTGTGGTTTTAATTATTAACAAGAACAGCTGAATAAATAGGTTTCCAGGAAGTTTGTTTCAAGTGAGGCCAACAAAAGGCCTTGATTTTTTCTACACAAATTAAATGTTGTCACCTGATCTTTAAAAGCTTTTTTTGTCAAAGTTTTATTATATAGGCCTCGCAAAATGTCTCAATTTGTTGTGGCTGATCTTTTCCCCTGTAACGCCAATGAATGACTTGTAAAAACACACAGCTCACTGTGGAGAATAAAGGATCAGTAGAATGATAATCCCACTATATACCACATGTTTCTATCTTTTTTAATTGATTGGGAAAGGCCAGTCTATATTGACCACACTTATGGTTGAGTGAATGCATTATAAGAAGTACAACATATTCCCCTTTGAAAATCTAATCATGGTTGCACACACATATCTTATATTTAGCCGTTAAATACTAACCTTCCTTCATGTTAGCAAAACGCTCCTTCAGCTGGTGATCTACCTCTGGACCAAAGGCAAAGTTATTCACAAAAATAATACTGCAAGACAGACAGAAAAGAAAACATTTTAGATTGACAGTTGGCAACAAAAAAAAGAGAGATGAATGTTATGGCAAAGTTCTGCAGACACATTTATAAAAGGACAAAGTGACTTCTCTAATTTCACTAATATATCTCGGCCATGTCAAACAACACGAACGCTTAAGCTTAAGACTTTTCCTGAAGGTCCGTTTGCTAACTGTTTGCCTTTAGGCATTCAACTCTGGACCTTTATAAACTTAGATTTAATCATAAATAATAATAATAAGTAAATATGTTTAAATTAGTAGCTTTTATTAGGGACTGGGCTTTTGCATTACATGTTCAACATGCCCAGTCTCTCTGTGTATAAATTCAGCTTATAAATAGTCTTATTTATAGTCATATTTATTGGAAAATGTGTCTTGCAGACGGTTGCGCCGGTCCGGTTTGGTGTAACACCTTGTGGTGGCAATTCTTTCCTTCCATTCTTCAGAGAGAAAGTCCCCTCTCTCCAGCTGAAAGCAACACAACAGACTATAATTAATACCTGTGGCTCTACATAACAATATTAAAAGGTTTTGAAAGTGTTTATTATGATATGCAACTTACTGTGTACTCCCCATGTTTCTTTCCGTACCATCTCATCCACTTCTTAAACTCGTTATCCATGCTCTGAGAGAAAGAATTTGCATATTATTATCCAACAAAATGCTGGTGTTGGTGTGTTGCAACAGGGTAATGATAAGAAGATAAAGAATGAACCAGGAAATCCACTTTGGAGACGGATTGGACGCAAAAGGCAACACACAGCGGAAAACTTTCGGCTTCGCTTTTATTTTCCAGAGGTGATTTGCACTGCGCCAACACCGCTGTCTCTCTGGAATAGCCCTCTGGTCCTGCCATAATTATGTGGTCACCTCTGCATAGGTAGCTGGAATGTCTGCTTTCTCTACACCGAAGTAGTGTTTACAGTTGGTTGCTGCTGCAACTTGGAGCACTACCTGCCCCACTCCTGCAAATAGGAAAACAATAGGGTCATGTCTTGCATCAAACAGAAAACATTACTTATATCTTGACAATAATTCTGTTGAAAACGATTTTTCCACCTGCATTGGCATCCTGACCCACTCCTACAACTTAAAACATAATCACTGCCCTGAAAACTTGTCATTTTAAAAAGTCAAGCAATAGCGAGATTTTTTTTTATTCAGTCAATTCACTAAGAATTTTTTTTAATGGCAGCCCGAAAGGACACAGCACAATGCAGACAGAAGGTTTGCTGCCATTTAAAGGATCAGCACATTAAGAGGACGTTACTGAAATGTCCACTATCATCGCTTCAGCTCTCAGCCTGCAATGGTTTATCCAAAGTGGGAAAGCCAAACAGAGTGAAGGACCTGGTACCCAAAAATGTGTTAAAATAAGTTGTATCATGCAGATACAGTGGAGGAAACAAATATTTGATCCCTTGTCGATTTTGTAAGTTCACCCGCTTACAAAGAAATGAACAGTCTATAAATGTAACGGTAGGTTTATTTTTAACAGTGAGAGTATCAAAAAGAAAATGTACTCGGTGAACTTACAAAATCTCCAAGGGATCAAATACTTATTTACAGCATAATTGAGTTCACAAAATAACAGCTGACTAACCGCTGCCGAGGTCAACAAAGGTGTCGTCTTCCATGATTTCCATCTCGTCGATGATCTGAGCCACCAGGTCGAAGGAGGTCTCTCCGTACACCTCGGGGGAGAAGGGCTCGTAGTTGTTGAGCTTCTCGGGGTCGGTCACTGAGTGGTTGTACACCTGCTGCAGTATGTGTCTCAGCAGCCCGTTGGAAGGTCGCTTGTTCAGCTTCATGGGCTGGGTCGTGCCTTTCCACTATAAAATGCAGATCATATATATTTATTACATGGCTTAGTTGAATACTTGATTCTGATTGGTCAATTCAGAACACGTGACACGTTGTTAATCCAGAACAGACAGACCGCTGTCAAGGACTTATTGGCCGTTGTTAAGGACGCTCACATCTGCAGAAAGAAGTTCGGTCGATTTAACTGTATACAGTTTTCAAACCGACAAGACAAGAGGGACAAGAAAACAGCGGAGAAGTAACGGGGCAGAAATCCTCCTTTTTACGCAACAGTCCAGACATAAACATCAAACGGCAAAACATATTCAGTTGCCAGTTACTTTGGCATCAGGGCAGGGACATGTAGATACTTTCCAAGGTTTGAGATTATGAATTGTGCTACTTTTAAAGCAAGCAACAATGTTTTCAAATCTGTTATCAAAAAGGTTCACAAAAAAAACGCTATCGAAGCAGTTCCTGCCGTAGCTACATAGTTCAAACAGTAACAACGGACATTGTCCCTTACATATTCACACACTCGAAACAATCCATAATTTTCCCACACATCAGAGTCACATATTGTGCAGTGGGGCTGGCCTTTCAAGGACAAAGACAAATGAATACACTTGATTTGTTTTGTTTTAAAAAGATTCCATAAATGAGATAATTTGTGACGCAAATATTGTAGCAAGAGTGATCATTAAAAGTATTTATTGTAAGACAGTGGAAGGTCATATGCAGCAATGATTCAAAGCTGTGAGACTCGCCACACACACACACACACACACACACACACACACACACACACACACACACACACACACACACACACACACACACACACACACACACACACACACACACACACACACACACACACACACACACACACACACACACACACACACACACACACACACACACACACACACACACACACACACACACACACACACACACACACACACACACACACACACACACACACACACACACACACACACACACACACACACACACACACACACACACACACACACACACACACACTAATGTTTCACCTACAGAGCACTGAAGGCCTTTCACACATACGGACTCACCAGCTGGTGGAAGCTGTCGATGGCCCTGTTGTACTTGTCACAAAGTCTCTGCATACTCTCGAAGCTGTGAGAATAACAAAACACAATTAATACCATCATTTTGTACGAGATGAACTCCAAAATCCCATTCCAACACCTATTTCAGTGATTCACTCATATGTTTCTAAAAATACTAATAATTGTGTCATTGGTGGCAGAGATATTTACTTTTACTGACACTTTAAGATTGTAATTTTGATAGAAATCCAACAGACGAATAAGAAAACCGACTATTAAGATATTAGATATATTTAGATTGACATACGAGAACAGCTGTTAGGTAAGCTGCTAGCCTGACTGGATGAAGTGGTACCTTTAGTATGTTTCCCAGATTTATTTTCTTTTTAAATCACAGTCATAGCAACACAAACCCTTTATGTGACCTTAGACTGACCATTTTGTGTCGTAGTCAATGAGTACGTAGTTTTCCATGGCGAGTTTGAGGTCTGGGATCTCCTCACACACCCACCTACAGAAAGCACACACACATACAAACATAATTAGATCATCATCATCGTCAGTCACTCACTGGCTGTTCATGTGGGGGTTGAGTGAGATGGGAGAAAGGTCACTTACCGAATGGTCTCGATGATTTCATTAGCAGCATCATGGTGTTTATCCTGAAAACAGAGAGAGGGAACAAAATATTAAACTTAACAAACACGACATACTACAGCTGGAAAAATGACCATGACGTTTAATCTTCATCTCTATAAAAACTAAACATTATAACCTTCATGACAGTAGGGTTTAGAGCAGGACTTTTTTATTACACTGCACTGGATAAAGCTTAGTGTAAACTGAAAGTCTGTATATTTTCCCCTTGAATAATATATTTAACAGGAAGCACTTTACCAGAAAGAAAGAATACCCAACGGCACCAGGAAGAGGAAAGTGGTATGCATAGTTTTTTGTGATATTCATCATTGAGTGTAAAATGTAATTTAAACTTCCTACTGCTATCATGGAAAACAGAAGAGTCCCAGAAAACAAGAAATGAATATAATAATTGCAGGATATCATCTTTATAAGCTAGAGTAAATGAATGATTTCCTGGTAGACAATAACTGTTATTACTATTAGGGCTGTGCATCTTCACTGGTCTCACGATTCGATTCATCGCTATACAGTATCTGTGTGTGAAATTGTTCCATCCTCAAAAACAAAAAACTAATGCTTCTGTAGTCTAGCTGCAGCTTCTAGCAACGGTCTTCTGTTAAAAAAAGGACACTGAATGTGGCATCACAAACATGACAGGAGTATTTACAACAGCAATATAAAAACTAAAATACTGCATGTGGGAGCACATTTACATTCTCTGTCTTACTGTTACATACATCCCATGATTGTGGGAGATTCAGTTAGCTTGATCATATCTCAATCAGTGATTAAGTGAATAATAACGTTTCTATCAGGTTACTATCAGCCTGTCACTCATTATTATCAGGGGGGGGGCGGGGTTTGGAGGAACAGAGGAGACTGTGATCACAGAAGCTTTATCCTCCTGCCTTCACATACTTTACACACGTATTTATCTTCTGAAAATAGCAAGAGGACATTCATACTCTGCAATCCAAGACTTAACTAAATCCACCAAAAACCTAACATGATTGTAACGCGAGTATTTAAAAAAAACATAAATCCCTGTGTGTCTGAGCCACAGCGACACGGAGTGATTCAGAGCGGGTCCTTCTGCTGTCGGTTCTGGACTGGTGTTCTTGTGTTGGTGGATAAAGCAGATTGCTCCGTGTTTGGTGTCGCTGTCACGTCTGTTCCCTGATCTCTGCGTCACCGACCGATTTGATTTTAAAGTGGACCTATCATGCTATATTTGAATAATATAGTGTAGGACCATACCTATATAAGGCATATTTATACTTTGTATTTTTCAAAATACCAAACAGATCATGCATTTTAGCCATGCCTCATTTCGCTCAATTTAACACTGTCTTTGCATGGGCTGATTCTGTGAGAACAGCACCATCTACAGGCCTGGCATATGTACTACAGCGTCTCCAGCGCTTTCCAACGGCAATGTCCGTGGCTGTCTCCTGATTGGTGGAGTTGGCCCAATAGCTGTAGCGCCACTTCTGTGACGTCATAGAAGTGTTCAAATCTGGATCAGTCTGTATCAGATCCGTTGCAGCCCCTTTTTAAGAGATTTGGGTATGGAGGAAAATAGAGAGGGTTGTGTTTTCTGACACTTGGTGAGTTCCCTGGAACACCGGGGACACATATTCATGTATAAAAGACATACAAAAGTGCATTTTGCATGATAGGTCACCTTTAAAGTGACAGAAAAAAAAACTTTATTGTAAAGCCGTGGCCGTAAAATCAGGAAGCAACGTTACTACGCTATAATCGATTATGTTCTGTCACTGCATCGATGCAGAATCGTCCACTTCGCGATGCATAGTAGAAACGATTAATGTCAACCCCCCTAATTACTATGCATATCACGTAACTAATGTAAAGTATGTATAATTACAAACACACGCCCACTGAAATAACTTAATTACAGATTATTGTTAACACAGTGCCATGGCCACCACAACTATGATATCAGATTTGTCCTCCTGTGGCAGTAACATCTCTCAGACACAACAGTGAGCACTAATGTCCCTGAATGCTGTTTAGACTTCTCAGGGACTCATCGTTTAACACCAAATTGTTCTCAGTATGGATGAAGAAGCCGGCTCTCAAATGTAGCATTCTAATATAATTATCATGTATCATGTACGTTCAGTGTCAGTTTGTTCATAAACACAGGACTCAGGAACACCTGGATTTAGTTTTCAGGTTGCCGGGGTGGAATAACATTCTGCCCAATTCTTTGTAATCCTATTGGCTTCTTGCTTTGTGGAAAAAATGCAAGTGTGGGCTCAAAAAACCACAGCAATTTTGTTGTAAATTGTAATTCTAGGAATCACATTACTAAATAATTATTCATGGGGTCCAGACAATACATCTTTGTCTGTCTCCTAATGCTTGTCAGCCTAAAATCCATGTGACTCTCCTGACAGACAGCATTTATCCAGTTAAAATGGCATGCGGTGTTTTTAATTCAAAGTTTTATAAAAGTTGGAGTACACCTAACCAAGGAAAAATGATTAAGGATTCAACACAAACTGAAGATTCCAAACCATTTCTGAGATTTAAATGAGACTGGTTCATAATGGCACTTTAGAAAAAAGAAATCTAAATGAAATAATATTTACATTGATCTCCTGAAGGAAGTCTATCAGAATACCTTTATTAGTTCAACAGAGGGGACGTTTACATTGTTACAGCAGAAAAAGAGCCAAAGACAGTTTAATGTTACATGCATAAAAAAGTATTAAAGTTAAAAAAAAGTTATAATATAATAAAAAATATAATAAAATAAAAAGTTACACAATTTACAAAATACACATCCTGTAACAGTTCTTAGGATTTAGCAGCCAGGTATATATATTGCACAGTTATTAACGGCATATATATATGCACAAATAGCACATAGTTGGTTGGTATTTAACAGCAAGGGGTGTTATAGTCTGTGTTGTCGCGCTTGCGTGCGTGTATACTAGGGGCCGTGCTGGTTATGTAGCTATAGTTAGTTAACTAAGTTAGAGTGTGCTGATCAGCTCTGTGTGAGTTAAAGGAATCGAGTTACAGGCAGAACGCAGCCAGCCTGAGCCTGTGTCCTGAGCTGACCCACTGACCCACTTTCTGCCATGCTTCTGGTAGAGGGAACAGAAAAGAGGGGAAAGTACGAGAGGAGGAAAAACCAGAGGGTAGAAAGGGAAAGAAAGTGAAAGGAAGAAAGCTGGAACAAACTGGTGAAAGTGAGGGCGCGGGAGAGAGGAGGGGAGGTCTGTTCGTCAGCTGTTTGAGGCCTGTACAGCGGCCAAAGCTAACTGCCTGGAGCTCACGGCTTCCCGCGCAATAACCCCCGCCAACACTACGCAAACTTCCGCCAAAGCTCAAAAATACATGGGCAGACTCTGAGAAATGCATGGCAACAAGGAAATCTACTATTTTTGTCAGCACAGAGCAGTTTTGGCTACATGATCAAGCCAACTGCCTGCTGTGTTCCTAAAAAGCACCATGACCTACAAATCTCCTCCAGCATATTTGTGTTACGCTAAATATGGAATAGGTGTGTGAGTATATGAAAGAGACTGTGTGAGCGAGCCAATGAGAAGCTGAAGGCGCGGGGTGTCATCTGATCAAACAAAGACGGCACACAGCAACACCAGCACAGGGCTGGAGCTAAAAATAAACACTGACTGAAAGCGAAAGTCAGACATAAAGAACAGGAGACCTTCCTCTCTCCCCAATGTGGTTATCCCGCCGCATGAACGACTCCTCCTTACTACATCACCTTTTAAGTCAATTTCTCCTAGCGTCACTGTGACGCACTGTGGTCGACGGGGTTTTACACTACGTGCTGCTCCACTACGTGTCCCTGAGCAGCCAACGAAAACAAATGACTAGGCAGGCCTGCCACTCACACCCTGTTACTCTAACCAGGAAATACAACTCGCACAACATCACTATCTAAACCAAAACACGAATCTCTTTGAGCAGAGATACTTAAAACGGTAAATTGTAATATCTGATGATTACAATCATACGGAGGAATTGTTTTGACACTCATTTGACAGTCATTACTTTGTAAATAGAAGCTACATTTCCCAGGTGAGATCGAACAAAGTCATTCAGCAGTTTCTAAGCGTTATATAGGCTTAGCTAGTGCTCACACCCAGAACCAGATGGACAAACACCAGAAGTGTCCTTCATATGGAAGCATTTACTGATGCACAGATGTGGGGATTTAGTGAGAAATGGGGAGACAGGAAGAAACACAGAGCTAAAGAAAGAAAGAGTACTTTTATGGGCTTCATTCTTGGAGCTGGATTAGAATAAGAGCACGCCTTATATTGCAACAGCCTGTTCAACGGCCATGTTGTGTGCATCACAACACTGACAGCACTGTGTTCATTCTCTGTGGGTGAGATAAGCAATCTTAATGCTCTGTGGGAGGGAAGAATACATCTACATGGAGTGGGATCTGTTGTTACCAGCAAGCAGTTTAAAGAAGTATACAACTGTGACAAAAACACATTTGAGCTCAAATACTGCCATGCGTTTTTGAATTCTATTAATAAAGCATTGCTAAAGGGAAGCAGTCTCTTATCCTCCTCCCTGTTGAGTTGACCATATGGACATGAGAGGAAGGGGGAAGAGAGAGGAAGTCTTTCCTCTTTGAAACAGGAGGAGAGCACTCAATGAAAAGGCTTCATATTGCAGGACTCCAAACGCAGGACTGTCAGTTGTTTTAATACAATGCACCACATACAGCAAGTCCCAGTATAAATAGTTATCAAGCAGGACCCTAGATTAAACTGTGTACATTCCTGACATGCCTGCTTCTCTGTTCGTCCTTAAAGAGCTTAACATAAGGAAATGGGTGAGGCAGTGAGTCCAGGAGGGAAGAACTGTAAGTGATATCAGATTGTGGCCTGGTGTAAAAGGGAGGATCAACTCTAGCAGCCAAACAGAGTGGAGCGGCTGATCACATCAACAAGGAACTCTGAGACTCATTCAGATCATGATGTGATGATGAACAACAAAACAAACTAAATCTCGAGATGACAAGACTGCCAGTCTATCTGGGTTCAGTGTGGGCGGAGAAAGAGCTCCGACAGACCCCACTCAGACATTCTCAGAAATACAGCTACTCTCAGTCACACCTGTATATGTCACCACAATTACCATAAAAGAAAAGCACGATTTTAAGTGAACCATACCACACTAAAAAGATCACAGAACAGACAACCGCTTTCCTTTCCGTTTGTCTTCAATGAGTCAACTGCAACCAGAAACTCACGTGCTGACAGCATTTTACATCAACTTTAAAGAAAAAAAACTGATGGTTCGTAATGAGTAACTTCAGAAATGACAGATCAGGGATCACACTAATGTATAGAGTTAAAAAAACAAAAACACAACCAGCTGGTCACACACACACACACACACACACACACACACACACACACACACACACACACACACACACACACACACACACACACACACACACACACACACACACACACACACACACACACACACACACACACACACACACACACACACACACACACACACACACACACACACACACACACACACACACACACACACACACACACACACACACACACACACACACACACACACACACACACACACACACACACCACTTTAGGAATGCCATTCACATGCCTGCACATACTGTGAGAAATCTCGCTATGCGTCCTGTGTGTGCGTCCTGTGTGTGTTTACTGTTGTCCGAATGGAGGATCTGTGCAGAGAACAGGCATGACCTTTTAATGTGCTAACACTTACATGTGTTTTTAGCATATCCATGTTATGTGGCCCAGTTTAGTTCTCTTGCAAGATGAAAGTACTGAGACTTTGCCAAAAGGGCTTTATGTTGTTAATGCTCTATTTGAAACAGTGCAAGATCATGTTACAAGACCATTGTGCAAGTAATGCTGACTAAGTACACCATATACATGTCAAATAAAATACATGACCTGGTGTCTGAGTATGAACGGTATGAACATGATGGATCATAACAGAGACACATGTGTGTTCAATGTTGAGGTACTTTTATTGTTTGCTACCTTGTACTTCTACTACAGAACAGTTCACTGGTAAATTGTATACTTTTACTCCACTACATTCAATTAATACCTTTAGTTTTGGGGAGTAACATTCACACGCTACCATGCAGCACACAAGGTAAATCACAAATAGCTGAACTTTGACCATCTTTGATATGAACACGAATGCATCCATAATTACAATCAAAACATTAAATATATTATCAGAGAATGGGCCAATCTGCATAATGACTACTTTTACTTTAAGTTTATTTTGATGCTGATACTTTTTTACTTTTACTTGAGTAGCATTTTGATTGCAGTACTTTTACCTGTGACAGATCATTCCTAAACTCTACTTTCACTAAAGTACACGATCTGAATACTTCTCCCACCTCTGCTGATCAGTCATGGGAGCTGCCTCATGTCTGTCACCTTCCCGACCAGTATGACCTGATTACCCGGACGAGCGTGCCATGGCTCCCTTCAGCTAGCCAATGTTAGCAAAGAGCTAGCTAACAAAGCCCAGAGAAACAGACACTAAATCTCAATATATAACCTGTATGGATTTGAGGTTCAACACTTACGTATACCGGTAATGGCCACGGATAGCCAGCAGGTTCGGCTCCAACCGGCGATTTGAGCTTTAGCTCCAGCTTTTCTCCCATTCTCCACTTCACGGCTTGGCTGTGGTTAGCTAGCTAGCTACTGCTCTCTGTTAGCCAGCCGGTCGTTTAGCGAGCGAGCTACAACGTGAACATGTTGTAAGAAAGAAACGTGGAAACTCGTGAAATAAAAAAAAAGACGCCTGCACTGGTTGCGGGGTAAACACCCACACAACACGGTCAAGTGGATAAATGTATCCGACTAGGGGTTGTATTTTGATGAAAATGCCTGTTTACGTCCACTGGCAATAACACATCGTCCGTATCGCCGCCATCTTGCCCGGCATGAATAAATATGGCAGGGGGCGACTGGGGGCAGAGACGACACGACGTCACTGAGACCGTGATACCAGGTGGCGTTAAAATCACTTTATGTCAGCTAAATGTAGATAGAATTACGTTGAGTTGGACGATAACACTAGTGTTTAATTTTGGAAGTTATAATTTAAATCTTGAGGAAATGATTATTATGTTATGTTAATTTATATAGCTAATGTTCATTGTTTTAAAATAAAGATTTTTTATAAATATTCCACTTAATTGTGTATGCATTGGGTTTGAACTCTATCTTTTTATAGGCTATATAAAGGCAATTCATGTTTATTATGTGTTATATATTATAGGCTATGTCAGGTGGACATGGCTCTCATAAAGAAATACATCTAAACAAGACTAATCAGCCTTTCATAGATACTAGAGCAGCATCAACTTTCTGTACCTTAAACTTTATTGAACATCATTTAGAGTGCTCATCATGAGATTAAACTGTGACCAATGCGGACTTCTGCTATTATAAAGGTACCTTTTAATCACATAACGTAGGCTACTAGAATACAAATGTAACAGAAAATTACAATTTGATTATAGGCCACGTGATATAGTCTGAGAAGGTTTATGTATTGTCAAAATCATAAATTTTTGGCTAAAAGCTGCTTTTACTAGGCTATTCAACACACATATTCAGAATATCTGCTCATTGCATGTTGTATAATATCTACATTTCCCTCCCTCGCTCATTGCAGACCTTCGGTCACGCATCAGACAGCAGTGTGTGTCAGTTCAACACCTGGGTCCTAGAACTAGCACGTCTATATGAAATACACAAGTTTATTAATGTTGATTACACTTGGATGTGATCTAATTTAAAATATCAGCTGTTAGTACTGAGTATGGGCTGCACTGTCTCTTACAGCTCTGTGTATCAGTGAGAGTTTACTCCTGGTCAGGACTTTAATAAAAGTTGTCATCATTCTCTTTGAAAGCAAGGCATAGTAAATACCGAACTCAGAGTAAACAAGATAAGGCATTCACTCTAGAAGATGCATTTTGATGCTAACTGCTAAAACAAATTGCAAAGCATTTCTGGTAAATGGAATTGCCTGAACATCTTAAAGCTCTTATTTTTTGCATAGTATTGCTGAAAACAAAAGTTAAAGAATGCATTGCTGGAAACACAGTAAGGTAACTGAAATATTGCCAAAGTAAGACGTTCTATTAATATCACACAGATGTCACACAATGAAATGCAGTTCCCTAAAGAGTTGAGGATGTAAAAGAAGTGGGCTGAATCCCATTGCAATGGAACAAAATAAAGCAAAAAATGCAATGATACACGTAATTAATAATGAATCCAAGAGAACAAAGAAAAATAAATAAAACTTTAATAATTCAAAACTGTTAATATTTAAAAGAGCTGATTGTAATAGTTCACAGTGTTGTTATGCTAAATGAAGTGCTACAGATGTAATATAACTTCAGTGGAAGTGTAGTAGGTTTGAACAGGATTTGAAGATTATCCCATACATCCACTGCATTACTAAAGAAGCTCAAATAAGGATGAGAATTAGAAAGTGGATTGAAAACACACATGCTCAAAGACCTGAACATGTTACTAAGTTTGGTTTGAATAGAATTGGAGGGATGAACCCCTCTTTAATGGTCACACATGCAGAGCACACAGCACACACAGTGACATTTGTTCTCTGCATTTAAGCCATCCTAGTACCAGGAGTCTAGTATAGGAGCAGTGGGCAGCTATCGTACAGCGCCCGGGGAGCAATGGGAGTGAGGGGGGGAAGGGGGGTGTCCGGTGCCTTGCTCAAGGGCACCACGGCAGGGCAGGAGGTGAACTGGGACCTCTCCAAGTAGCAGTCCACACTCCATATTTTAGGTCTGGTCGGGGACTTGAACCGGCGACCCTACAGC
This sequence comes from Notothenia rossii, assembly GCF_949606895.1. Taxonomy (NCBI): domain Eukaryota; kingdom Metazoa; phylum Chordata; class Actinopteri; order Perciformes; family Nototheniidae; genus Notothenia; species Notothenia rossii. The sequence goes on from NC_136912.1 coordinate 88,375,960, forward strand.
TCCCAGTCCAAGCCCCTACTGGAAACATTCATCAATAGTATGAATGTCGCTGAATCATTAACTAAGAACTAATAAACCTTTCATCACAGACGGCAACTGACCTTTAATACAGATACATATTTACAGACAGAGAAAGAGTGAAAGATAAGGAAAAGCATAACGCTGGTTAAACCTGAATCACGATCAATAGACCTGGACTGATCAGAGTCCTAAATGAGGACAACTGTCCAAGTATAAAAAACTGTTGTTCAAGAGTCGTACAGTGTGGTTGAACCTTGAACAGCATTTTCTTCTCCATGTGCAAAACAAGATCAAAAGAATATTCCCCTCAGCCTCAAAGTTGTAGCAGTAGTTTAGATAATATTCATACCAATTTCATTTAACTTGACCAGTACTGCCCGACCTGCAACAAAATTGCTCATTACCAAGATATTTTTTATTAAGTATCAAAGATGCATTCAACTTCACTTTTCTTAGTTCTTAGCATTCATATAGCTGAAGCATCGTCAACAAGGGCAAGACATAACTAGCTGCAACTTAAGTAACTCAAACACTGCACAAGGAAGTATTCAAGAAGATACATTTAAATAAGGTAAATATAGGGATTTGATTGGTTACATGTTTATTGTGAGGACTGTAGTAACCCAGGCAATAACAAGATAAAGAAAGCCAGAGGGGGAACTGAGATTGATTTGAACTTTTCCTTCCCAGCACTTAAAATGACAAAGTGTCTGCAGATGCTTGGCTGTAAATCAGCAGAACTGGTTATTGCTCTGTGCTTTGAACCCTCACCTGCACACAGGTCTGTGGACAGTAGTGTGCACGACTGCTGTGGTGTGTTCAATTCTCTGCAGCGTGAGCACACAATTAATCAAAGTCAGAGGATGCTACAGGAGGCAGAGCAACAAAAACAACTGTCACTCCTATCGCTGAAATGTCTAAACAGAGGCAAAAAAAAAACTGTACATGTATGTCGTTCTGTGATAACGTTGATTCATTTTTAATGTTGAAGAAATCACATTAACAAGTAATATAATTTTAAATGAACTGATCTGTATTAATTCTTGACTATATAAGACTGTTTTGGACTACATATTTTATGTCAACAAATTAGTTGATGGGAGTCAGATATATTTGGATGCCAGTGAGAGTTCTTTTCTGTCTTTTGGATAATGTGCAGGTTACAATATAGACAAATGAACCATTTTAGAATGTATTATGAAATACCCTCATGTCCAATTCACAAACCAATTACCTCGGATAATTGACTGACCTTTGTTTCAACCGTGGCCTACATTTCACCATTAGAGCTCCAACCCGCTCTGTTAGCATACCATCTAAAATTAAAAGCCCAGACAAATAAAATCAAAGTAAAACCTTGGAAACACTGAGGGGGATGAGAGCTCTCAGTTTCTTTTCAATGTGTGTACACATATATGCACTGCTGTATGTTGAGGGGAGGTGGCAGCCTGCCACAATGAACCCTCTGACCTGGGACCACCCTCCCCCTCTCCAGCTCCCTGAGCAGCACTGAGGCCAGTATTAGGACGGCAGCCAGTAGCAGCACAGCGAGGCGAAGCAGGGCCAAGTGGAGCGCAGTCGCTATGTAGATTTCTGGGATTGTTCACAGTGTGTCAGATTACAGCAGCACTGCGCTCTCCTTCGCACCGCTGCAGATCTTCTGCTCACACCCACATGCTGAGGGCCTGTTTTGGGATATGCATTTCGGTGCAAGGGACAGACTTGGCAGTAATCAGCATGCAGTCATGGGTTATAACAGGATGGTCACTAGGAACTCGTACAGAATACTGCCCAATTACCATAAATAGTCAAAGGAGTGGGTCAACTAAACATTTTCCATAATTTCCTTGGAGTAAAATAGATTCTAGCGGCTGGCGCTGACCCTTTAACTCTCAGGTTAAACTATTTAAACTGAGGATAGCAGAGCGATCCATATGTTTCTAGTGAATTAGTCTCTTTTTTGGAACAAAAACAAAGTGTCCCTGCACCATGTGGAGGCATTTGGGACTAAACGTGTGACACTGCTGCCATCTACAGGACAGCCTTTCCAATACAGGCTGCAGTAATTGTAAACAAATGTTAGAAGACTATTCGGAAGGAAAAGAGTTAAAAAAAAAAGAAGAAATCAAATACTGAGTTTATTATTTTTAATAGTTTTATGGAAAGGAGAAACCAGGCTCCATCTTACTTTGTTTTAGAAAATGGTTTTAGGGCTGAAATAAGCTGATCTATGTCTGCAAAGTAAAAGTGTTACATATTTTGTATTTTTCTCCTGCAAAAAAAAAAAAAAAAAAACCCCGTGTCATTTACATTCACGGTATTGCTATCCATGTTCAACGATAAATATTCTCCATTAAAAAAATATATAGGATTAATAAAAAGAAACTCAAAACAACCAAAATCTTCCACTTATAATAAAATGTAACCTTGTAATAATAATTGACAGCAACAACTGGTTCAGAATTTCACAAATAAGGATTTTAAAGAATTTTTATTGAAACAAAGATCAATTTCAGTCCCAGTCCCTTATGGTTTTTCAAAAAAGGCGTGCTTTGGGTTTTAGCGCCAACATTTCACGACTCTTCTCCAAAGCCCTCGTTGCTTATACAGCAGCATGTATATACTCAAAGAAAAAGAAAAGAAAAAAACCTATACAACAGGTCATTTTGGCACAATCAACTCATACAACGGTACTCCTGTGCTGGCATATCGTTACTCTTAAACAGTTTGCTGTGGTGCAAAACGTTTCTTTACTGATGAACTAATTCACAATGGATTTTGACCGTAACAGAAGAAAAGATACAGTAAGAGAGGTGGAAAGGGTCTGTACTGCCAAACTGGGCAATGATACATCTGGTAACAAGACATTCCCCTTTACAAACTTAACACCTTTCCAGATACACTAAGTCCCAGATCCAGACTCAGCAGCATCGTTGTGATGAGTCTCGGAGCATTGGCCTAAATGTAGTGTTTGCAAAAAGGAGAGCGATATAATCTGAAACCTGCCGTACAGTCATGCAAATCTCATGAGAAGCAAAGGAGCCTCCTCTGACTTCTCACAAGAAAAACACTGAGGAAAAAGTCCACTGGGTGATAAATGATGAACATTGAAATGATAACAGGAAGTTGAGAATACTGCGACATGTTTCCTTTGCCAACATTTGGTAGAGCGTTTGTGTTTCATCCCACCCGGTAAGCACTTTGGTATACATGCTGGTCAGAGCCACGTCGAATTGATTACAAACTGAATTCAGTTGGGCTAGGCCTTTGCTTGGCTTTTGATATCCTTGGGCAGTTATTTTTTTCTTCTTCAAGTAAAGATACAAAGACTTGTTCATTGTAACACATTCATAAAGCATGCACTCTGATGGACAAAGAGAAAAGTGTCATTTGGACAAAACCCCCAGGTAACAGCAAGATCAGGAGAAAAGTGCAGATTTTTCATATTCACATAAAAAGATCGATATCAGAAATGCACTCGCTGACCAAACTCGACTCATCAGGGGAAGTTCTGATACAGCAGGTCTAATTTTTCTTTCGGAAACGCCGAGTGGATACGTCTTGACGCGGCATTTCTTAGAGCTTATCCAGGAAATAGATTTCAGGTCCGTGAAAATCTGACATCACATTTGAAAAAGGCAAAAACTGGTCGCAGGTGAGCGTACGCCCCACCCCCCCGGAGGATGATTGAGGATGGCTTCATCTTAACAGTCGTCTCGATGGACTATCACATGGGCCGATGAGCAGACAAAACTAAAATTATGATCTTTTTAAAGAAACTGTAAACACCATTTCAACATAACTAAAAGGGGACAATAATGCTAACTTAGGAAATAAATCAAATCTGTGGATATAAACCACTTTTTAAAGAGGAAAAGAAAAAAGCCTCCCCTGTCTGCATCATCTTACAATTCGAGGATCTTCTGAAGCATGATGAAGAGTAGGCCTGGCGATAAACTCTTCGGATAATTCATATTGCTACAAAAGCCATCATGACCTAAAGTGGAAAGACAACCAATTAAGAGCTGATTATAGTTTTCCATTGATGCATTGTGATGAACCATTACTAAAGACCGCTGTAGTAACCGATGAACAAGCACTGCAGCTTGTAACGACTGAGTGAGGAGGACAGTGTTCGGAGAAGGAAACCGCTCAAGAGTGACGGGACACTTTCTCACACGTCCCCTCCGTTAAGACATCTGCACAATATTTTAGAAAAGAAAAGCCGAGCGCACAAACAGGCGTCCGACTGTGTGCATTTGGATGCTTGATTTAATCAACAAGGTATATCTGCATCTCTTTAAAAGAGAAATCATATATTAAACGCCAACAGATTTGACAATTAGATGAGCAAGGCAGCTTCTGAATAAAATACTGGCGGACATTCAAGATGTGAGGACAGAAAAGAAGAGACAGCTTTTAAGTACTGATATGAAGGAGTGTAAAATTCGTTCCCCCCCCCCATTTAAGTGTCAAAAATAAATAAAAATAAAACAAAAACGGAGACTCCAACGTCATAACCATTCGATATGGGGGAAACTGAGGAATCCTTTCATTACTCAAAAACAAATTAGTCGCATTTGGCATAAATCCTGCCCCCCCCGCCCCCCCCCCCCCCCCCCCGCCCGCCCGCCCACCTTCAAAAGCAGGAAAGATTTTGGGGGATTTTCTCCCGAGAAAGTGGGAACGTTTCCACGTTTGTCTCGTTCAGACCTCAGGGTGGGCTGTTGAGAAAAACAAAAGCCACACAGAACTTTTTTTTCTGAATGCATTGTAACTACACAGACGGACCTGGCCACACTAGGCACAACCCCATCTTCCAAAAAATAAACAAAAATAATAAAATTAAAGAGAGAAAAAGATTGTGTGTCCTGCTTATTCCTCATTAGAGCCTTTGGCCCCAATGAGGGGAATACTCCTTTCATGGCATCTTTCATGAGAACACTTTTTTAGCACAGACGGAGTCCAGAGTTTTCCTTTATCTGCGTGGTTTCCAGAGACAACAGGTAAACACTGTGCAATAACTACTTCTAAAGCTGCTGTTGATCGTACTCGGCAATAAGTCTCTTTATATGGGCCAGTTTGTTGTGTAGATATTCACAGCGGTTCTTCTCTTGGCTATAGTTTGGATTAGTCTGCAGGGGACATGAGAAACAGTCACAATCTGATCATCTATTTACGTACTTTTAAAAACAGAAATATGTGTTATAGCCGGACTTAATCTTACCTTTTTTATTTTATGATACTCTTGAAGTATCTGATTATGGATTGTCTGTAGAGAGAGAAAACACACAGAATAAAGGGTAAGAATAAGACTGATTGGTGGATCGTTGTAGTGCTAAAAATGACATTGCGTAGGGGATGTACCTTGTACTTGTCTGTGCCTTGGTTGAGTTGTTTGAGCTCGTTGTCGAGCACCGTGAACTGCCTGGTGATGCCTTCTATCCGAGCGTGCAGACCCCGGTACTCGCTGTACTCGGCGTTGAAATCGGTTTTATACTTCTGACGCTGCTCCGGAGAGCCGATCACCATGTACTTCCTAGGAGGAAAATAATTGAGAGATTGAGGGAGGAGCTATCCAGTTACATGAAAGCTCAAGAGAGAGAAATAACGGTTATTAGAGGGAGACAAGCAAGAGATACAGAAGGACATGACAATACTAGCTCGCACACACAAACACAAATAAAAAAAGCTTTAGGATCCTTCAACATTTCAAATAACTAGCTTGACTGTCCAATAAGCCCAATAACCAAAAACCCACATGTCATGCAGGACATATTTATTAATCCATATTAGGGGTGCAACAACTAATCGACTTAATCGATTACCAAATTAGTTGCCAACTAATTCAGTCGTCGATTCATTGGGACGTCATCACGTGTGTTTTACGCGCCGTTAAGCTCCAACGTTATTGATCTTTTTATCGGTACTGGAGACATTTAAAAAATATATGTCATGTATTATTGCTACAAAAACATTATGTCGCAGTTTTAGTGTCGCCAACTCGTTTCTAATAAGCAAAAAGACAAACAAATGCGTCTATGATGTATTTTCGATCAGACGAGATCTCTCCCCCTGTGCGAGGGGGCGGGGCAGTTTACACACACGCAGCTGCTACATGCAGCAACACACTGCGGAGATGGCGGAGAGAAGGCGCTCCGAGGTGTGGTTAAACTTTACCAGTCTCGATGTGGACAATGCTCGATGCCAAAAGTGCAATAAGAGTTTAGCATGTAAGGGCGGTAACACGAGCAATTTGTCTAAACATTTGAGAGGGGTCTGCCTGCAGGCCTCCACTCTCAGGACAGTTCCGGTGTAGGCAGGCTCCCATGAAACATTTAGCAAAAGTGCACCACATTCAGACGGAGGAATGCACGGGTTCGACTGTCTTTCTAGTAGCTCTGTAGCCCCATCCACGAGTAACGTTTCCACGTCAGGTGTTATGTATGCTAGCAGCAACACACGGAGTTAACTACATTATACAAACATGGGTTAATGATTAGAGGTAACCGAGTTATTTATTTTGTTAAAGTTTCAGCTATTCTATTTACAGGTCTGTCATCAGATTATTTAATACGATTTGTTAAAACACTGTTGTTTCTTTTGATGTGAAATTTTATTTATTTAATTTAAATAAAAAGCAATGCTAATTTTGTTCAAAATGTGTTTAGTTAATTTACTAATAAATGTATTTTTGAAATCAGGTATTCATCTTTATTGTCTTCATTGTTAGTTTCCACATGTCTAAAACAACCTCAAGCTAAATCTAAAAGTTGATGGCTAAATCAGAGCGTTTGAGAAATTGTGCAAGGCATACAGTAATAGTCCGAATAGTCGATTAGTCGATAGATTAATCGATTATCAAATTAGTCGTTTGTTGCAGCCCTAATCCATATAATCCCACCCTTCGTCGTAGCTAATTAGGTCCCATTTCAAGTTGTGTTTTGCCCCTCTGTAAAGGTTTGTGGGAATATTTATTTCCAAAAGAAGTTGGGTTCGCAATGTATTATTTCAGAGGGAAGACTTTATGAGAGGTACCGACACAAAACAATGAAACAATTCATTAACTTCAAAAGACTAAAACTGTCAAAATGAAAACAACTGCGTTAAATACTCACGATAAATAGTCTGGCACCTCAGGTGATGACGTAGGAATACTGGTACTGTTGCACATCCCATTCAGATCTGAAACAAAGACACTTCGTTATAAAAGGGCATTCATCTGAATAAGCCGTGTCTGTGGGAAATCTGCCGTGGAAAAGCTACCCTGCAAAAAGATAATTATGGTTTTTATTGTTATTGTTTACAACAATATCCTCTAAAGATGTAAGCCTCCAGTTGGATTCACAGGAGTCTATTTGGGGTTATTGAAGGCATAAAGATGAACAGCAGGGTCTCCGTTTAATCAGTGAGTCACATACTGGTCACATGACACATCACCTACTCACATTGATGACTAAGTGTTGTTCATCCACATACAAAGTAGTACTTTTTATTCAGAAATATCTTGCTGTGAAACTGGATTTGGTAGAAAATAAGAAGGTGGGTGTGGGGTGTGTGTGTGTTGCTCCCACCTGTGCTTTTGTGTGGAATACTGTGGCTTTTGAGGTTTGCTGGGCTCATGTCACAGGCAGTTTTCGGCTCAGGCACTAGCTGCACTCGCTCCCCACGACTCTTCTTCTCCTTCCCCTTTTCTCTCACCCTTTCCTTGTCTTTGCTCTTTTCCTTGTCTTTATGTTTTTTTGACTTCTTCTTGGACTTGTTGATAAAGGTTGAAGGACTCTTGTCCCGGGGGACATCCGGGCCCGCGTGTCCCGGAGATGATGTGACGATGCTGGGCGCCGTGAGCGTTGTTGTTGAGGCCGTGAACAGCGAAGGCGGCGGTTGGCTGAGCCTCTCGGACATGGCGGTCTCCTGAGAGTCGCAGTCTCTCCCGTTGTGGCTGGAGTCGTTGCTGACATCTGACAGTGCTTCGAAAGGCCGAGGGATGTCCAGCACCGTGAGCTGCTGGGAGCTGGACGTCATTCCGCTGTCCGCCATGGAAACCGCCACTGTTGCCGGCGCTGCACCCGTCTCCACTCTCCCGTTGCCCGTCTCCACTCTGCCGTTGCCCGTCTCGACTCTGCCGTTGCCCGTCTCCACTCTGCCGTTGCCCGTCTCCACTCTGCCGTTGCCCGTCTCCACTCTGCCGTTGCCCGTCTCCACTCTGCCGTTGCCCGTCTCCACTCTGCCGTTGCCCGTCTCCACTCTCCCGTTGCCCGTCTCCACTCTCCCGTTGGAGGAGCTCAGTTTGCCGTTCACTGGGGCTGTTGCAGCCTTACTGGCCAGGTGGGATATTCTGGGCTTCTTGTTGGCAAGAGGGTCGGTGAAGTCAGCAGCCGGCCGTTTCTGTCAGAGGAATAACAGTTTAAGTAGCTGAACCCTTATATATGGTTCAATAGGAGTTCAATTATATGGCTGCACATTTTAGAAAAAATATCTAATTTTGAATATTTTAACTGATACTGCAATATGATTAAGCAATAGCTCACGACAGGCCGTGGTATATGCTCATTATATCCCAGCTAAGGGGCGTGGTTCGGCCCTGTGGCCACTAACGGTCATCATTTCTCTGCTTTCTTTCAAGATTCGCATAAAAATAATCAATCCCTCCAACATACACATTTTTTCTTATCATTGATAAATGTCTTAGGTAGGGATGGGTATCGTTAGGATTTTATCGATACCGGTACTGCTTATCGGTATCGGTATTTTTCGATACTCTTAACGATACTTTTCAATAATTTGGTGCTCAAAATTATAGACATGAATACAAGATGTGAATATTAAACAGTAATTGTATTGTAATTTTCCTGCAGAAATAACTTTATAACTTATACATTAGCTTCTTAGAAGCAGACAAATAAATAAAATAACTTAAAGGGGCCTGGCTCGCCCTATCCTGCTTTTTGGGGTTTTCCCTCAGACAGAGGATGAAAAGAGGCATTTTTAAAAACATTTTTTAACATTTGTAAATGTCATCCAGACATTTCAAACTGACAACCTAGCTCGACAAGAGATCCTTAAAACATTGTCCTACAGTGAAGTCGTGCAAAACTGTGATATGAAGAAATTGGTCAAAAGGCTAAGATGGCAAAAAGATAAAGGCAAGTATGTATATTATTCTGGATTGTACTTTTAAATCATCACAAAATAAATGATGTGCTGAAACACGTCAAAATGTGTCTGAAGGTTTAAACATAGAACAACGTATTTGAGCTTAAAATATGTCAATTCCTAGTAAACGACCAACAATTGCTGAACCATACATTGAAACGTTGACCTTTAACAACATTTAAATGCAGTTTTCCAATTCACAATGACATCTGTACGATTAACTGGTTTATAAAGCATCCAATGAAAGGCCAAATTATTATAGGTGTAGGGGCTCACATTAATACACTGTCAGTGTTAATAAACTAAAAAAAGACAAGGTGATGTGCCTGCAAGAATTCACTCAGGTAAACAAAACATATTACCCGTGCGCAGCAGCTAACCTGCCTGCGAGCCTTCGCTCAGGTCATATTTACTCACGGCGCGGCTGAAGCCCATTAGCACTATTAACACTAGCAGTATCGCGAGCACCGTTTTAGATTCAACCAGTGTCTCGTTTGCAAAAGCTTCATTAAGTTGCTTGTGTTACCCCCTTTACAAGCAACTAAGTGAGTACATAGATTGCACCTTGCACTATCGCCACTACATTTTTTAAAAGTGCACCCAGACCTTAGATCGCTTCGCTCTGTCCGCCATGCCTGCGGGAGTCTAACAAAAAAAAAGACAAAAGAGCGCTGATGAGAGATGAGTGGCATTTATAGTGGCCAATCAGAGGGGTCTCAAACCGGATACCAGATTTTTTTCTTCCTGTGATTTTAGTATTACACCATATTGCCCATTTCTCTAAAATGTTGATGAATTAATGAATAAGTGAGCAGCAGGTAAAGAGCAGTCTGTCATAATAAAATGTTCCGATCAGAGGAGGTCAAAAGGAAGCGTGAAGAAAAGAGTATCTAGTACACGCAGACAGATGGAGGAAGCAGAAAGAGTATAAAGAAAGGTGATCTGTATTCACAGCAGCACTGAGAATATAAGGACTGTCATAATCCCGGTATTGTGACGGGCTCCGTTTGACCCAGCCCAACTAAAGTCTCTGGGAGTGGCCGACCCACCGCGACTACTTAAGGGTTTATGGTGCTGTAACAACAATAAGACTCTTTTTACAATAAGCTATTGAGGTTAAAGGTGGGGTAGGTAATTCACTTCAGAAACACTTTGTTATATTCCATGGAATGCTCTTAACATCCCGATAGCAATGAATATATGAAATGCTTTGACAATAAATACATAAAAAAATGTCATCTGTAGAAGCCGTAGTACTGTAAAAAGCACGACCAATCATCTGAGCCGGCCCGGCTAAAATAACTGGATGGCCTACCTGCCTGTCAGCCTTCCATCTGTGCACAAACTTATCTCGTGCCCTCATTGGTCATGTGCGCGTCCGTGTGTGTTGGAGGAGGGGCTCTGTAAGGAAGTCTGAAGGAAGGGGCAGAATTTTTTCGGCTGCATACTTTCAAATTCTAGCGCACTCGAGCTAGTTTCTCCATTCTTACCTACCCTACCTTTAATTCTCACTTTATAATCTTTTGACACCCAAAAAACTGAAACCTGAAGCCACTGAAAGGTGGAGAAAAGGCTGTGAGGTTGTAGTTTGGACAGGGAAAACATGGTTCTAATGCTTGTGTATATTTTCATGGATGCAGATAGGGGCTATACATCAGTATTTTCAGATGGACACATTTTTGGGTTCTTTGAGAGAATGAGGTGCCGGAGAAAAGTTAAATTGATAAGATGGCTGTGATAAAACACATCTTCCACAAACAGTAGATCAAGACGCAGAGTTTTGGTCTTCGTTTCTGTATTTCAGAGTGAATGTAAAACTTTTTGAAAGTGCCAGCGGGGTAGGAAATTATTTACGCATTTATCTATGTTTGTGTAGACGTCCTCTGTTTGCATTGCAGCTCTCCCGGCTCCATCCCTCACATATCTGATTTTTTACCTTTACCTGCTGCGCTACTCTCTTTTTATACTAATAATTGTCAACGAGAGCCGGGGGTACTGTTTGCTTTTGTGTTTGTGCACAGTGTTTACTGAAGGAGGGAGCGGAAAGGAAGGGCCGTACACTAGGTGTCTGAGGTGAGAAGAACCTGAGAGGAAGGAGCTATTAATATAAACCGAGCGGCTCCTCCTCCTACCTAATGGAAGTGTAAACAATGGCTAAACTCTGGAGTCACGAATGACCTTAAACAGAGAGCAGCAGGACAAGGTAAATGAAAAATGAATTATGCAACGAGGAGGGGGTAAAAAAGCTTCAGTCAAATGATGTTAAATATGGAAGCAACTTGGTTTAGTTCTTATACAAACAATGTGTATTGAATAGCCCATAAGTGTGTAAAACTGGAAATGGATCCAGTTTAGAAAAGATACTCCGCAAGGAAATCCACTGGAAAGACAGGGAGGAAACACAAAACAGACACGACACAGAGTTTGGAGGGAGAAAGAGAATTTAGAAGAATCCTCCCTGGGAAATACCAGACGCTAAAAGACTGCAGGCACGACCCAGTAAACTAGAATGTAGGTAACCTGGGGTAAATGTAAAATAAATAAATAAATAATTTGAGACGCATCTTTCTCCCCGATTCACCTTTACATTGGATCAGCCAGAAAAGCTCTGGTTAAAGATGAGCTATGCAGAGCGTATTCACACTCGACTGAATTAACATCAAGCTGCTTGAGAGCTCAGTATTTAACAGCCTATAAAAGAATATTATTTTACAATAAAAACCGGCATAGCAAAACGATTATTAGCTTGAAATTGTTTTATGCAGTTAAAATATCATCCATCACTAGCCCACTGGGAACGTGAGAGTGCTACAGTAGATTAGGGATAAGGAATTGTGAGGAAGTGAGAGACGAGGAAACAGGAGGCTCACCTGAGATGGCGAAGTGCCGGCCAGCTCTTTGGGCGGGCTCTCCAGAGGGGGGGGCTGGTTCTGTTTCCTATAAGAGAGTGTGAACACATGAAAGTATGAATGACGACACACACAAACACTAGATATCATTTCTGAATATTCTATATATATATCCACCTGCATACAAGCACTACAGGAACACTCATTTATCTATCTAGATGTTGAGGTGACATGGCATTTCTATCCACTCCAGCACAGTGTACATGATAGGCTAAAGGGCAAGACATCTGTAAGTGGTTGTCCAATCACAACAGAGCCGCCCAGCTTACCAATCAGAGCAGTCGCATTACGCAAAAAAGGACAAATATGAACCTGAAAATGAGCACATGTCCTCTTTAAGTGGTTGAAAACAAACTGTGTGGCTACCATTTCCTCAGGTCACTAATTGACGCATGAGGACATTAAAAACAAGTTACAACAGTTGGGTAGCTATGACAACAGAGCAAATGAGGGCCTACTTGACAAAAGCAGCACTTGGTCATAACCGCAACCTTGATGTTGAAAAATGGACAATCATTAAATCTGTTGGCAAGCTCAATAGCAGTTTATGAGTCCAAATCTTCCTTTCTTCTCTACAGAGGAATATGTGTAACCTCACAGACAATGCTGCGTGTTTATTAATGGTTGAACAATTTTGGCAGCTAGTTCAGGATGAGTGAGAAAGCAGCGTGAGACTGTTTAGTGAGAGAGAAAGCGAGAGAGACAGAATATGGTGCTGCAGCTCATTTTGGGAATAGATGTTGTTTGAGAGTTTTATCTCTCTTAATGCAATATGCACTCTATGCAACATGGACATTTGAAAGGAGCAGGGACACAGTGCACTACTGACTTTCATACAGACGACTTAACTATAATGTACTTAGAGCCAAAAACCATCTTAGTGTCAGGTGTGAACAACAGAGCCCCAGATTGATCATGATGCACTGAACTCAGACCTCATTATGTATCAGATTAATGTGGCACACAGGAGAAGTGTCAAAACAAGAGAGCAGTGCCAAATAAAAAGATTTTTAACCAAGATAAAAGGTGCTTACCCAACTAGGGCAAGACGTTGCTACACTAGTCTTGTTTAAACAAATGCAGTCTAATCCAATTTACTTTGATTTAATTCAGGGAGTTCCGGCTGTTGCAATATACCGGTTAGAATGATATTGACCACAATACTTTTAAAACATTTTTATTATAATGTTGATATAATTCATAATAATATCATATTGGCAGATGTTAGGCATGGTTTATTCATTTGATCTTAGGTCTTCCTTTGTTTGACTGAGAGGGTTGTGGTCGTGGACTTTTACTTTTTGAATAATACCGTTTTTACCTCCTTTTATTCCTTGAATTGTTATATTATGATATTCAGCATCTATTCAAAAAGGTTTACACTTTTGATCTGACTTGAATCCATTGCTGTCTTTTTAAAGCACTTTCAGCAGCACCTACTGTACGGAAAGTGCAATACAAATAAAGCTTTTATATATCATCATTAGTTGATTTAATCAGTTCATTTGGTTGCCTTTTTAATATACACTTTTGTACAGTAACAGAATCTTTCTCCAACTCCCTATTGTTGTATTATGTAGTAATTGATTTGCCATTAAAAAGACCCAAAACGAACAATAAATACACTTGAAGATTGATTTAACTGATAGCATTGTATTTTCAGATTTTGTATTTTCAGAATTTCCAGGAAACATCATGAAAACATGGTCATCATGAGTTCTTTTAACCGTGAAAATCTGATGTTCTGACAGCCCTGAGTAATTTAAATATCAACACTCTTTCTCCAGCACTGCCAACTCCACCACTACAGCTAGAGCGCCGTATACCTGCTCAAACAGACTCTGGTTTAAAGTACAGATACATTCTACAAACAGGCCGTCATAACTTGACGTTTTAAAGAGCACTTTGCACACGCAGACACACCACTGTCACAGCTGACAACTGCATTAGAACGGGGCAGTTGGGAACAGCGAGTCTTGTCAATGCCCCACCCTAGTTCAATCGGGGTGTGTGTGTTGGGACAGTCAGATAGACAGGCAGGAGCTACGAGTGAAACAGCACGCTGACCGATATGGCTGAACCTTGGCCGGCAGCCATCTCACGCACGGATCAGCATGTGCTAGAACACTGTTGCATCATGTGCGTTCCCATCGTGTTGCTGTGCTACTCCTGCGTGACTGCCTGCATTAGCTCAAAACTCTTGAGGACATGGGGGTGGTATTAGTTTGGAGGCAGTGGCTGTTAGTCAGCTGATTAACTCACAAAACGGAGCTCAAAGTACGGTTAAAACAGGGACACAGGAAGTATTCATACCTTTACAAACTAAATACAATACACTGGAATTAAAGAAATGTAGAACTGTAAGAAAAACTAACATTTTAAATGTTTATTTCCTCTTTCACTTTTAATGCCACTTTGAAAAGGCTAGATTGTGTTGTTACATTTATTATATTGCCAGGTCGTTTTTGCTCTCCATTTATGTAGATTTAGTGGACATAAACAGCAGAAACACCTTTCAACAGCCCAAAACAAAACATACAACTATGTCAGCAGCAGTCTCAACAAAAGCTGGACATATCAGCTACGTTTTATAAAGTAGTATATGTTGCAGGATTATTGCATTAAGTGTTTACATTCTGCTGGTCCCTCAGTGTTGACACTCTTGACGCTGCATTTAAAATGTTGCACCACAGGTAAAACTGAGCTTATTATGGTGAATAGGGGCTATTCTTGAGTCTGACGTCAACACAAACTGAGCTCCGGAGCACTGCTGGCTGATCTATAAATAGTTAGCAGGAAGATTGCCTTCCCTTGGTGTCCCAGATCCTGAGAAACCACATTTTTTCCACTAGGAAGAAGGCCAGTAGCTCACGCTGTCAACAAATACAACACGGTCCTCAGTAGAACAAACAGAAAACTTCCTTGGGACACACCGGCCGTTGTAATAAATAGAAAAAAGGTGGGTTTTTCACATCCATTTCAAGTGTACAGAATTTAACCTCAGACAGAAAGACGTTTATCTATAAAGCTTGGCAGCTCTATAGTCCCAACATACCAGAAGCACTCACCCTGCAGCCTAGCCTTCTCCACAGAGTGACCACAAACAATAACACAAGGTGCTTTGCTGTGCCACAATACTGAACTCTACTCAGGGTTCATACAGCATAAGGCAAGTTAGATTTAAGACATTTTTAAAATGCCAATCAAAAATAAATTGAGAAATTCTGCCATCTGAATCTCGGTAAAAAGGGTTTTTAGTGTTTATCCAACTATTTTAGGTTTTACAAAGCAACAATTCATAAAATTAAACTTCTGATGTGATTGATATAATCTCGACTGATATACGGCTGTTGAGAATCATCACGAGGGTAACGCATGCGTTTAAAGCGAGTGATCCACATCTCTGACTTACTTAACCAGGATTCTCTTGAGAAGCTGCTGGTCTCCTTCAGTGTAGCCTGGCCAGTCCATCTGGAGGTCCTTATACAAATTGTCCTTCAATGTGAAGGTGTTGTCCTTCCCATTCAGATTCGCCACCTGGGAGAGCAGAAAGATGGAATCGTGAGTCTACTCCTCAGTTTCTGAGAGGAAACAGAAGCAATACATGTGTTTGTTTAACCTGTTGCAGGTAGCTATCCAGGGAGTCCTTGTCTAATGGCAAGAGGCCGTCTTTCTGCAACCTCAGGATCAGCTCAGCCTTCTTGTAAGGCTTGAGGGCCAGCAGGTGTGTGAGGCGCTCTCTGAGCGGCCTGTGCTGAGGCGTGCCCTTCTTCAGCGTGCTGCTCGAGATGATGACGGGCCGAGACGTCCTCCGCAGCGGGGCGACGTCTGAGAGGCCAGGTGCCGGTTTCCGGATCTGAACCTTTTTACCTTAAGAGTGCAGAAGTTACAGAAGGGAAATAGGAGCATTAGAAAAGTTGAATTTATCTTAACTACTTTTTTAGGAATTTCATTATTCTGAGTATAAATGGCAGAAGTCATTTAGTACTTCAATCTAGCACTGACACAAAAGTGCTGGTGGCAGAGGACCCGAGTGACTTGTGGGCTGGCAGCCAATGCCTGCTTGTTTTCATAAGAACAGAAAATAACAAAGATCACAGCAAGAAATATATATCTGTCAACATCTTTAATCTCAGTGACTGATAATGGCTTGGGGAACTTGTAGATGACTCAGATAAGACGCATCAGGCACTGATCTTTAGTGCTGCCACGTCCCCCGTACTCACCTTCCATTATACACATCAGCTTTTATCACCTTATCCCACGGAGACCTTTTTCAGGTGATTTAGACTTAATATTGCGTTGCCTTCTTCTGAGCCTGAAACAGCATTTGGCTCCACAGCACACAGGGACTAGACTTTTGTTGACTCACTGCTGAACAGTGAATAGGCTAACACTGGATTTCTTTCTTTGAAGGCAATGAGGCAGTGCTGCTGTGGTTTGCTACTGCTGCTGCAGCACGGTTTGTTTTATGGCGCAGGTCCGAGACCAAAACAAGAAGTCAGAAACTCTGCATGTTTAAATTACAATCACGGGGGTTGGGGAGAAAGAGGATCAGTGTGCATGTAGCACATTAGCTGCTTGAGCATTTAGAAAGCAAACCACCATCAAATTCAATAAAGTCCTGGTTACAGATGAGGCATTCTGGCCCTCTGCCATTGGGCCCCAGACTCAAACTGCCCGTCTGCTACAACATGAACCCATTCACCAGCAGAGAAAGGCTACACAAACACATGAGCTATTTCTCGCACGGTTTGGATATTTTTCTAGTCTATTCGTGTCTGTCAACTCCCTAAAACGTATGGAGTTTAAATGGAAATAACAATGGTGGAAAGTAACTAAGTACTGTATTCAAGACATCCGAGGTAAATGTACTTTACTTGAGTTTCCCATGTTACTTTAAACTTCTAATCTACAACATATTAGAAGCAAATATTAAATGTTTTAATCACATTTTTTTGGACATTATGATTTATAATACATTATGATATGGCAGTATAATAAGTTAATGTTATCTCATCCTTTGCTAGCTGTAAAAATTAAATCATGAACACATCAATGCTCACTAATCATCATCGAGCGATTTAACATATTATTCCATAAAATTGCCACTTTGGATAATGAGTACTTTTAGATTTTGTACTTTTCCTTAGGTACACATTTTTTGAATGCAGGACTCTAACTTGCAACAGAGTATGTCTTCACTGTGGTTTCATTACTTTTATTTCAATATAATATCAGAATACTTCTTCCACCACTGGGAAATACCTCGTCCTGATTAAGCAAATGAAGAAGTGAGTTTAATATACTACTAGGATGTCCGTGAGTGATAGTCAGGTGGTCTGCTTGCATCTGGGCCGTTTTTCCTCACCTACGTATCTCCCCCCGAGCTTGATGACGATAGCACTCCGACTGCGAGTCTCCTCCTCGACCTGGGCCATGTTTTCCCTGGCCTTCTGGTACGAGTCGTCCGTGGCACAAACTGTAATTTTGTCCTGGATCCCACCCAAACAATCCAGCTGAATGCTCCCTTCACTGCAAAAACAAAGAGGAGACGGTGAGAGAGGAAGGCGAGGATAGAGTGACCAGTAGCTCCAATAGAAATAGGATGGAAAAAATTGGATATCCTTATTTTAAAAAGAAGTTGCAACTTGATAAGTTTGACAGTTATTTGAAATAGACAGGAAATAAACCATAAATCCACTAGGCATTAACCTAGAATCCCTCCCCATTTGTAATAACCCGTCTGTTCTCTGTGCATTCCTTCCCAGATGAGCTCCATTAACCACCCTGAGGGAACAACTATTATTTTTACAATTTCCATCCAACTGTGTGTTCCCACAGTACGACTCACTGCCGCATCAAATCCCATTCTTTCCCGACTTTCCGGCTCTCTTTGATTCCCCTCTACTCCGATGGGGATTTGGCAGAAAATGAAAATGAGATGGCGCTGGAGCGGTCAGTGGAAGCTGAGCTCCGTCATTCGGGCTTTGGACTGGAACTCAAGGTTGATTAGGATCCAGTCGGAGATGTGGATGAACTCCACCTGACCCACTTGATAAATACATTCTATGAATAATGGAGTCATTGAGAGTCAGAGACGCAGAAATGTTTTGTCGTTTCCAATTCTGTTTTCTACTTCCTTCCCCCTCATGACAAACATCTGGTCCTATTTACTTCAAGCACCTTTCTGCCCACGTTATGCCAGAGAAAGTGTGCAGAACAAGCTTTATGTATAGAACGGGACGGCCCCTGATGCTATTAAAGGACACAACACAGCAAGACCTACACACTAAGTTGAAATCTTTTTAAATTGATCTTAAATGCATAAAAACAAAGATGCATGCACTTGAAACAATTTTTTTTTTTTTTACAACTGTGTTCTTATTTTTGCAACCCTCAAACTTAAAATTATCGCAAGATCTATTATACATTTAATTGAACACTATTTTGTATTAAACTTTTAATTTCCCTTTCAAGTTATTTTACTGAAAGTAAAGAAGGCATGTGCATGATACTGGTGTGATGCAATGTTATAGACATCACGTGTGCATCTTTCCACACAGTAGCAGCTATGTTCAGCCACAATCCCAACTGTGTTCACCAGAGCTGATATTAAGCATCAGGGATTCAGCTCACGTTATAGAAATGTTAAATACAAATAAAGTCTACCCGAAAACGCTGATTATTCACACAGACCTCAAAGACAGTATTCAAATGTTCCACAAGAATTTACATAAATGTTACTGTCAGAAAATCAGTTTTTTTTGAAGAAGAAGATTTGTTGCAGATCTGATCAGAGAAAGGAGTGAAAGTGAGTGAAAGTCAGTGTTTGTTTTACCTGGTGATGTACTGCTGGATGCAGTCGAAGCTGCCCTGGGGGTTATCTCTGCCCACATGTGACAGGTAGAAAGTAAACGTTTGCAGTTCACTGGAATTTTCTGACCGTGGTATTGAAATTTTCTGTTTAGGACAAAAGAAGAATAAAACATTCAAATATGAAATCAACATGAGCTATGCCCATTTTTAATTAGTGAGTGTCAGAACAAGGGGCCACAGAGCTTTCAAAACCTTTTACAATACAGCAACAATTATTTTTTGAGGCATTCAGAAAGCAAATGCTCCATTCTTTGAAAACCTGGCTCCGACTACGTACATCTGTCAGTAAGCCCAAGGCATTTTCTGGCCTGCTTCAAAAACACTGAAAGCCTCAGAAAAACGCAGCTAAAACCTGCTGCCCCGTCTTCCTCCAGCACGGCAGAGTGTTCCCGACGTGTGATTGGAGGAACCGAAAGGTAAATGAGTATAACAGAAGAACTATGATAGGTATTTCTGCAGTGTCTAGCCTCAACATAGTTAGGAACATCTTATTCCTCCCCCAGATTGACCTTCATCCCACACTACAGGCGTTACATTTGGAAGACTACAGAGGACGTGGAGTCAACTCCGCGAACCAGTGATCTGACCGCTGCGTGACAATTTGGTTAAATTGAGGAAATCATTTGACAAGTACAACTATGATGCAGAGGCTTCGTTTTCTGCTTTAAAGTACATCTTGCATTGAGCACTGGGTGAAATGGTTAACATTTGAATGCGGTGCACAGAGGCATGTCAGTAATCTGCTTAGAGAGAAATGTGAAAGTGAGAGCCGAGAGTGACACTGAAACTTTGCCTAGGCGATTAAGTCTACCTGATATCACCTCAACATTATTTTCACACCCTATCATTAAGGATTGACGAGTGAATTCATTTGATAGGTTCAGAGAAAACCAGCAGGAGAGGTAGTTTAAGAGCAGGTAAGCTCAGGCCAGGCGGAGGGTTGTGTTTCCACGAGGCCCTGGCAGGCTAACCCCAGCTCAGCTCTGCTTTCGTGAGCATCAAGGCTGTGCACCACACGGTAACAAAAGATGCTGAATTAGATGGTTCCCCAGTCCAGCTCCTCTTGACCAGTGAGCGCTGAGCTAACCTCCACCAGAGGCTCAGCTGGTGACTCACTGACCTCGTCATCAGGAGTCAGACACACCAGCTCTGTTTACTCACAAATCCCAACACACGAAGGTTGCATAATATGGCTGACTACAAATAACTAGAATATCCATTTATGTGTGCCTGTCGTATTATGTATTGATTATTTTATCCCCTGGAAGACCTTTGCTTTTAGTTTTCCATAATGCGCCATAACATTAACGCACTTCCTGCATCTGCCGCACTCTACCTCATACAGATAGATCAATAACCGATACAACTTCAGCGGTACTTCTTATTATCATTCTTATGACAATAACCAACAATTTACACAGGAAGAGGACGATCCCACACCACATTGTGTAATAGTTTAGTACACATTTAAATGACAGGATGTAGAGACATTTTTGGCCACAGATGTAAAAGACACACTTAAAATCCTGTTACAAAGAACAATCTGAAACGTCTGAGGAGCAGAACTTCCTGAGGGCAACAAGAAAGATATGTTAAAATGATAAAAGTTCTGCATGTTCTTGCTCTATATGTTCACTGTTGCTACAACTCTCTGCGGTGTTTAATCTATAGACTTCAACCAGCCAGTTGCTGCAGCACAGGCAGTATGAGAAAAGAGCTTTCTGAACATTAAAGTATGGAGACATGTCACAGTAGAGGCACAAGATACAAATATGAACATTAGTATAATGGGGCCCCTAATACAGCAAATACAGAAGCAACTCCTGTTACTCACACAAAGCCCAATACATCATTTATAAATGGCTTATTCCAGGACCAATAAAGATCAATCAATTCCTTGTAAGAGTGTATTAGAGCAGCGATTCTCAAAAGGGGGTACGCGGACCCCTAGGGGTATGTTGGGGTACTGCAGGGGGTATGTGCGATAAAAAAAATAAGGTTAATAAAAAAATTACCATGCATGATTACATAAATAATCTTAGTACAAAAAGTTAAATAGAAAAATGTTATATAAAATATTCCTAGAACCACTAAGGGGGTCCTCATATAAACATGTCAAATTTGTGTATTGTATTTTATAGTTTTTCATAATATATCATTTTGTTTATTAAACACATTACTTGAATTGAAAAACTCCTTGGAAAACTCATGCATGAAGGAGTTAATACATCCCACACTGATGGAACATCACTATATTGTAATTATTTATATTAAAGATGCCAGCGATTATTCGATTTTTTGAATATTCGTTAGTCTCCATAATCAAATTATTTTTTTAAATTCGATTTTATTTATATATTTTTTAATTATTATTTTTGTTTTTTTTCCTGGCTTAGTTTCAACCAAAATATGCAGCGGCGAATAATCGATTAATATTCGCCAGGGCTGTCCGATTTTCGAATTTTGATCATGGTCAGTTTCTGGCATCCCTAATTTATATAGGCTTTTTTTTAAATCAAAAATCTCCGGGGTCGGTCAGGGGGTACATTACTGAAAAAAGTTTGAGAAGCACTTGATTAAAGGATATGCCCAGCCTCAAATTTGACAGTCAGATTCTATTCCTGAGTTTACAGGACAAAATGTGTGGCAGTTTGAACACATTAAATATGCTAAAATGTCCTATGCCAGTGTCTAAGGACACCTACATGCACCGTTGATATGCAGAAACATCGATTATGTAAACCCAGACATGATTAAGAGGCAGAGGAACCAACAAAAAGGAGAGGCTCTATTGACTCACGCTGTAGAGGATAAAAGATGCCTCTCCACACCAAATGGCCCAGGCTTAAGAAACCAGAGAGTGTTGAAACCCACTATATGCATACACTAACTTACTCATGCGTTATAAAGTGCAGTTTCTTACAAAGCGGGTCACAAGGTGGAAGCTGACAATCCTTTTTTGTCAATGAGTTGGCCTTTCTCTAGTTTATAGTGCACCTGGACTATAAAACAGTCTCGTAAACTAATATAAAAGAGTTGTTCTAATGTGATGTTTGTCATGTTCAATCTTGAGCATTGAAATATGATGTCAATGTTTTTGACTTTTGAAAAGCAGAGGGTGCATCTTCAGGGGTTTGAGGTGAAACAGGTATTATCTAGTTGTGGACAGGGTAACCTCAAACGAACATTATTTAATGTGAACCCAACTGCTTTCTCGTCTAAGGAAACAAATAAACCCGCAGCTTTAAATCTGTTTTACTTGCAAATTAAAAACTTTGCATGCAACAGCATTGGTTGAAGTGTTTATCAAAGCTTTAGCCAGCTGTTGACACAAAAGCTAAAATAAGGGAGCAATGGAAAAAGGCACTCTTTAAAAAGAGACTACTTTAAACACGACAGGGACTGACAATGAAACGCTATCTCTACAAGTAATAATCACCTTTGGAAAGCTTTTCTAGGGCTGGAAGTGGATTTTCAACAGGTGTTCAACCACCCCCTCCTTAATCTGCCTGCAGCTAGCCTCACCTTCTCATTCTATATGGCAGCTAGCACACAATGCCCCCACGCACTTCACCCTGTCCTCTCTCCAAGAACAGGCGAGGGAAAAGGAGCAAAGAGGCAGAACAAAACAAAACTGATAGAGGCCAGAAACACAAAGCTGACATCAAAGATTAAGCTTTGCTTCATGTCGCCTAATTTCTGTCTTCTGTTTATGAACTTATCCGCAGTCTGTATTTGTTATACCAAATTGATGGTGCAGAAGAAAAACTCAAATAGCTTAATATTATGCAATAATGTAAACACAAACAATTTCTCCATCTAATGTTCAAATAACATTTGTAGCTGGAATTTAAAGATTTAGCTCGTTGGCATGTGGTTTTTGGCTTGGGAGACAAAATAATTGGCTGGAAAACTATTGTAAACTGTTGATTTGCTCGGCCGAAGAGCCATTCAGAGAGCGCTCTCTCTCTCCAACTGCCTCTGCCAACAATTAAACGTGCTAAATGGACATCAGTTGTGGATAAGGCTCATCTAGTGTCAATGGCGGCTGATTGGGCTCTGAAGCTTCCATTAACTCTCCAACTAGACAGTTAATAGAAGCTTCATCGACCGTGTTGAGTTATTACTGATCATACGTGTTTAATGTAGCTGTTGTATGCACCATCTTTTGTCACTTAAAGTCTGAACTCCGACTTTTCGCTAAATTGCCTGTTTTGTGTCTTTAAATACTCTCCTTTGCAAAACATGTAGCAAACTTGTTATGCGAGTGTGCACTTAGTCAGAGCCCAGCGAGAGCAGCACCAGATGAATGAATATGAGTGAATGAATATATGTGAGCTCAGTCAGCCAGGCCATCTGCTCTGTCATTTAGCCACTTTCTCCCTTCTGACTGCCATTCTCATAACAGTGACAGATTCTCCTCCACACACCGAGCCGGCTGCACCAGAAAGATACATGCCTTCCTTTACTCGTCAGCATTAGAACTTTGAATAATAAACATCAGGTTTACCGTCTGATTTGTGCAAACACGACACATATGCTATTTCAATGCCTGCGAAAAAAGGAGATTTAAAAACGGACACTGAAACAATTGATGGCGGGTCTGGGTCTGTGCAGAATTTCACAGCACTGTTCACAATTTGATACAAAAAAAAATTGAAGCAGGGTGGCAGCATGATTCGTTTTAAGAATCCGAGAAGATGCTCAAATAATGGCTGCAAACTGGACACTTTTGGCGAAGAGGTCGACAGTGGACAAAGTGTTTTCAATTATGGATAACTGTTAGCACCCTCTCCAACATCTACCAGACTGACAGCGGATCCATCCATCCATCTATTGCCAATGTGGAAATCATAGACCATATCAAAAATACTCAGAGCTATACAAAGGATCATATGATATCCAACATCTTGCAAATTCTTCAAGACAACCTCCACACATAAAAAATAATTTTAGACAAAATTATCTGCTGCTGCTACCTGAGGTTTATGATGAGGGTTTGGAAAGTATTCAGATAATTCCCATAGCAACATATCGAGCCTTAAAAATAAATGTTAACAAGCTGTGTGTGTGTGTGTGTGTGTGTGTTACACTGGAGCATGGACAAGATGAGATGTTGGCAGGTTTTGTGCTAATGTGAGTGAGGCTGTCTGTAAGCAGTTTTTGCTCGTTTGTCCTTAGACATGAGTGTCAAGTTTAAGAAAAAACTGCTTATGTCTAGAGGTCACAATACAAACAAGCCAATGTTCTAGTTATGGCCACCTGCCATCCACCCTTTTCCAAGAGTGGGAATTCACACACTGTATTCAACGATGAATGAGGGGGAAGCCGATGAACTCAGCCTCATGATCTTGCTGTGTCATAATAAAAAAACAACTTCAAAACATTGAAAAACATTTTTTTTTTTAAAGAAGAAAGTGCAGAGTCTCTCATCTAAGTGTTTCTGGTCTTTTAGCCAATAATAAAATTGTCATTCCTGAGATCTGAGGATGTGGCAAATCTAATGTTTCACCATGAAGCATTTTAGAGTAAACAACTCAAAAAAATTGAGAAATGTGCAGAAGTTTAGATGCTGACTAGTGTAACAGGTAAAACAAAAGTTAATCATTTATCAAACGTCTACCCCAAGGACAGACATCCAACCTGCATGTCGGGATATGGTGCTAATCATTTTACAGCATATTTGATGACCTTTGATAACCTATAGTGTCAACCCCTTCACAGGATGCAGAGTAGGCAGTAAGGTTGAAAGTGAATCTGTCGGAAGAGAAGAGTAGGATTTATGTCAAAACATAGGATAGAGCTGCTAGAAATCCTGCAATTGGACGCATTGTGACCAGTAATGCCTACAAACAGCCGCTCATAACAATGTTTTGTACAAAGATGAACCGCAAAAATAATCTTTGGATATAAAAGGATGTCACTAAATGAACAATATTTGTGGAGGTCAACTTAGCTGAATAATGAGAGCATAGAAGTTCACACACAGTAACGGCCCGTCCACACAGCGGCGTGCGTTGAAGCTTGCAGGCGGGCGTGTCTGAAACTCGACCAACAACCAATCACATGACTCTCCCGCCCGTGACACACAAGCAGCGGTTTGATTGGCTAGAGCTTGTACTGGCATATGATTCGATTGGCTGACGCTTCTGCTGAGGCTTCAAAAGTTGAACATTGCTAAACTTTTGCAGCGAGCCACGCCAACAAAGCTCCGCGTCGCTTCCCACAATGCAGTTCGGCGAAAAGTGACGTCACCCCATTCAAAGTGAATGGTGAAGCTTTCAACGCACGCCGCTGTGTCGACGGGCCGTAAGTCAGTCTGGGCAGGCTAACACATGCTAGTGCTGCCTTTTGCTTGTGCAGGAATACGTTTATTAAGCAGAGAATGCTTACGAGCATGTGGATGTTTATTGTCTTTGAGTAGACAATTGCTCATATAGAGAGTACTGGCCCTCATGTGAGATTTGTCATTCTCATAAAACAACCAGAATCCAGTTGCAGAAAAGGAGGCAGTTTCTTCCATTGTGGGAAATAAGGATCCTCAATCTATTTTACTGCAACTTGTTTAGTTCCTACGAATACCATGTGCATTTATTGACTTGCCCCTATTACAGCAAAGAGGCAGTGGCAGGCAGATGTAACTCTACTTTTGCTGCAGTAGTGAATAATAGCAGCCCCGCGCTTTTAGTGTGCTCTAGCTAAATCCGCTTTATCACTTGTCATGTTAAAGGTCCCATGACATGGCCATTTCTACTGATCATAATTCCATTGTTGAGGTCTACTAGAATAGATTTACATTGTGCAATTTTCCAAACTCACATTGGTTTCTCATACAGCATCTGTGTATAGTATGTGTATTCACTCTCTGTCCTACACGGCTTGTTGGAGCTCCTGCCCCACCCCTCCCTATGAGCCCACTGTGCTCTGATTGGTCAGCTCGCCCACTGTTCTGATGAGTCCACCACCATTACAGCATAACATCAGTTACAATGTGCTACGTATCGGCTCCGCGGACGTACATGTAGCGGCTCCGCTGATTGGTCCATTGGGTCGTCGTTACGTCACTTGGTTCCCGGAAGAAACAAATGGGAAAAGAAAAATCTCCAACGAGGCGTTCTGGGGCAGCGTAGACCGGTCTTTTCTGTGTTAGAGTTTTACTCGCTACAGGGTGTATTTTGAGGGTTTGTGACTGCAGACCGTTTACATAGATAAAAAGCTACATAACACACAAGGGGGCGGGTAATAACCAGAAAAGCATGACATGGGACCTTTAATATTGGTGATAGCACAATTATTGACAGCCACCAAAAGAGCCAACCTCTCTAATTATCAAAAGAGCCTTTGATCCAATTTGATTTCCAAGATATGAAAAGTCCCAAATACCATTATACTGGATCCTAAAGAACTCTCAAAGAGATTAACGCATAAAGATAAAGATCATTATCATCATCTGTTAAACATTTTTTAACGAAGAACTCAAACAAACCTTCCTTTAGCTTTATATAATACATCGGAGGCACTTAACACAGTGGGACCTAACAAGTGAGAACTCGTGTATTAAAAAATAGGTTTGGGAGTATTTTGCCTGCCATGCAAAAAAAGGCCCACTTGACGTTTTGTACATTTAGGAACCAAAGCAAAATAAAACAAATCTTGTGCCAAGAGAGGCTGAGAAATAGTGCCTTATAAAAAGTTCTGTTGACACTGCACATGACACATATGGCAAAAAGAACATCATTCAATCCGAAGCAGCTTTGCTAGCAGCTTTCCTACTGCTCTTGAAGGCCGACACTTTAAAGACATGGCACTGAAGTGTCATGTTGGTGGAGGAAATAGCTAGCTTGAAAATGATACCCATGTTGGCATGATCACGTGCCCGTTCGTAAAGACGCCTGTTGGAGTTTGAACTTCAAAATGCTCTTCTGAAAGTTCGGAATTTCTGTGAGGCAGGTCATGTTAAATCTAAATTCATTTCTGGCTCAGACACCTGTAATTTGAAATCCATCTGGCCAACTAAAATATTGCCCGTATGAATAAAAGAAAAATACTTTATGTATTTAACCTTATCTCTACGAACCAAAAAAAACAGTTTGCATTGAATGGGAGGAAATTGCAAAATGGCAGGAATCCTGAAGTTAAATTTAATACATTTTAAGACCTTTTTTAAGACCCTTTCCATACATTTTAAGACCTTCTTAAAGAGCCTTTCCATACATTTTAAGACCTCATCGCCACTTCGAATTCTAACCGTTTACATTGGCGACACACTTTACTATATACAGTATTGATTGTAAGATAGCATAACTAAACAGCTTGTGATAACTCCTTATCATAATTCAGATAGAACAAAGCACAAGAGAATGAAGTGTGTGACCAACCCAATGCAAGGTTTATTAGAAAAATAAACCATTAGAAAGTAGTATTTAATTTAGGCATTGTTCCCAAGAGATGCAAACTTGATTTTCCCCATAACGATGTTGTTTAACAACCGGCGTAAACGGATCTTCGCACGCTATCAAGCAGTGAGCGTGCGATGTTCAGATGACGTCAAATCCAACGGGATGCCATAAATAAACTACACAGAATCACACTACACACCTACGCAATGATTACATTCAGGCAGACTGTAGAATACAACCTCTTTGGACCATTTATATACTTATTGAAAACAAGCTACAAAATGTAATACCTTGGAAAATGCAGTTTAATACTTTTTAATAGCCTTAATTTTCGCTAAATTGATTTATCAACTTGTAATACTTTTTAAGACCCCGCAGACACCCTGGAAGGAGAGAGCGAGAGAAAAAAAAAAAGTATTCTTACCCCTTGGTTTCCATTAAATCTGATCAATGGTCGTGATGAGAGGACCTATAAAAGAACAAGAACAGCATTGTTAGATCATTTTCAAATAACCACAATTAAAGAATTCACAATGAGAATCCATCTTTTACTGTAGGTTGAGGTTCAAACAATAAACAGCTTACAAATTATTTGTATATGAGAAGTTTACGAGTTAAAAAGACAACAGGATGAAAATAATGTATAAAAGGCAAAGCATTGCAATAGGCTTGTGGCAAGCACTGCAATATCAGTTCATAAATAGTTGTGAGATAAATGCAATCATTTCCTGTTTCTTTATTTCCAACTAGGGTAACGAAGAATAGGTAGCTGAATGTAGCTCCAACATAAAACAAGTTTAACACCAAACCATTTGTTTAATGGAGATCTTAGCCACAGAGAAACCACAACTTTAATATGATTCTATTCAAAGCTTTGCTATTGCAATTTCAATCAGCATTAGCATAACTCGCATCATGAAGACGAATACAGCCCGATTTCAGTACCGAGTATAAGGCGTGTCAAGTTTTTGCTCATCATTATCAAATAATAATAATTATTCATAAAAATCCAAGTTAAGTTTGTATCTTCTATTCAACATTTTTTTTTTTTAAACGGATAAAATTGACTTACATCTATGACAAATATACAAAGACACTTTATATATTTATGATAGTCAAGTGTGCAAATTAAGATGGCATATTTAATATAATACACTTCTGTAAGATAGGTCTGTTTTGGAAATGCAGAAGAGGAAGGGTTGATCAGGGTTTTTTCTTTGCTGTTTCACTATCAAACCCACCGTCCAGGGGGATACCCCATGCTATGGATTTATCAGAACTTTTCTTATAACTCCACATTTGGTTTCAGTTTCTCCGTGTGTGTGTGTGTGTGTGTGTGTGTGTGTGTGTGTTCAATTAAATCAGAGGCACTCAGCACTTTCATTTCCTTAAGATCAATTCTACAAAGAAATCGAGCAATTCACGGAATAAAAAAAATTAAATAAGGCTAACCTTGTTGCTACGCTAATGTGCTGAGACTGTACACACAGAACACATTGAGACAAAACAATGTGTTTTTGAAAAGTTGACCTAATCTGTATATTCAGAAGTGTTTGTGACAACAGAAGCTGATTTAAGGATTTGTAACTCGGTGTTGAATATCATTTGTTTGGAAACATTAAATTAGAAAATGCTACCAACATTAAAACAGATTGCAAAGTATAAGAGGACACGAGGAAATAAACCTGAATATTAAAAAGAGGAAGGTATTTTACTTTTCTTCCTTGGTTTAGTGAATCACAGTTGATTAAGTGAGAGAGCATAAAGTTTAAGGGAGGTCAAGCCCGTTAAAGACACAACGCGCTTTGTATAAATCCTGACTGATCCAAAGATTTGGAGCATGCATACAAAGACTGGTGACCTTCTGTCCTGAAATGTATAAAGCACACTTTTCCACTTAAAAAGTATCAGTATTTACAACCAACCAACCCCTGGGCTCCAAATATGGGCTGGCTAGACTCTTGAAATCGAACAAATATGGCTATTTATCAGGAGCTTTGACTCTTAGCTTTATGATCATGTACCAAACCTTTCTGAGATGTGGATGTATGCAAAGTCTACCCAAACCATCACAAAGTCTATTTACAGCCTAACAGTTTAGCTAGAAACGCTAGATTCTGAGAAACTCTTAACGTAATCTGAAGTAGTAGCCACTTCCCTTCACTCACCCCTGCAATAAGTGAAAGTTTCGATTGGTAGCAAATGGTCACTGCTTACAACTACAGTGTTGTGACCAAACCGATAGCACTATTGGATGGCTTATGATCATTTACATAGACATTCATGGTCCCCAAACGTAGCCAAGAAATCACCAAATCCACACACACTTCTAACAGAGGTAGCTCCACTGCAACAGGACATGTTCTCCTTAACATTAGCTCACAGATGTGCTGGTTTCCACTAGGGATGGGAATTTGAAAGAAAATGTATATTCGACCCCCCCAAAAAATGGTTTAACGTAAATGTACATATCCTATTTTTTTTTTAAAAACAATAATTTTATTTTCCCAAAAAATGTTTTCAATAACTTTTGGAAATAAAGAAATAAATACATGTTCAAATAAGTATAGAAACCAAGTCGAATTTGTCAAATGTATTGAACTGGTGATCACAGTTTGACAGCTATAGGCCTACAGCTTTCATGTGTGGAGGCGATTCACTATCAGGCCAGCTGTAGAGAAGACCCTCTCAGCTGGAACGGAGGTTGCGGGTATAGCAAGGTATAGTAGCCTATGTATATAAGTTTAATTTGGCATAGTTTGCACTCTACACCGCATTCACTAACATGGTCGAAATATTTCCACATATTACTCCTTTTTGACGCCATGTCTAGGACTCTTCTTAGAGCGTAAATAATTACCGGACTATGACTGGTAAAATATGTTGAATACCGGCAAAGCTAAATCTCTCCTGTCAAAATGTCTATGTACTTTGCCGCCACACACGGTTGCCAAGCAGCGCTTATTGTTGCTTAGGCTGGCCACTCATTTTAATCAACTCGATTAATCGTTCCCATCCCTAGTTTCCACAGTACATCGACTCATACATCAATTTGT
Source organism: Notothenia rossii (assembly GCF_949606895.1). Classification (NCBI taxonomy): domain Eukaryota; kingdom Metazoa; phylum Chordata; class Actinopteri; order Perciformes; family Nototheniidae; genus Notothenia; species Notothenia rossii. The sequence goes on from NC_136912.1 coordinate 88,406,380, forward strand.
GAAAGCTGACTTCAGTATCCTGCATGTTTTTTTGTTTCGTACGACGTTGTGTTGCCTGTGATGTTTGTAACTGTTCTTTGTGCATCAGTAACGAACCGTGACCATCTGATCTGACAATCTGATATAGTCGAGATTTTAAATAACAATGTTAAGATCATAACAACAACATTTGTTTGAGCAATACATCAGAATTGAGCACTAACACCAGACATGACTTCATATCACCATATTGTCAATGTCATGATTTTGGTTTGAGGACACAGTGTACTCTGGGACAGTAATTCACATTGCAATTTCCCCTCTTGGCATAAAGAAATACAACCTTAAAGAAGAAAGCTGCCGTTTCATCTATCTTACCAACAGTATTATATTGTTTCACTGTGTCCCGAGCTCAGAGCCTATGGAGGAACACCAGCCCTTTCATGGAGCCACGCTCCCTGGTCTACCCCTGCAATGTTTGACACAGCACCAGTTTTAGCCCTCCCCATCCCCCATCCCAGCACTGCTAATATAGTGCTACCCTCAGCCTGTTCATTTGAATGGGCTGCTGACATGTCACTATTCTCTGGGACCTGAGCCCAGAATGTTCCACAGAGCTAACCTAAGGGACAGAGTGCAGGTCCTGACCATGGATCGATGACAAGGCTATGGATGTTCACACACACACTGCCAACCAGAAACAGCATGAGGGTCAGCTGGACATGGCATGGACTCTCCGCCCAGCAGCCTGCGATAAAACTGAACTGATGACAATGTTGTTTATTTGTTTCCTATTATCTTTATTTGCAGTATTGACAAATCAAATGTTTATAAAAAGAATCTAAGCAGCATGGATCTCAACTATTTCTTCAGCCTGGAGTTAAGCTTTTAACTATTCAACACTAGAATCTACAACGTATTAGTATTCACATTGTAACACGTACATTATTTCATGGCCCAACATTAGCCACACAAACAACCACCACATTGTACATCTAACTTTACACCAATGCACTCCAGGGATCTTCCAGTTATGAAAAAGTCAAGTTTCTAAAATGTAGAAGTTAAATATTGACCTTTGAACTGGCAAAGCAATAGGCGCATTCACACCAGAGTACTTTTACCCATACTTTTCCGTTAGTGCCTGGAATTTTGCGTTCACACCAAAAACATGACTTAGTTCCGAGAACTTTTACCCCCATTTTTAGTGCCTGCTAGAGAGGTGGTACTATCCTGGGGAGAGAAAGTACCGATTTCGATTGGCTGTGTGAATTGCAAACCACGCCTCGTACAACTCTGAAAAGTTTTGTGAAGCCGCCATTGTATTTGCTGGCATTAGCATTATTAGCATTAGCCCCGCGCACCAACGGAGAGAGAATAACTTATGGCAACACAAAACATGGGAGCGGTGGAGTGATGAGGAGGTGTCGGCGTTCTGGCGATTTACTCGGAAGGCTTCAGTAGAAGCTGCTGGGAGTCCCAGCAGCTTCTACTGAAGCCAGTCCCTAACTCCGGGGACTTCCGGCCGGGGACTTCGGGTGGCAGTATACGCCGTGAAGTGGTTTGTGACCTGCCAGTAAACCCAAAGCAGAAGAAAAAGAAGTGACGTCAGCGGCTTCCCACAGGGAACTTATTCCGGTGTGAACGCGATCTGTACTTAGTTCCATGGGGGTACTAAGTGCTGGCACTAAGTGCTGGGCACTAAGTACGGCAAAGTACTTTGTGTGAAAGCGGCTAATCTCACCAGAGAAGTCCATTATTAGTGATACACAATGTTCCACAATGTCCCACAGTAGATTAAGTTTAGTCCCTTTTTGTCAAGTCCTTGACATGCTCAGATTTGTTTTGCCAAACATGTTCTAGTATACTCTTTAAAACAATTACTTGAGTCCTGTTGGCAAACAGACTTTGGTATTTTGAAAGAAAAACAAGCCTATAGTAAGTTAGAGATTTGTCAGTTAACCTTAATGAAGCCTTACTGAAAACAAGCTGACTCATTAATAATACTATTCAACAACAAAGGATACGTTTTAGCAGGGTAAAAATTCACTTTTAAAAATGAAAAACATACAAGCTTACAAGAAATGTGGCAAAACTCATGAACAATCCCCAGCCTCTTGATACAGATTTATAAAAACCATATCCTTATACATGTGTTATTTTCTACTCCATCAGGTTGCACTCCTTAAAGGATTTCTATGTTTTGTAGTATATGCACACAGGAATAGCCACATCTAAATCCCCATGGGTATGAATGTGGCACCCAAATTGTCAGGTGTTTAGTTGCCTCACTGTCACACTGATGAGATGTTCCGCCTGTCTAGGATTTCAGAGGTGGAAAAAGCACTGGGCAAGTCTGAAATGGTACTGGTGTCCCCGCTCTCAATACACAGTTTGCATGAATCATAGCTGGGTATCTCCTGTGTGTAAAACTAGCTGTACAAGTTTACTAGTGTGTTTGAATGATGATTGTCGGGTAGGGCTGCTCAATTAATCGTATTTTTAATCGCAATTATGATTATGGCCTGCAACGATTACGAAAACAAAGTAATTGAAATAAAACAATTATTATTTATTTTTTTAATTGGCTTTTCAGTTTAATTATACTTAAAGTTCAGGGTAATCAACTGTTCAAAACATACTGTTCACATTTTTTTCTCCAATAAATTGATATTTTCAAAGTAAATGGATAATCGTTTTTAATAATTGTGATTATGACTTTCGCCATAATCGAGCAGCCCTATTGTCGGGTATGTTTTTGAAACACGCTATATTGTATGTTCTTATTGCTGTACATACTGTAACTGGCTCTTCACTGCTAGGTAAAACACTAACAGCTTTATCACAAAAAAAGAGCCTCTCAGAAAACTAAAGTGAACTATGAACACATAAAACTGATTTTGCATTATAAACGTGTAAAAGAAAAATGCTGAAAAACCTACATCATAAGGACGATTTATGAAGATTTAAACTTGTGCGATGGGGCCCACATTGTGGATCAACATAAAAAAATGAATGTCACTGACAAAAGTTTGGCATGAATGAGGCTGTGTAAACTTGTTCCCTGTCATTTCGGATAAACAATGTCAGGAGGTCAGTGTTTTCACGCTTTGTCTAGTAAGACATTTTGTTTGCGCAAAACTAGGGACACTAGACATTTTGTTTTCAAAACCAATATTAGTGATATTCCCTGTGTATTGACCAATGTGCTACCAAGGTCCCGTTAGCATAGACTTGGATCTGAGGTATTGTTTTTTTATATCTGCAACATCCCTAGTTTAACACACCACTAAACTGCCAATCAAAAGATTGAGTTTTGACAGAATATGATGTGCCACATAACCCCTCGCAGTGATACTTGCACGTATTGGAACATATCAATAAAGTTGTTATAAACAAATAAACTACATTAAAAAAAGCGCACTTCACAATTTTTATGACAGCTTCACATTTAAACGACTGGAAAAAACTATTTTTTGGAGACTTATTTCCTTCCATTACAAAATAAAAATCAATCAACTGTACTCTGAACAGATCCAAAGCATTTTGTAAAAGCTGGTTAATTGAAAGGATCTAACGTAAAGCTGTTTTAAGTACATTGATTTTTACGGTAAAGACGTGCATAAAAGCCAAGCACGTATGATGCCTTTTATACTACTGGGGTTAGCACTGACTGCAGGTAACGACGGGACATTCACAGCGAGTCAATGGTGTCTCTGGCTCATTACCTTAGTACTGCTACCTGAATATTTCAGTGCAGCTGGACCTTTTCTTGTACAATTTGATATGCTTTTATCACGCTCTCCTACTAAATTATTCAACTTCGGGTTGATATATATAGATCTGTCATTGATAGGCCTTTGGTATGTTGTCCCGTAGTCTTGACATGGCAGTTTCTTAGTGAGATTATCATGACAAATGAACTGTCTGACAGCACTAAGAAAGATAAACATGTGGACTCCAAGAGACAATTCACAAGGAGAGAGCGCATGGAGAGATAAAAAGAGAAATCTCCTTACTTAAAAAAAGTATTTTCAAAAGAGGAGAGGCCTCATTGACTTAGGAGATATCCTTCATGGCTTGGCCGAGTTCAAGTTTTATGAATTGATGCGGTCAAGTTTCAGGAATTAAATCTGTGCTTATACTCAATTGAATTACTCCTCTACTGAGAGATACAACATCCTCCAAAGCTGTAAAGGCAATACGCAGATAATTCTTATGTGTGCTTGAATTTTCTTCCTCTGGCTCTAGTCAAAATTTAATTATTTGACACACCTATTTTCAAGCATCACAGTGCTCCATTACTGGTCAAATACAACCAGCACAACGCATGTTGCTGGACCAAAGACCGAACACGGCAATGACTGACCTATTGGAAAAGACACAGCAAGTCATGTTGTCTGTCCCGAGTGCAGTGACACCAGGTTGACATGGTCACTTGTGGCATCCTTGTCACAGGGCAGAATAACACCATGACATTTAGAGTCATATTTGGCCTTAGTGGTTATGGTCATCTCATGCAGTGTCACGTGGTCTGTTGAAAGTGAGGGGTCAGCATGCCTTAAATAACCGTAGCACTGGCACAGTCTGAACGGCATCAAGCAAAATAAAACCAACCAGTCTCCATTACTTCCCATACTATTTCTATAGGGGCCGAGATAGGAGCTATAGAGTGCAGCCAAGCACATGAACAAAACTGACTGGGTGTAAATTGACCTCCACAGTGATGAATGTAGCCTGTCAACACAGCTAATTACTGAGGATTGATCTCCATGTGGACAAAAAGCTCTTGCATCCGACTCTTTAAAAAAATGTATACTGTCATTTATAATTTGGAGGGCTTATTGATTATGGAGAGGGTGTCAACGTTAAATCTAGGAAAACAGACAAAGTCCAGTAATGAAAGATTTACCTGGAAAAGAAACCAAAGTGCAAGCTGAGTAAACGAGAGAATCCATTATCATATTGCAATCAGACCCCGTTTCTGTGGTTAGTGTGATAAACTCATCTAACAGTACTGAGGAAACCCCCACCTGTAGAGATGTAGTTCAAAGACAAACAACCCATTTCAAATAAACACAATGGGTTTCCTGAGAACACTTTCGGGAAATAAAACAAGATTTAATTCTGGTATCCACTGCCATCATTTGACAGGTATATCGTCTTTTACCAAATCCTCAGACATTTACTTTAACAGGTTATTGTTCAAAAGTACTGGCTAAAGGAAACATCATAATGGGCCTTACAATCTAAGCTCAACACACCGCATAAATTGCCAACCTTAAGGTCACTACTGTGATGCATGTCCTTAAGAATGTAAAACCTCATACTCCCAGTTTATAATCCCTGATCTATTACATAAACACAAAACACAAGGCGTGACATAAGCCAACAAAATGTTAACATTCAAATGGCACTACTCATCTCTCACTGTAACACGGCTGTGCCAGCACACATCATTTATTGTCACTTCATGACTTGCCTATGTTCATTTTACACTTTGGTTAATTGCTTAAGTTTTCATTCTGTGGGCTTTGCATTTTGATAATTCTAAGAAAAAATGAATTCAACCGTTTAAAAAAAAAAAGAAGCTTTGTCCTACAGCGACTTCATTATAAACGTTTTATCTGTACTCTCCATAACCTTCAGCTTCATGACGCTCAAGTAGCATTACTCATTTCCTTGCTTATGTCACAGCCGGTAAAAAAAGAAACAAGAACATGTGAGTCTCTGGACTGCCAGTCCCACAGCAGGAGCTCTAGTTCTCTCTGTCCTCAGACGCACCAACAGAGGAAACAGCTGACAGTCACGTCTCAAACAGGAAGTATTGCGACTTGATGACTGTTGTTGCACAAGTTACTTACAGAAACACAATAAGAAACATTCACAGAATTTTGTATCAACTACTAGTACAATAATATTGAATATTGGATTATTTGACTGAAAAAGCTTTACATCTGGGTTAAGAGTCAGCATTTTGTTAGCTTAGCATCTTGTTCTTTAACAATGTAGGGGAAGTAACAATGACATGAGTAAGAGTTCAACTTTTCCAGCTTTATCCTTTTGTGTTGTTAGCTTAAGTCTACATTTCTTTTAAAGATATTATGCCATATGCCAGACTGGATTTAAGCTTCCTTTTAAAAAGCAGGGGCCCGCCAGAGTTCACACATTTTCCAGTCACACAATAGCTACATTCGGGTCGTAAACATTACAATCTCAGTCTAATTAAATCCTTGGCATCACCACAACTTTTACATTGAAAAGGCGTGTGTCGTTCTGTAGCTCTCTTCCTCTTCCTTTACCGAGTTCCCGGCACACAGCTGCTTTTGGATGCCAGCCAGTGTCTGAATTATGAGGAAGCGCCAGAGGGGGCACAGCTCCCCTTAAAAAGATACCAGAGCAACACTGACAGCAATAAAAGCTAAGAGTCAACCCCTAATTTTAATAAGGAATGACATTTCAACCCTTACAGTGGTTATTTTTTTCTATGTTAGAGCAACACGCTATTTCTCAAAGCACAGGAGACCTGAAGCTGATCTGAACTTAAGGCTGCAAAATTAAATTGAATATTAATCACGTTCCCCATTTCCGGCTTCCTACAACTGACACGATCTCGTGCAATATTGAGGTGTAAATTGTGTGCACCACTTATAGAAAACTGAGGCATATCAAATCAAGTTCTTCCTCACTTACAGCCAGTTCCACTTTTCTCCAATGCCTACATGTTTGCCGCAACTGGATATAGCAAGTCGTCTTGGAAATGGCCCGGTGAAGGTGGCTTTCGGTTTTTACTTTTCTTTCTGCCAGGTCATCACCACCACCATACATGAACAACCAATGTTTTGATATTCAACACTGTTTAATAGAGCAAACAGATGTTAACAAGATGGTTTTTCTGCCTTCTTTAGTTTGCTGTCAAAGTGCACCAAGTTGAGGCATTTCACTTTAAAACGTAGCCTACAGGATTTAGGATGTATTTTTAGGAGTACATTTCCAGGAAATCGGAATATCGTGCAGCACTAATTTGCATATTAGCAGGAATGTGGCAAAACATGTTAAACCAGTACTTTGTTTAGTCACTCAAATCAATTAATAATTGTGATGAATAAACAATGATCTCAGTATAGATCAAAGTAAACACGATGTACCTTTTGGTTATAACCGTGAAGCTATATTCGATATGGTAAAGTAACAGAGTAAAGTTTCTCACATTTGCACTGCTACGTGTTCGTATTGTTGGTTGTAAATCTCCTGTTTGAATTTCAATATGCCTCTTTTAAATATGACGACATTTCTGTTTATGTAGTCATTTATTGTAGCATATACACATGCAGAGCACCTGGGCATGATTACACTGCATCACACGAGTGGTTTGGTGTATGCTCATCATCTGTGATCGTGGGATGATCCAGTGAGTAAGCTGCGACAGAAGCTGCCAACAGCCTTCATGTGCCGGTGTGTGTGGTCCTCATATGTGTCTGATAGAAGAAGAGTACACTGTATCATCATTCATGTATCCCCAATATGTTTGTTTAACTGGATACATCTTACTTCAATAGACCTAATCAAACAAATCATGTGTGGCAGCCAAGGTGTAACGTCCCAAAATGGTGTAACACATGTTTGCATCACCCTAGTGCTATGAAACTCCTTGAAAAATCAAAGCACCCACAGCTATACCATGCAGACATTTGATTACTCAATAGCCTAGATCTTCTCTGCAACTGTGAGTAAGGGTTTTAACTCAAATGGTAGGGAAAGGTGATAAAATAAGCAATTCAGAGTTTGTGAAACTGCAAGTCTGTACAAGAGGCAATTGTCTAAACTTTAAAACATGATTCCAACTTGCCTCTTTCGTCATTAATGTACACGTTAACTGCGGGAATACAATTCCCAGTGGAGTGATTTACTATTTAGGCTGTGTTCCTGAATATGTGCGTGATAGATATTATCAACATAAAATGGAACATGTGTGTATCGAACACGACTGTGGGTAGAACAATGGTGCTACAAATATGGGCAGCACTCTACTCCTTAAGGAAAGCCCTGCCAATATAAACTCCATAGGGTCCAAGATGCTTGAGAAAATCTCACCTGTACAGTCATGTCTGTTAAATTAATCCGAATCACTATTAATAATAAGCTGTGGAAAAATGATCTCGACTGTATGCTTTCCATGTTGGCTCGTAGCTAATTTACACAAGAAAAGTCCAGTTTGTGCAGGGGCAGATGTTATAATCAAGGCTACGTTTGAATAGTTACCCTTAAACATCAGCAATGCAAGTTTGACACAGGTATCCCGGGTTGCATGCTTTACGTATTGGACCAAAACATTTGCCTCTTTTGATTTGATAAGTCAATAGCTGAACACAGTTTAGCAAAAACATAAGTTACAAAGGTTCTTTCTTGCAATAATGTTCAAAAGATGAGAACAGACTACATCTCTAAAGAAAGAAGGCCCTGTGGATTCAGATATTTGCCTAACGTGGCTACAATGCTACCATGACAATTTAAGAGTTGAGAAATTTCCCTAATATCTTCCGTCTGTCACACCAACACTTTTCCTAAAACTACTAGTCCCCAGTTTACCTGTCACAATCGTATTGCTCTCACTTATCAGCCACAGTGCTGCTGTCAACAGCCACAGGAGCTGGGGATAAGGCCCTTTCCTCATGGCCTGCCAGGGTTTCCCTGTCAAATATTTATAGAAGCTGAAACACTAGATGCCCGACATCAGACTTATTGCTCTCTACACAAGAAGCCAGGCAAGAAGCAGCAGCAGCAGCAGAGCCATTTCAGGGACCAAAGCTCTCATTGAAAAACTACTTCTGAACAGAAAATGTGTTAATCCACTGTTAAATAACATTGACGCACTTATAAAGCTGTCAAGTGAACATGGAGCTTTAATGGCAGTGAGGGGGTTGGGAAAGGAGATGGCCATCTTTCGTCTGAAAACTGGGTACTTTTCCAAATTATTCACTATGTTTTCATTTGATTGTTATCCAAAGCTATGGTATATTTGAAGTTAAAAACCGAACAAATTGTAGTAATCGAGAAGACAGGGATTGCGTGTCCACCGGTCAGAGGTGGAAGAAGTACTCAGTAATGTAGTAGAATAACTACTACAGTGTAGTGGTTCATATTTCACAACATTATCTGCAAAACTTATTAAATAAATGTAGTAGAGTAAAAGTACACCATTCACCTCTGAATTGTAGTGGGGTACAAAGCAGCATACAATTGAAATACTGAACTAAAAAGCAGCATTGTTTAAGTAAGAGTACTTGAGTAAATGTACTCAGTTACTTTACACCGCTGCCAACGGTAACACTAGCTGTTAACATTATGTGTGGGCAGCTGCCGGCTAGTTTTTGTTAGGATTGGCAGTTTTTTTTACACAGTTTAACAAACATTCTGGAAACATCTGTAACCTAACATGCAGCAGCAGTTGCTCTGTTTTCCCTTGAAATGTATATACACATTCTGGTGAGGTAATTTAGCAACAACACCAGTATATAGTTACCAATATATATTTTAATAAAATGGGCCAATCTCTATAATGAGTACTTTTATTGTTGGTACTTAAAGTATATTTTGATGCAAATACTTTGGTACTTTTACTTGAGTAACATTTTGAATACTTTTACTTATATCAGAGTATTCCTACACTGGTACTTTACAAGATCTGAGTACTTCTTCCACCTCTGAATAACATCAAGTTAAAACTGTTGAGCTAACGACAGCTGAACACTCCCAATGATTTAACTAGCAGAGCTACATTTTGAGTAGTGTTGCCTGAGCTTGATAAATTACCGAGTATGGTGTTCAACTATCGGTCATGGTAAAGCTAACCAACCTAACAACCAGGCCCAGCAGCAGTTGAGACCAGGTTGAGACATATGAACGGATAGGGTAAGACACTTAAGAAGCCGGACTAGAGGCCGTTTTGATTAACGATGTGAAATATAATCACAGCTTAAAAAAGACTTTAGTTACACCTGGAATAACATTTCCAATCTACCTCACAGCATACAAAGTAAATAAAACTAGCTCCACCTTTACCAGCTTTGATAACACTTTTATGTATAAATAATTATAATCAGTAGTATATTTTAATGCTAATAATGTTGTACTTTTACTTGGGTAACATTTTGAATACAGGACTTCTTATAGAGTACTCCTACACTCTGGTACTTCTACTTTTACTTAAGTATAAGAACAACACTGTTAAGCTAAGTTAAAATTGTTGAGCTACTCTATATATACAGTTTATGAGCTAACTACAGAAAAACACCCCCAACGATTTAACTACCAGGGCTCAATTTTGAGTAGGACTGCCTGAGCTTGATACATGACCGAGTATGGTGTTCAACTATCGGTCAGGGTAAAGCTAACCATCCTAACAACCAGGCCCAGCAGTTGAGACATATTAACGGCTAGGGTAAGACACTTAACAAGCCGGACTAGATGTAGCTTTAACCAGCCTGCTGTGTAATGTATCGCAGCAGACTATTGACCTCACTCTGTCTGTCACAGCCGAGACAAGACACACTTAAACCATCACGGTGAACGAAAATGTTGACTTACCTTGCTGCCCTGATATCCCTCAAACGCTTTCAGTGCGCTGTCAGTGAGTTTAACGTGAAAGACGGATACATTGCTACCGTTGCTCACTCTTCCACAGGACAGTCCGTAGCACTGCTCCTCCTTCAGCGCCGCCATCTTTGCTACCGTTCACCACCATGCGCACGGACGCACTCGTACTGTCGTAAAGCGAGAACTCCCGTTGCTTTTCTAATGAATATTCAGTGACTGATCCCCGATGATGATGATGATGAAGTCACCAAGCAGTAATGAAGCCCTATATAGTCACATGTGTAATATCAACTACATTTACACTTCTGAATACATGATATGACATGTATGCAAAATGAATGGGCCTAAACAAATGTTGTACTAATAATAATTGTCTTGTATAGCCTACATGTAAAACTAATTTGGAGAAAACCATTTAAATATATACTAGCATTGTATTTTCTAATTATATGTTATAGTTTTTTATGGATGACAACAAATATACATTTTTTTATACAGCTTTTAAGAATGGGCATTTCACAGCAGTGATGCATAGGAAGTGGGAAACGATAGGTCATCTAATTGCGTCAGCGAAACGGCAATGTCTGAAGAAGACAAGAAAAAAACTCCAGTTTGGGAATATCCACAACATTTGTGGATGTCCACCCGTAATCTAATAATAGGAGGAAGGTAAATGCTGAATGTTTGTTATCTTGTCTTTATTAATAACACATATTATTGAGTTTCTGTGTAAATATAACACGTATTTAAATGAAAGATGTGGAACCTGGAACTGGTTCACTTTTATATTTCTTCTATTGCCAGTTGTATGAGGCATAAACACCACGCATCTTGTGGACTATGGATACTACATTATATCAGTTCAGGATGTAGTTAAAATCAACATACATGGTCATGATTTCACTGCATATAGTGTCCTATGACACAAAAAAGAGGCTGTAGTTTGATAACAGACATATTTTATTGTGATGAATATAAAATTAACAAATACAGGGAATGCTGGGAACTTTCACAACTACTTCATTTGTATGCAACTTTTGGCTCTTTAGGCCTGCAATCTACTCTGAAGAAGCCACAGATCCATCAGTGTCAGTTCAACTCTTGTGTTAGAAAACAATAACCAAAAGAAATGGAATAAACACCAAAATCAAAACAATAAAAAAATATTCACAGGCAAAAAAGTAGAGGACAAAGGAGAGAAATAACAAAAAAACACCCAACATTGTACTTAAATGGTCATCCTTCAACATTTGGTCTTAATCATCAAAAATTGAGGTATAATTGACAGAAACTGAATCATTATAAATAAACTCTCCTTTAGCGTTACTCATAGCCACATCACAGAGAAACGATGTGCTCCTCTGTTCTGTGTTAAAACTGTACCTCAATAACAGAACATCTATTTAAGCTGTGACCAAGAATTTAGAAACACTGGAGCATTGATGTGGATTTATGTTTCTGTTTGTTGCTGTTGACAGCGTCAGAAACGCAATATTTTAATTCCTTGGTACGTTCTAGGGCTCCAGTTTGTTGTATTTTGTTTTACTGCATTCATGGTTTTTTTCTTAGATAGATTCAATGTTCAGATCAAAACACAAAGATTGATTAAACACAAAAAAAACTTTGGCATCAGTCAACAAAAAATGTGTGTGCTGTTGTGTTGCATTACAGGACCGGTGCGTTCTATTTTCTGATCACTTAACATATAAATAGAGTCTGTAGAGTGTGTTCAAGAGCTAGCATACAAGTCAGAAAGATTGCCATTGTGTGGACCTCTAATATAACATCTGCATGAACATCAGTCAAGATTAAACATTGTACCATAATTAAAATCAAAGTGAAATCACATATTCTCTCTTGGATAGTAAATATGAATTTACCTAAACAATCTGGCGTTTTAAACTATAGCATAACAAAAAGGAATATATCACAATAGCTATTCCTTAATGGGAAAACATGATTAAATGGCTCCTATCTTAATCTATGGTAAAGTATCTTACGCTTTGATGATCATTCAGCAATTTCCTACCACCAAGAACATAAACAATGGTAGCAAAAGAAAGCAGTGTCTGGCAGCGTGTTTATGCATAAACCTACACATTTAGAAAGTTTCCATATGTAAATATTGACGTTTTATTAATTTTCAACTCGTTCTCAAACATAGCAGAGAAACAAATGACAGTGGAGAGGAATCTGACCAACCAACAGACATTTCCTCCCCCCCCTCGACCAAAGATCAGAAGGCTGCGAGATGTGCTTCTGTGTTGAGGCTCACATTGGTCAGACTCAGCACAGACTTGGTTCAGTTTCTAGCAGCTATGACGACGGATAACGCCACACCGCCAAGGGCTACGGCAGTGGCACCGAAGAGCCATTTCCAGCTGAGACCCTAGGGAAGTAGCAGAAAATAAAATAAGACTAGAGAAAGAATGTTAAGAATTGTCAAAAGTCAAAATCTAAAGTAAAATAGGAATTTGACCTAACATTTTTATACTTAACTTGTTATTGCACAAAGGCTCCCTTGATAATTACATACATCAATTCAAAAGCACCAATTGAAACGCATGAGCCTCATATGATGATAGAGAGCTATTTGCACTTAAACACTTGAACAGATTTGTTTCCCCAGCAATGACTCTCACCCATGAAGACTTGGCCCGGTGTTTCTGTGAGCTGCTGCTGCTGCTGCTGCTGCTGCTAGCGGGGTTACCCAGCATCTTCTTATACAGCGCCTGCTCGGCTCCTCTCTGCTCCGAGTTCTTCTTCACCAGCTTGGAGAGCTCAGCATGGATTGTCTGAACAGAAGAGACAAGACAAAGGCTTCAGATCGACATCCTCAGGTGTAAAACAAAGCAACATAAAAACAGCAATCACTCGGATGAACAGGTTGTAGCAGCATTGCTCAGGTGCTGTGGGTGCAATGCTTTCATATTCATTTGTTTGTTTGTTTGTACACAGGGTACTTCTTAAAAATGTGTCTGTTGACTGTGTTGTTTTAAACCCGTTTCATGATGGATACCTTGTACTTTTACTGCATACCTACAGGTAAAATAAAAAACCTCAACTCGAAACCTTGCTTTACTCTACCAAACTAGCTATCCCGACATAAAAGGAACAAAGTCCTGCTGCTGTAAAACAACCTAGGTATGATGTATTTGTTAATGGAAATATGTGAAATAACAATACACTTACATCAACAAACAGAAGCGTTCTGGAAAGCTTTACAAATGACATATCAGGAAAGCTTTTCAAGATATGGATGAAGCGTTGATGGATGAAGCATCGATTAAACACTTGTATAAATAAATGCTGGGAAATTATTTGTTCTTACAAGAAATCACAAACATAGCCTGCCATTGACACGACATGTACAAAGTATTCCAGTATATGGGTTCAATTTGTTCCAACGTTGTCGCCGATCTGAGTCCCTTCGCTCTTAAAGCTGGTGAGTGACTAAGCAAACCAATGTTTTAAGAAACAATGTAAATGTTTATGCTTTGTAAAATGCCCCCCAGTGATGGGGCCCTATAGCGTTGAGTTTACAGCAATGTTCACTAAAGTGGTATTTAAGAAAGGTCTACCTTTATAGATATGTGTAATCGATGTGAATGTCTAAACCCTGCCCTGAGGATTTATCCGTCATATTCTTTAAAGAACATATTAAAGTGATCATGTTGTGATATCTTGGGAGGACCTGTACCACACAGAGATCTATTTCTGTCTGTACAGAACAGATTGTATGATTTGTAGACATTTCTGCAGAACCACGATACTTAACACCGTACTTTGACACATATACTGTACATGCCTTTTACAAATAGTGTGCCCCCAGCAACTTTGATATGAACTATTACACATTGTCATTTTGATAAGGATCCAATTCATTGTTCCCCTTTCTTCAGGAAAGTGTTTGAACAGTTGGCACCACTATTGTGCATAAGCTAACCACCAAAATTACAAAAATGACAGAACACTGACTCCCAAGGACAAAATAGGGTAAAAAAAGATAACATCCTGTCCTAGCAGCATCTGAGGCTGTCTAAACTGGAACTGTTAAGCCTGCGTGTCATGTCAAAAAGTAAACTAACCCCAGACAAATACATTTTCTCATTAAATTTGAGTTTGAGGGTATAAACAGCCGACACCAGAGTAACAAATTCAGACAGCATGTTGCTCAAAGCTTGGAGAAGAGAGATGGAGTGTCTTTCTGTCACTCCTGTCACTGCTTCAGTTTGAGACCGCCTCATTGATTATAATGGGAGAGTTCTGGCATTGTCCCTGAAGCACACCCACTGTTCTTGCTGTTGGAATACAAGGTTATTAAGGGAGAGCTTTCATTATTATAGCACTTAGATGCAAGTCCATTTGGACGGCTAAACAGCTAATCTTATAGGTCTAAAAGTGTGTTGACACAGAGCCATCTCACATACACAACATTTACAGCTATGCATTGACCATACACTGTATATATAAAAAGGCATTGACACAACAGCCAGAAAGTGGAAAAAATGACATGCATCTTTTTATTGCCTCCACACAGGCAAAACTACAATCTACACTGAACAAAAATATAAATGCAACACTTTTGTTTTTGCTCCCATTTTTCATGAGATGAACTCAAAGATCTAAAACATTTTCTACATACACAAAATAACCATTTCTCTCAAATATTGTTCACAAATCTGAAAAAATCTGTGATAGTGAGCACTTCTCCTTTGCGGAGATAATCCATCCCACCTCACAGGTGTGGCATATCAAGATGCTGATTAGACAGCATGGTTATTGCACAGGTGTGCCTTAGGCTGGCCACAATAAAAGGCTCTGAAACGTGCAGTTTTGCTTTATTGGGGGGGTCTGAAAACCAGTCAGTATCTGGTGTGAGGGTTAGGATTAGGGTTAGGGTTAGGGTAATGTTGTGAATCGAGTGGCCCATGGTGGTGGTGGGGTTATGGTATGGGCAGGCGTATGTTATGGACGATGAACACAGGCCACTCGATTCACAACATTACCCTAACCCTAACCCTAACCCTCACACCAGATACTGACTGGTTTTCAGACCCCCCCAATAAAGCAAAACTGCACGTTTCAGAGTGGCCTTTTATTGTGGCCAGCCTAAGGCACACCTGTGCAATAATCATGCTATCTAATCAGCATCTTGATATGCCACACCTGTGAGGTGGGATGGATTATCTCGGCAAAGGAGAAGTGGTCACTATCACAGATTTTTTCAGATTTGTGAACAATATTTGAGAGAAATGGTTATTTTGTGTATTTAGAAAATGTTTTAGATCTTTGAGTTCATCTCATGAAAAATGGGAGCAAAAACAAAAGTGTTGCGTTTTTTATATTTTTGTTCAGTGTACCTAGGATGCATTATTGCAAAATGTATTAGTACATTATATTTACACTACGTGTGCTGGATGAAAAGCTTAAGTGGTGGCCACGCCATGTGTTGTTTGACAGATTGGTGTAGGACTCAAGTGGGGGATTCTGGGCACGAGTACCATGCTGCTGCAGCTCAAAACGAATCCAAAAAGCCCACGCACTGAGCTCAGTTCTGTCAAACGGCCTTGTTTGGCCAAAGTACCGCATACACCCGACTGTAATAGCAGCAGCAGCAGGAACAGTAGCTAGGTATTAGATATGGCTGGGTGCAGGGCAGACCTATTTACAGCAACAACATGAAAACAGATCCCCTGAAATGATGAGTCAGCAGTTCACCTGACCTTGCACAACAAACTAAGAGATTTGATGATTAGCCAATGGCACCATCTACTGGTGATAGAGAATAACTGCAAATTCTCCATACTGAAATGTTTGATTTACCAAAATAGTATGTGAAAAGCCCAATAGTACCTTGTTGCTTGGTTCCAACTTCAGTGCCTTCCTCAGAGTTTGAATGGCTTCTGCGTATTCCCCTTGTAAGGCTAGTACCTTGATAAAAAAAAGCAACAACACAAAGTTCAAGAAAAACATCCAACTTGTAATGACAGTGAAAGAAAAAGCGTGATGTTTACCTTGCCCATGCGGAAAAGTGCTTTTATGTTGTCTGGCTGGTGTTCCAGTGCTGAGACACAAGATTTAAGTGCTGCATCATAGTGGTCCAGTTTCAGCTGAGAGGCAGCCATGTTGTTTAAACACTTCACTCTTACATCCATCAGCTCACTCTCCTCCTCCGGAGTAATGTCAACTGCAGCAAAAAAAAATACACAAAGAGTTTTAAAATAATTGTTATAAAGTATCAAGATAATCAATGCATTATAAAAGTTAATGAAGAATAGTTATATATATTCCCTGCCTATCACCGTCTAAGGTGGTCGGTATTGTTTTTTTCTACACACAGCCCTTCTTTTTTTGAGGGGGGGGGATTCAAAAACTTCGAAAAATGCACGAGTAAGCATCAACTCTTTCAGTTCCCCCACCTGTTAGTCGCCTCCTTATCCCAATGCTAGGTGACAGAAAATGTTTCACCTAAACCCAAACTCCCCACTCTCTCACCTTTAGAACTAGACTCTGTTATGGTCAAGGCAATGCTGTATGAATTCACAGCGAAAGCATAGTCCCCACGCTGGTAATGAACATTGCCTCTCTCTCTCTTATGAATGGCCAAGGCAGTTTTTTCTGCAGGGGGCAGCAGCTCCAGGTCCGGGGCATCAGAAGCTTCCAGCAGTTCCACTTCGAGAGACAATTCTTCATTGGGGGGAACCTCGGGTTCAAGACTGAAAAGATAAGGAAACAGTCAAATTCAGAAATTAAGTGGCATCAATCTCTAGATGAGACACAAGGAATTGTTAGAGCTTGGAGAGCAAGCAGACAGGGAATTGGTCTTTTAATAGAAGCTTCAGTAGGAAATAACAAGCAGTGATAGATTTTAACAGGTCGAGGAAAAGCAACGTTTAATGTATATAGAGCCTATTGAGTACCATTGTCTTGTCTTTTTGTAACAGATATTGTTAATGGTGGAAATTCGTTGAATATATGTAAAGCACCTTTCATTACTATAAGCAATCCCAACGTGCTACAAGGGGCATACAATACATACATGTTTTGTTGGTTTGCATGAAAACTGCAGTTTAAACAGCCTTTAGCAGTGTTACTTTAAAGCACGTCCATACCTCCCCCGTTCACCATATGCATATTTTGCATTGGCCTGGACGAGGGCCTTCTCTCCCATTTCCATGAGCATGACTGTGAGATCCAGAGCCTGAAAGAACAATTTCATTGAGTAAGAAAAACTAACTGAGGTCAGTAATATAAAGCAAACTATGTCAAACCTTTTGTGACTCTGTGAAATCAGTCCATTTGAAAAGTATGGTCCATTTTACCTGGATGACATCTCCATCTCCAAGAGTAAAAGAGAGGTCAGACTGCTCCTCTACAAGTGTCCCATCGCTTAAACATGTTTTGAGATTAATCTTGACATTCTGTCCTTTCTGTGGGCGACTGTCTCGCCCTTTTCCTTCCTCCAGGACCTTTTTCTTCAGCTGGTCATTACCTGGGGACAAACAAAGTCATATTTATTTTGTTTACAGCATTGATCACTCTGCAGGGAGTCTTTAGCCTTGTTAAAGACAATCGCAACGACTACCGCTCTTGCTGAGGTGAGCTGCTCATCAATATTAAATGGTAAACCAAGTTAAACAACTACTAGAGGAATATGTTCAGCTATAATCTAACCTGTTACTCATGGGGCTTTTGTCACCTACCTAATACATCCAGCCATTCTTCCACTGGACCTGGAGGGTCAGAATCTGTGTCTGCATTAGTCCTCTCAGACTCATCTGTGTTTTTCCCCTTCCCACCCCCAGCATCTTCCAGAGGAGGGGGCTCATCGTCAATATCTTCTTCATTTAAAACCTCAAAGTCCTCCCCGCTGTCCAGCAACGAGGTTCGTCCGCTCTTCTTCCCTGATGTCACACTGTCATGGCTATCAGAGGAGTCCATGCTTTCCTCTATTTCCGTCATTTGAAGAATACTATGAGAAAAAAGGAAAACAACTTGGGAAGAATGCAACTTCATTGACTTCATGGCTGCAGTGTTTCCCAAAGATGTAACGCTTCTATCATCAGTGGTCTAATGTTACTAATTACATTGAATCAAGTAATGTACTTATAAGTAAAAAGTTGTACTTGTACTTTACTTCAGTATTTTCACATTTTGCCATTTTATACATTTACTCCACTACAATTTGTTGGAAAATGTTGTAATATTTATTCCACAACAATTATTTTAGATATTTAGTTACTAGTTATTTGCAAATTGAGGTCATTAATACAAAATCTGAATCGACACATCCATCATCATATATTATTATAGGTTGAGCTAAACAATAGCCAATAGAGTAATCTATTCTAAATAACCCAATCTTTCCGAGGTACAGCATTACAGTGATGCTCACATTAAGGCAGCAATACTTTTTAATACAATTATTATGTTGTTTATGTGCCTTTTAAAATAATTAATGCTTTTGGTACTCAAAGCATATTTTGATGCTAATACTTTTGAATGCAGGACTTTACGTGTAGTATTGCTACTTTTACTCTAGTAAATAATCAGAGAACTTCTTTCACCTCTGTCTATATTAATACATCAGTGAGCTTCTAACAGAGCTATCACAGCATTTAAAATCAAAACGACTGCCATCTCAAACAATGTAGCACTTAGTTGCGTATTGTTATCAACTAGCTAAAACATTACAACTCACCTGTTAACAGTTTTTCAACGGCAGAATTTTGTTATTGTTTGATATATAGAAGCCAAGCTAAGCCAACGTTTTCCAGAAGTTTCTGTCAAGTTATACAACGGCTCCTCAAGAGGCTAGCAGCATGCTAACAGGCGTTAGCCGAGGAAGTTGACAATAGCAAACTAGCATTAGCTGTAATCTCGCTAGCTGATGTAAGTAGTAGATATTAAGGGACTATTTTTATCTCATCTTGCAATAAACCAGTGCCTACTTCGACTTCAGATAGGGCGAGTCATTCAGAGCGACATATTTGATAACCACGTTTAACAATAGAAACGGCACTTTACCTTCAAGCACTATCTGTGCAGAGGCTTGTTTTGGTCCTGTACAATCTCCCCTCCAGGTTACACTGATGAAGTTAGCTTGCTGTTGGGCAAAGCGAGATCAACGTGACCCCTATGTGTTGCTAGGCTTCAACCTCAAACTGACTTCGCTGCGGTCTCTAGCTCATCCCAACAATCTGCTTCCTGTTAACCTTGAGCTCGTGGACTTCTATTGGACCTTTTCATGCATATTAATGTTTGACCTCATGGTTGGGCTTTCCAACGACTGTAGATAGTTTTCAATAAAAAAAACCTCTGTACTTATATCTCAAGTATAGATTACACTCAGCCTAATTGTGACTACATCCACCATGGATTCATGAGTGGCTTTTAATGCGTTATCTCACAACAATAGCAAAATGCCATTTGTGTAGCGGCTGGATGTACAGTGACTTTATCGTTTATATTTAACATATTTTTTAGCTTGGAGCTGTGGTAACCTTAATGCAAATTCAAAATGTGTGTCAGAATCATTGAGTGTTATTTAAAGTCAAAACTCAACTGGTATAATAAAATTAAAAAAGTTACAAAATTGAGAGCCTAAATCAAACATTGATAATAACTGTTTTGAAACGTGTGCAAAGGTTGAGGCCCGAAAGGAAATAGTAAAAAGTAAAAAATTAAATCAGGGAACCTTTTAGTTGCAGGAATTTAACCCATACAGTCCATAAACCTTTTCTAGGAATATCATGCAGGTTTATTGAAGTTATAGCAGAATTGATTTGATTTTTTAGCTTTAGTCTAGTTGACAATAATGACATACCAAGTAATATATTATTCCACATTGTGAAAAGCGTGTTTTAAAAAAATATTTGGCCCTTTCCTTTGCACTAAATTCCTATTGTGTACTACTACTGGTGGATGAAAGCTAAATGAGAGCTCAGAGGAAGAGATTGAGACAACAAGGAAAAATCAAATTACATTTATTATTGATGCATTGTTTCTTTTTTGATAAGCAAATCATCTGTTTTCTTTCAGTCTAAAGAAACTTTACAATATAAAGAAACATACAAAGAACATCTTTATTACCTACACAAGACACCTAAGTCCCTAAGACAAGATTTCTGAACTATCCTACCATGAAAATACAAAGCAAACCCAAGAGACAGACTGCTTCATATTGAATACTGCCATGTCATCAGAAAGGACCATGAATGGTACAGGAGAATCATTTATATTCCATTCCCTTGAACCCCCACCCCTCCCCAACTCAACATAACCACCCGCACCCGACCAGCAAATCTTCCTAATGGTACAGTATTATACATCACAATAGAAGTACAGAGATGGCCAACGATCGATATACACAGAGGACTGAGAGAGGATCAGTGAGAGAGCTTCTATCTATACAACGCTATAACAGGAATAGCAAAGGACACAGTTTCTTTTTGATCTATTCTTAATTTAAAATGAGGTTCTCTTAAGTACTTTTACCTTTTTAAAAGTTCTCTTAAATTGATAAAAATCCTTCATATTAAAAACTGCAGTAAGAGGTCACATGTTTTTCTTTTGGGAGAAGATGCCCTTTGAAAAAAATGATGAACAAGGCCAATAGTAAAACTGAAGCACAAGGAGACGAGGGCAGAGTGAGGACGCCACAGTTTGCTTCTGTCTGTCCTGTCCTCTCTCTGTCCTGTCCTCCCCACCTACGAGTCTTTAGCATACAGTCTGCATTTATTGTGTCGACTGTATTCTATACATTTTAATGGAAATGTAGCCACGTGTCAAATAGACATCCTTTCTCTATGAAAAAACATGGACAGTTTTATTTATAATTTACTTTCAACTGTATTCATTGGTAGTGACTGACATATCAAAACATGTCAATGATATCAAAATGCATTATACAGTATTTACAAAAAAGGAAATTAAAAAGAGAAGGGAGGGGAGAGGTTTGGTAGGGACGAGGCGAGGGATTGGAGGAAAGATGGGGAGGTGTGTGTGTGTGGCTACATTGAAGGAACACTGGAGAGTGTGTCCCAGGCCACCAATAGCCAAATCCTGGAGATGTCATTGTTGAACTCTGGGTACAATCTGTTCACATTGATATCAGAAAATTGACAAGTACGTCACCATCACCCATAGAGGCTACAATGGTTGTTTTAGTTATTGTTGATTTGAACACAGCAATGCCATTAAGTGCTGCAGTGTGATGCCACGAGAGATAACGTAACCCTTTGAAACGGAGAGTAGATCAGGCCAAGAGAACATAACATACAGAACGAAATTAAATAGCGTAATATGTAACTATGATTTTCTTTGTGTGCAGATTCTACGGGCTTTCATTTTTTCTCAGTTGAATACATTAAAAATAAAAACAATCTGCTGAAAAAACTAAACAGAAATATCCTTTACAAAAGCGTCCCATTGTTGTTTCCTCTTCCTCAGACCGATGTGGCAGTCTGTTTACCCCGAGGTGCATCACTCTGCTCCCTTCATCGACGCTAATCTGGATCCACTTTCCCGAACATATGGGAGTCGTTGAGAGGATCTGATCGATGGGAGTCTGTTTTTAGCATGTCTTGTCTGGGTTAAAAAAGTGTATCATACAGGATCTGTGGGTTCACCCTAAAATCCAAGCAAGAAAGCAGGCGGCCTCACAAGTGTATCTGAAGTCCTACATTTATCTCCAAGTCTGAAGAAAAGGGGGCATTGCCTGGAGACCAGAATGAACCCTGGGAGGAAAACAGTGCCACTTGGGAGTCCACAGTGAGGTTGAAATCAAACAAAGTGATGGAGGGGAAGGAAACACGTTTTAGGATTCACAGACAACTTGTAAATAACAAATAAAACAACCACCATACACGCTAAATATGTTGTATTTACAGACAAATCCATAGAAGAGATGCTCTCTTGCTCTGTTGGATACTGAATGAGAACTGGCACCTCAGAGCTTTTCCCATGTAGTAAAAACTGTGAGAAGGGGGGCGTATTAAGACAAGATAGCTAGATGATCATTCAGGTGCATCAGCAGACATTTTGTACCAGGAAACAGCAGTGCTCTGAGAAAGCCTCTGTTTTAACTGTATGGATATCTTTAGCCAAAATACTACATCAGAAACTACTTTAATTGGTGAAGACAGTCAATTATCCCGATCACTTTAAATGTTTATGCAAATGGTGCAACAAACATTAAAGTGGCAAAGACTCGAGCTACACGTTCAGTTTAGTTTAAAGGAGAGGTATGTGATGTGAGATAGACTGTAACAACAAAAACAAGACAAACATCAAATAGCCTTAAATCATGTAAACAAAAAATCATTGTGCATTTTTCAAATGAGTGTGCTTATTCTGTCATTGTTGATGCTGCTGCTGAGATAAAATGTGCCCTTTACAGGAAATCATAACTACATTAGTAGAATAATATCAATTATGAAAATTATAACAATAATATTACCATCAACAACAAAAAAATACAAACATTTAAAAAGAAAACCATTCTTGCCCTAAAATAACATTATCAGTTCATGTTTTTTTTCTTGTTTTTTTTTTTAAATCATTCCTGACACAGGAGTTTTTGAATGAGGGTTTTCGGCCCCTGTCAGTCATCAACCGCGTGTCCTTATAAGTTATGATCAGCGAGATATAATGGAGTGGTGGTGGTACAGCGGGGCATCGTGTTTGGGTGTGATCGCCACCCATGAGGGCAGGTTTTTAGGTTTTGGGAGAGACAGGCTCGGAGCAGATTCAGTCTCTTTCTGTCCTAGGGCCCGTGTCGAGGCCCGGCAGGCGAAGAAGAATCGGAGAAGAGACCTTTCCTGTTGCTTGGAGGCCTTTTCATGTTCTTAAACCCATTTTACAGGCGTTGGGATGGGGGGCCTTGAGGGGAGTCCTGCTTTCCAGGTGCATCCCATGGGGCTGTGTGGCACACCATCCACCAGGAGGAGGAGGTAGGAAGGGAGAGAGGAAGGTAATGCAAGACGCACCAGGGTGGATGGAAAGGGAAGATTTGGGTAAGGGGAGATGAAAAGGAAATAAAATAAAATAAAAGATAAAATAAAATAAAAAATCACACACTCATCGTCATGTTGGGTGAATACTGTAAAGGGAGAAAAAGAAAGGGAGGGGAAAAAAGATAAGCCAAAACTATATCATTAAACTACCCAATTCAAGATAAAAGCAATACAACTAACTGAACTAAATGCCATGTCCAGCAAACATTACACATTAACATTAACCCTGACTAAGTGTTTAAACCAGCAGCAAGCAAAGCAGCCCAAGGAGAAAATGTTAAGGAATCGAGAACACAGTGAAGAGACTGTGGCAAAATGTAGTCGTTGTCAGTCTCGTATTAATCACTATATGACAATCTCTCCATGCAGCAGAGAAAGCATATGATGTGGTTCTTTCTCATGCTTGTGTTTGTGCATGCTGTGTTTTTGTGTATGTTGGGTAAAGATGGGGAAATATTGCACAACATAAAGGACTAATGACCGGTTCAATTTAGCCAGGAGGACTGGTTTTAAGGTCAAAGTAGAGCATGGGGCTGATTTCACTAACATATTTTACATTGGTCAGCAGTGTTATTCTCTTTAAAATGTTTTTATAACTGTTGAAAGCAAAGACATTTTTGGAAGAGTGGACATACTGTGTCGTTTAAAGTGGTATCTCAGTCAGTTTTTAATTAGTTTAATGTTCTTCAAGAACCTCATGGCTTTTTGCAAGAGACACATTTAGAAGCAAATCTATCTTGAGTCTGGGTTTTATTTTGATAAGCAATAGTGAAATTATATTTTCTACTTTAAACCGGCCCCAGGTCACCTTGGGCAATTTACATTTAAACTATTTAAATGTTGCATGCTTTAATTGAGTCTCAAACCACATGGACAAATCACAACTGTATTAAAAACATTAATATGTTTGTCAAATAAAAAATGTGATACTGCTGTTTGATCATGTTATCATCAGGGATTTGTGCAGATACTACTGTTATCCAAAGCAAAATGTTTGATTTAAAAACCTGACTCTTTACCTTATCACATTCAGATATGATTTGTATGTCGTTGTTTTGTTTGTTCCCAGCTTAAGAAGTATGATGTCTCCTTTTGGTACTCACACTTTCACTTTGGAATGGGTTTAAAAAGTTGCCTGCCATCTCGCCGTCGTCCCGCGGAGTGCCGGGAGGATTGTTCATGCCTGCCATGTTGTTAGGAGAATTCTGTGATACACAGGTAAACAGAAAAAGTCAGAACACAGAAGTTACACGGACAGACAAATTCATAGACTGAGAGTCAGTTAGTCTTACCTTTGGCAACCCATCCATGTCACCAGAGCCTGTGATTAGAAATAGAAAAAGGAGAAATCGTTATGAGGTTACTGTTAACTGATTCAACACGATCAGGATATCCAGAGCAAGTAGGAACAGCTTGCCCTCTCACAGGATATGGCCTTTAACTAAGCTATTTGTTTCAGATACAGATGAGCACCAACTTGCTGGCTTCAATGATCCCGTCTCGCAAATCTACCAGATCAATTGGCCTTCTCACTGCCCCACTAATCTGTTTTAGCTCTGATCAATAACAGGATGGGGGAGGACACTTCCTCTGCCGGCCATGAGAGGGCACAGTCTTACTTCTAAAGACATTAACAGGTATGAAAATACTCAGGAGCCTTAAGGAAGTGCATGCTGTACACACTATCTTTGGCTACTCACCTAGTGATCCGTTCATATGATGCTGCTCCATAGCACCCATTCCTCCCATAGGCCCGTCAGGACCCGGCCCCATAGGGAACTAAAGAAAAACAAATGATAATGGTTATTAGTTTTACTCTGTGTAAATTGTACAGAAGAATTCTAATAAATATTGGATAAATATGTTAAGTGTAGATGAAAATTAATCAAAATGACTCACATTAGGTCTGTTTCCACCAGGGCCGATAGGGTTCATCATTGTGTAGATGTTTTCACTTGAGTTTGTCGAATCTATGAATTAAAAACAGTTGGGATATGTGAAATCAGAATACTGTTAAGTATTTTCTTCCTCCGGGAAACACTTGCAGATAAGCCCTATATCAACGATATCCGCTTTCTACCCAATTGTTTGGGCCGGGGTGTGGAATGGGGTAATGAATAGAAAATAACGAGCCGAGCTGCACAGAAACGACTGGAGAGGCACAGTCCTTCAGCGAGTCTGACGTTGTTTCAGCGTAATTCTGCAATTTGTTCCCCATATTCAGCTAGAGCCCACCCATGTTCTTATTTCTGCTGAGCATGACAAGAACCAGCAAAAATGTTACTCTAAGTGTCACTACATAATGTCAGTGAATCTGTCCGTCAGTCAATCTTCACACTGCTCCCTGCAATGTTCAATAAAAGAAACCTGCAATCTCTCCTTCCTAGAAGCAGGAGATTGGTATATCGGACAACTTGACAAATGTGCGACAACCAGCACATGCTGTGTTGCTCCTCTTGTGTCTGCTTATCCTGACACAATTCAGAAGGATGAGGTGACCTTGATCTGACATTGCAAGTTGTGAGTGACAGTTTGAGAAAAGCAGGCTGGAAACAGAATAGCAGATTGAAAGACAGGAGAGGACAGTATGTGCAAAGTGGTGGAGAGATCTCGCCTTTTAGTGTCCCTTCATCTAATAGCCTGTTTTGTCGTGACTGGAGAAGGACGGGGGGGCAGTGCTGAGTGGGAGGTGTGCATTTTTTGTGGGAGGTTGGTGTGGAAGTGTCTGTGTGTGTGCGCACAGTCTTGGCGACTGCAGTGGAAATATGTTTCCCCTCCCGGTGTACGTGTGAGCAGGAGCATTTTCTGCAAAAGGTTGCCCCGGCAACGTATCACAATAGAGGTATGTATATAAATAATAAATAGTGGACACAAAAAGAAGCTCTCGGCAGGCCGGCAGAAAGAGAACATCCACAGGATATCAGCCCACAGGGTTTTGTTCTCAGCTAATCCTCCGCTCAGACTCTAGATTGATGTGTCAAAGCTGAGGAAGATCACTCGTCTGATTGCAGACTGACATGCCTCCGCTTTCCTTTCAAACAGCTGTCTGAACATTGAGAGAAAACACAGCTAACAACGCCAGAATATCTTTGTTCCTTTACTGAGAAATGCTTACAAAATGCAGTGGTGGCAGAAGTATTCAGATCATTTAGTAAAGTAAAAGTACTGGGAAAAGGAAGGTGCTGCTTTCAAAACGGATGTGAGCAAAATGCACTTCAAGCCCCTGTCGGTGTTTAACTACCATTTATGATGTTTATGATTAATGTTAAAGCTGCATTAATGTGTATGATGCATGTCACTGATGAGGGTGTTTTAGGATGTTTTAAAAGGCTATATTATGCTCACTTTCAGGTTTCATAATTGCATTTTGTGCTTCTACTGTGACATGTTTGCATGAGTTAATGGTAGGCTTTATTTAGGGAACTTTGGGATTTTAGCCTTTGCAGACCATTTACATGCACACAAACCTATATAACACACAACAGGAAAGGGAAAACCTCAAAAGAG
>NC_136912.1:88438480-88445980 GCF_949606895.1 Notothenia rossii
TATGCTCGCCAGAAGCAGACATTTTACTATTTAAAACAGATCAGTCACAACGGTATACCTCAGAAAAACCGAATTAACAAAGATACTTGTAAAGAATGGAAACAAAAGACTAAGTTAACCTGACTTCCTGTTTCTATCTCTCCCTATTATGAAGTGCTGCCTTTCAGGTCAGCAGGGGGAGCTATTGTGTAACAGAACAAATTCCTATAGTAGTTTTGTTACAATTACTGAGAAGGAGGGGCTTGTTGTTAAGTTCTGTAAGGTAAGGCCTTAGGTGGTAAAATCCATTAGGATAAAGGTAAAGGAGGACAGATAAGAGAGAGGAGGGGAAACATGGAGGATTAAACCCTTGGACTGGGAGACAATATGGGAGAGGAGGAGATGGAGCAGCGAAGAAGAGGAACATGGGAACTGCGTTGTCTTTATTTCAGCACATTTTCTCACCAAGTCGGTATCACCAGTGCTTCAAATAAACAGCCTGGATAGTGTGAATTATAACAGAAAGTGAAGACACCATGCACACAGATGTTTCAGCAGAGAGGGGACAAGAGCTAGCCACACACACACACACACACACACACACACACACACACACACACACACACACACACACACACACACACACACACACACACACACACACACACACACACACACACACACACACACACACACACACACACACACACACACACACACACACACACACACACACACACACACACACACACACACACACACACACACACACACACACACACACACACACACACACACACACACACACACACACACACACACACACACACACACACACACACACACACACACACACACACACACACACACACACACACACACACACACACACACACACACACACACACACACACACACACACACACACACACACACACACACACACACACACACACACACACACACACACACACACACACACACACACACACACACACACACACACACACACACACACACACACACACACACACACACACACACACACACACACACACACACACACACACACACACACACACACACACACACACACCTAGTGAATAATGTAAAGCACCCCAGACAGATGGTTTTCAGAATTACCTATGATGAGAGTATGCTGCTACACAAACTACAAATACCCATATCCAGCGAGCCATATTTCAGCATCAGATGATAAGAATTAATCACACTGTTTTAGTATCAAGGGGAAACATGCTGATTGGAATGCCGATTGGGTAAGAGTTGTGTGTTTTGGTCATGGAGCATGAGCAGCAGAATAATGTTCATATCATCATTTTCACACAGCGATAAGCACCGACAACGCAAATACAAGGAGACTGGCTTTCAATAGTAATTATGCAGTGTGTGTTTGGTGTATGTGTGTGTTTGGGGCAAGTGGAGGACGAATTATATAATCCCATATACCCCTTGAGGCTAGGAATGACTTACTTCTTTTTAAATCTCATCCTACTCCTTTCCTGTCTACCTTTTCCTCCTCTCCTCTCTATCCTTTGACCGTGTTGTGGTAGGCTTTTGCACGAAGAGCTGCACTGTGTCAGGCTGTGCTGCAATATTAATGGTCTATTGATGGACTATGGGATGGTGAGTGCCGGGCTGAGGGAGAGAGGAAGCCCTCCAGATGCACCTCCGCTCCTTACAGCTGGGCCAACACCGCTAAATTATTCATCCGACCCACCACATTGGATGCTGCCTGTCCTGCCTGCTAGCACAACAAGGGAGCGGTGTGCTGTTTGTACACTGCTGCTCTGTGAGCCAGTGAAAAGGTGAGGTGAGTGTGAGAAATGGCTTATAATGAAGTACAACACAGCAGCAGCAGGGGGGGAGGAGGGAGTCAATGTTTCCGTCTTACCTGTCCGTGAGGTCCCATCATGGGATTACTGGGGTTGTGTGGGGGAGGCTGTGCGTGTGGGGAAGGCTGAGATCCTGGAGGACCCTGGTGGAGAAAGATAGAAAAAGATGTCAATAAAGTGTAACAATAAAGTATTTAGTTATATTGAACAAGGGAGATATTAAAATAAAGCACAATGTCGTATAATAATAATAAAACATGTTATTTATACAGCGCTTTTCCTGGTGCTCAAAGCACTTTACATGCAAGTAAAGACAAATAATAACAAAAGTGAAAAATAAAGTGCAAAGCTAGGTGGAATAGGGGGGGGGGGGGGGGGTTAGAATTGAAGGCAAGAGTGAAAGGGTGAGTTTTGAGGGCTTTTGACATATGACATTTAAAGACACCCTGTTATGATTGTTGGGCTTTTCCCTTTCCTGTAGTCGTGTGTTATATAGGTTTTGTGCATGTAAATGGTCTGCAAAGGCTAAGATCCCAAAGTTCCCTCCAGAGGGCGTTTCTCTTCCACACAATCCCAGCCCTGCCTGAAACGCCTCCATTGGACTCCTTTGTTTACTTCATTAACATAGTGACATCACCAAATAACACTTGCGCTACTATTGGCTAGAGCTTCAAGACATTGTCTGAGAGAATTTAGGGGGCGGGACATCTCTAAGCGGTTGACCAATCACAACAGAGCCGGCCAGCTAACCAATCAGAGCAGACTGGGCTCTGGTTTCAGACAGAGGGTGAAAAGAGGGGCTGCAGCACAGGCAGTATGAGAAAAATAAAGAACTTTTTAAACATCAAAGGTGAGGTAGGTACGTTTGAGAAACCAGCTTGAGATACACTTTTTGTTATATTCCATGGAATGCTCTTAACATCCCGATAGCAATGAATATCTTAAGTGCTTTGACAACAAATCCATAAATGTCAATGTGGAAGCCGTTAAAAATCTATACAAAAAATGCATCTGTGGAAGCCGTAGTACTGTAAAAAGCACGCCGGCCCGGCTAAAACAACTGGATGGCCTACCTGCCTGTCAGCCTTCCATCTGTGCACAAACTTATGTCGTGCCCTCATTGGTCATGTTCATGTGTGTTGGAGGAGGGGCTCTGTAAGGAAGTGGCAGGTTTTTTCCGGCTGTGTATTTTCAAATTCTAGCGCACTCGAGCTGGTTTCTCCAAAATTACCTACCCCACCTTTAAAAGGCACAAATACAAATATAAAACCTGAAATGAGCGAAACATTTCCTCTTTAAAGTAAATACAGAATCAGTGAACTTTGACCTTATTGTCTCCCTCACATTCAGTAACCTCATCTGACTCCAGCAGCAGATGCTCCAACTGTTACTGCCTGTAGATTAATACGGAGGAGAAGGACCACCCACTGTCAGACCAGGCTTATCTACTATTCTGCCAGAGCTTCTCAAGCACTCTGCTATCAGGTAACATTACAGGTGTGTGTGTGTGTGTGTGTGTGTGTGTGTGTGTGTGTGTGTGTGTGTGTGTGTGTGTGTGTGTGTGTGTGTGTGTGTGTGTGTGTGTGTGTGTGTGTGTGTGTGTGTGCAACTGAGCGGTGATGAGTGTGAATATGATATCTTCCTTTTTTCACACAGGTGAAAGCAGGATATTCTTCGCTCAGGTGCTGAGTGTGTGCTGGCTTCCATATGTGTGTGCATGTACAGTGTGTGTGTATTGAAGAGGGGAAGGGGGGCTGCTGAGGGGTGTTACTTCAACAGGTGTGTGTCTGACAACAGAGGGAAACGCTAAAGGATTAGGGGATTACTCAAGTGCAACATAACCTGAGACACACACACACACACACACACACACACACACACACACACACACACACACACACACACACACACACACACACACACACACACACACACACACACACACACACACACACACACACACACACACACACACACACACACACACACACACACACACACACACACACAAACATGTTGACATAACTTTGAATTAACTTGCCCATGCAAATATGCAGGAAAAGATGCATGTAAACAAATCAAGGCTCAATTATACTGTTGTTGTTTATTGATTTAACATTTCCTTTTAATTAACTGGTTTATAAATAGACTAAATTAATCCAGTTCTCGGAATAATTGTCCACTTATAAAATGTCAATAAAACCTCTACTGCGTTCAAATTTCAAATGTTGTCTCATAAAAGTCCTAAAACCAAAGATATTAATAATAATGACATAAGTTGCAATAAAAAAGCCCCACAATACCAGGAAAATACTTTTTATACTGTCTTCATACATAACTAAAAGCCATTCATAGTTATTGGGACTATAAAATCTTCACATAAAAGGTTAAAGAAGTTTTTCACAATGATTTTCAGTAAGCTATTGCTGTCATCATCTGTCGAACAACTTTGATTGATCAAGTAAGTGTTTTAACACACACACACACACACACACACACACACACACACACACACACACACACACACACACACACACACACACACACACACACACACACACACACACACACACACACACACACACTTAAAAGGCACGCATCTAGACTTGTGCAACTCTTCACCTGCGTGCAGCATTTTCTTCAAACTGAGGAAGCTGAATCTCTACTGCCTCACACAAACACTTGCACACTCACTCCCTTTAAATGTCTCCTTCCTCCCCCCCCACTTCTATTGTCACCCACACTTTCCCACCCTGTCCACCCTGCAGCCCTCCCTGTGTGAGTGCTCTGTTGGCATGGCTGGCATGGTGGAGTGCCGACAGCGCTGAGCACCAGGATCCTGTGGGCGCTGCTACAGTGGGAAAATAAACATGCCTGACAGACAGCATGAAACGAGTGCATTCCCACAGGCTCAGAAACACTGCCGCTGCCAGGTACCCCGTGTAAGAGAGAGATTTTGGCAGGAGCGATGAGCTTGTACATATACGTGAAAACAATCCCGCTCATAAGCAGCAGCACTTATTCATGGGATCACAACTGTTTCTCAAAGGCACAAGTGTTGAGCTCAGGAGCTCTCGAGACACGTGCTTACCATCCTTTTGACACATGGCAGTCTACTTCACTTGCTGCATTGATTCCATTCATCTCACTGTCTCGAGACTTCATCTAATCTGAGAAGCAGTCGAGCATTCAATCGAGCCATTTATTAACCAGCTACACAACATGCAGCTGGTCAATAATCCATTCAACAATCTGGAAATGTTTATTTAGTTATGCATACAGTGTACTCTGGATGTATTGGCACAATTATTGCGTTTGTATCGCTGCCACTGTTGGGGATTTGCCTGTTAGTGTGTGCGTGTGTGTGTGTGTGTGTGTGTTTTGGGTGGTTAACACCAGCTGTAGTGGTGCGCTCTGTCTCTCAGCAGGTTCACACTGAGGCTAATTCAGCGCTAGCTCTCTCTGACCTCAGAGGTTATTGTTGTTGATGTGCCAGTCCTTGTGTGTGTGTGTGGGTATGAATGTATGTGCATGCCTAACAAGACACCCCTGCAGAGTCTGGCTGCACTGATTCAGCTGCAGCCGTCTGCTTCTCTGTTACACACACACAACCTAGTTTTAGTCACTTAGGAGGTCTTATGTTTTTTTCCTGGTGTTAACCAGGACCATTTCCAATAGATTCCTAATCCCATTCCTGACTGTAACTTTACATTAAAGAAGCCCTATAATGCTTTTTGGTGAGTTCTCCTTCCTGTAGTGTTATATAGGTTTTGTGCATGTAAATGGTCTGCAAAAGCTAAAATAAAGTTCCCTCCAGAGGGAATCCAAAAATAACAAAAATGTTTGTCTTGTAGCCCTGAGTTTGTAGGTTTATGGTTTACTGCATTTATTGTAAGTTGCTTTAGATAATAAAATCCAATTGTAATGTAACAAACAGTAAGGCTTAACTTCAAAATTGAATAGTTTGTTGTTTGTTTCGTGGGGATCAGCTTTTTGTACCCACATGTGAGTTGAGTCCCCTGAATGTGGCTGTATGAACACACACACACACACACACACACACACACACACACAC
Organism: Notothenia rossii; assembly: GCF_949606895.1. Taxonomy (NCBI): domain Eukaryota; kingdom Metazoa; phylum Chordata; class Actinopteri; order Perciformes; family Nototheniidae; genus Notothenia; species Notothenia rossii. Next base: position 88,444,388 of record NC_136912.1, read on the forward strand.
ACACACACACACACACACACACACACACACACACACACACACACACACACACACACACACACACACACACACACACACACACACACACACACACACACACACACACACACACACACACACACACACACACACACACACACACACACACACACACACACACACACACACACACACACTTTGCTCCCCTCTTGTTCCCCTCTATAATGTTCCATAATGGAGCATTGCTCCTCAGGCTGGGCCTCCCTGGGCCTTCCTGCTATTACATCTGAATGGGCCAGCATATGGCCTTTATGGCCGTACTGCTCTCTCTACAGGTCCCTGCAGAGAGAGGCAGAGAGAGAGAACATTATAACTGTCAGAGGTGTATGCGAGTTTGAAAAGTAGCTTCGCTGGAGTGTGTGCGCACATGTGTGTGTGTGGTGTTGTTTGTGTACGAGTGTAGAAGAGGGGAAGAAGGAGGGGGACACGGGGAGCGTTAAATGAAGCAATTAATAAAATCATTTTCTACCCGGCTAAGGAGATAACAGCTTGGCACAGTACCACAAACCCATCAACACAACCCCCTCGCCTCCCCACCACTCATTTCAGCTTAAGGAAGACCCACACCGCTGCCCCTGATGGACCACTAACACACAGAGAGAGAGAGAGAGAGAGAGAGAGAGAGGGAGAAAGACATGGAAGAGTACCAGTCATCTACCAGTTTTCTTTTTATTGTGAACGCTGCCAACACTAGAGGGCAGTGTGTAACTGCCATGAAACTAATGGACACACACACACACACACACACACACACACACACACACACACACACACACACACACACACACACACACACACACACACACACACACACACACACACACACACACACACACACACACACACACACACACACACACACACACACACACACACACACACACACACAAACAGGGTGCGAGAACACAAAGCAGCCTGCATCACTGAACACAACAAACAAAGCCAGGAGGAACAGCAACACACACACACACACACACACACACAGACACACACACACACACACACACACACACACACACACACACACACACACACACACACACACACACACACACACACACACACACACACACACACACACACACACACACACACACACACACAGAGTGCACACTCATTGTCATTCCTTGCTAACATTCCTGAGAGAGCGGCAGTGGCAGCAGTAGGTCTCCTGCTAGCTCATTGTATATAGCATGGCAACACGTCAGCTCAGAGACAGAAACACACACACTATCGGGCTGTTTTCTCCCAGAGGACAACCATGAAAAGCTGACAGCCATTTAAATATGTTAGGATGCCACCAAATGATTTATATACTGTATATCTGTGATCCCCTCCTTAGTCGAGATTAACGTTTGGAGCCTACAGGAGAAGATTCACTAACACACAGGGAAATGTGTGTGTGTGTTCTCGCGTATGTCTCTATAAACAGATAAATCACACTGCTGCTGATAGGGATGAAGCAGTAGGAGACAAAGACTACATTGAAATCACTGTTTAACTGCAGTGACTGTTATCAACCCGTTTAGACTAGGTATAAAGGGGGCTACGTGC
>NC_136912.1:88450980-88453480 GCF_949606895.1 Notothenia rossii
GAAGCCCGGGGGCATGGGTCCTCCTGGCATGGGTCCTCCTGGCATGCCATCATTGGGTGGCATGTTGCCCATCACTGGACTGGGAGCAGCGGCCGCACTCTGAGGAAAAAACACAAGTAAACTCAGATTAATCTCTGGATTCATGTTTAGCAACAAAGAGTAAACAGCAGTCAGGAGGTGTCAAAATAACCCGCTGCCCACTGAAAACAATCAAAAGAGAGATATGATGTGTGAAAAAGATCCAACCCTCATTACTGAATTTCTGGACGCAAATAGAGCAATTACTGATAACTGACGAAGATATGATTATTTAGTCAGAGAGATCAATTATTTGATGTACGACACAAAGCTATCTACTTCTGTACAGTATTTAATTTCACAGTTTTTATCCTATATTTAGCTTTATCTGTATCAGTCCTTAGATCGGCATCGAAACAAACTAAACATGCTTGATACAATGTGAAAAATAAGCGATAAATACTCCTATCATGCAAAATGCACTTTTGTACGTCTTTTATACATGAATATGTGTCCCCGGTGTTCCAGGGAACTCACCAAGTGTCAGAAAACACAACCCTCTCTATTTTCCTCCATACCCAAATCTCTTAAAAAGGGGCTGCAACAGATCTGATACAGACTGATCCAGATTTGAACACTTCTGTGACGTCACAGAAGTGGCGCTACGGCTATTGGGCCAACTCCACCAATCAGGAGGAGACAGCCACGGACATTGCCGTTCGAAAGCGCTGGAGACGCTGTAGTACATATGCCAGGCCTGTAGATGGTGCTGTTCTCACTGAATCAGCCCGTGCAAAGACAGTGTTAAATTGAGCGAAATGAGGAATGGCTAAAATGCATGATCTGTTTGGTATTTTGAAAAATAAAAAGTATAAATATGCCTTATATAGGTATGGTCCTACACTATATTATTCAAATATAGCATGATAGATCCACTTTAAAATGTCGAGAGTTTAATGTGGCAACCTGTCAGATAGGGCTCGCCTAGGTTTCACAGTGAAACTACATGAACCATTTAATATCCTTTATGCTAACTATATCGTATGTTGCATCGATGGAGGACACCCTTAGAAATGTTCATTGTCAAAACAACCAAACAACAAAATCAAACAAAGCATTTCACAACAAGATGAACTAGTACATTTGAGAGGGATAGGGCTAGGAACAGTAAGATTAATTGATATAGTATTAACTGCTCTATATCTAATCCCAAGTGGATCCCTCTAAAATAATGTTCCATCGGATCTACTGGCCAACAAAATAAATTGTACTTGCACACAAACTCCAGCAGCACAACAATATTCCTTTATGTCAACAATCCTTGCCAGCCCATCACTCTTTTCATTCTCAGTTTTGCCGACACATGGCGTAAAAGTATTGAGGTTTATTTCTCAGACAAGCCTCATGCTTTGGGGAATTTTGTTAAATTCCTAGCCGTGTTTTGGTCCACCTTGATATTGATGAATAGCATAAAATATAAATCAGTGCCATGATCTTGATACATACAAATTCCTTTATTCCTGCATGCAGCCCCAGTTTGACTACAGCCTCCAAAACGTATTCCTGGCAATATTTCCATCATCTTTGCTCTCAATTATAATGATTTTCAACATCAGGGAGAAGACAGCTCACTGCTCTGGTTTTCATCTGAGGCGGTGATGCTGACAGGCGCTGTTTGGTCATGACTGCTTTGTCAGAGCTCGACATTCACACATGGCCGACGTGATGAGACGAGAAAACAAAAAGTTACCCATTTCCAGTCAGGATGTGGAGCCGGAGGAGGATCCAACAGGGTGGAGGATGATAGAGCTACAAACAGCCCTCCTTCCACACTGACACTGTCTTTATAGGAGAAGCAGTGATGTTGGATGTACGCTATATGATTTAAAGCAACCTGTCTTTATATTTGGCAATTTCTCACTTCTCAAAAGGTCAAAACACTGTAAACTGCAGTTTGCATCCGGTCTGTACAACTTTAAGACCTATGCTCATTCTTTTTTCTTAACCTTTTTTAAGTAGTTTTAATTACCTGGAGTTGGCAGAAAAGCAATGTGCTCACATGCACCACAAGTCAAGGCTGCAGGACAGTTAGCACAACAGTGAAAGAAGCAGAACCTTTAATAGCTATAACATCCTTTTTTCCCCACACAATCTATTAGCTAACGAAACAACAATACTCTGAATAAAATGTACAAACACACATTCACACACACTGCTCTCCTCCTGCCCCTCCCCCCACTGTAACTAGAGCTTCATTCACTTCCAGAGCAACCTGCACGGCCCAGACACTACTAACAGGCCCCGGGGCCACGAGGCAGGACAGACACACACACACACACACACACACACACACACACACACACACACACACACACACACACACACACACACACACACACACACACACACACACACACACACACACACACACACACACACACACACACACACACACACACACACACACACACACACACACACA
>NC_136912.1:88455980-88483480 GCF_949606895.1 Notothenia rossii
ATAGTTGGTGATCCATTTCATAGTTGATAACCAATTGAATTCTCCCTGCAGCTCTACTGCTAGCTAAAACAATAGAGCAAAAAGCTAAATAAAAATCTTAATAAGAGACTAAGTAGACATTTTCACAATTTGACATACACATACAATACATTAAAAGGTTGGGTGGTATGGAAAGGTTTATGGACAGAGGATGGAGTAAAGTCCCCTGAGACAAATGTGTCATATTGGGTTATATAAATATCATCTGATTTAATTGGGTCTTTTAAAAGTCTTCTACATGCATTTTTGTACTTGGCCAAAAGATACTACACTGTCTATTTCTTATATTTGAAAAAAAGGGTCTCACCATTCAAGCCGAGAATGTTAAAAGTGCACCTATTAGCGTTTAGCTTCTGATTAACCTAATTGTGTAGAAATAAACGGACATGTTTTTAATCATGTCCTCTAACAGAAGGGGTCTGCTCTGCCCTGCTCCTGGTCGTGCTCCTCTCTCTCTGGACGGCCTACAGACAGTGAGTGAGCAGCTCTATCTGTCCGCTGATCAGACCTCGGCTTGCAGGGGGTAATGGATCTGCTCTTATCTGGGTCCAGACAAGCAGGCCAACACACTACTACCTGCTGGCCACAACAACACTGATACCGACCTGTTAGTATGCGTGAGTCAGAAAATGTGTGTGTGTGTGTTTCTTTCAGATCGCAAGTGCTCAGCTTGACTGAATGTGCAGTCTTCACACACACTTTATATATCTCCACACACACACACAGAGCCGCAGACATAAAGAGGTGTCCAGACTGGTATACCTAAAGATCTGATCACAACGTTTTCACACACACCTTTCTATCAGCTTTAATCACACAATGCCTCTTTGTGTCTACTTCATTCTTCTGTTTGTACCGGCTTCATTCTCTGTCTGTTACACAACAAAAGTGAATGCTGCTGAAAAAACAAGTTGGTGCTGTTAATGTAAAGAACTTGGCCTTGATGCGAAAAAGACTGCGAAGAAAGAGGCTAAGTTAGAAGTAAATACCATGTTAAAAAGGAATGTTTACATTTGGTGAATGTTATCTCAATTCTGTGTGCATACATGAAGTTTCTGTGGCTTGCAGAACGATTTGCACACAAACGGCGGATTTCATCTCCGTAATCTCAGAAACTAAACCAGCATTCCCCTCCGAACTGCTCCCAACTGTCATCGCCATCACCATCTCCTCCTCGACTCCCTCATTTGTCCTCCTGTCACAGCCCTGCTTCTCCTCCTCTTCCCTCGGCTTCAAGTGCTCCAATAACTCTGTCACTGAAGTCAACTCTATAAAGATTAGCGAGGAGGCAGGAGTGTGTAAGCAGGGCTGAAAGACGGGGCTAATCGTTGGAAGACGGAGAGCTGACGGGCCGCTCTCCCTGGACTCCCAATCCTACAACATGGAAATTCCCTCACACACACACACAACAGGTATGTACCCAAACACTCTCACACACAAACACACAGCGATTAATGCACCAGAGCATACTGTATAATCTAGACACACACACAAACACACACATGTGCCGTTGCCTTCCCACAGCTCCGGCAGCTGTTATGTCAATCAGGTGAATTAATTACCGGTAAACAAATCCGCTTGGGATCCCCCAGCAGAACACACACACACACAAACACACACACATAACCCTCCTCCTTATTCACCGCCTCTGTCTCATAGCATCTCGGCCCCAGCACCAGGGCCCTGGGAGCCTGGAGCTTCCTCCCAGCCTCCCAGGCAGTGCTCGGAGCTGAAGCCCAGAGGGGAGGCGCTGCATGGGGGACGGCGCCGGGCTCTCCCCCCTTGCTGCCCCGGAGCACCTGCCTTAACTCCCGCTGCTGCCTCTGAGGCTAACCAATCAACCTACTGCGATTCACACTTACTACCTGACAGGAAAACACACACATTCTGGAGTACAGATGGCATAAAAACACACATGTGTGTGCACACATGTAAACACAGCGAAACCAAGGATGAAAAAATAATCATATGCAGAAACACACACACTCCTGCCTCCGGTAAACCTGATATTGATGTTATGAAGTAGGGATCCATACCACATGACAGAACAAATAACACCAAATAAATACATAAAAACAAGCAAATAAAAAACTGAAAAGTCTGATTTCACTTTCCATGTGAACAATAGGACACTTAATAAGTTATTTTACAACTTATTGTCATAGTTTTAATCGTCCGTCCTATTTGATGTCATGACATCAAACAAGTTGTTCATTGATGAGATCTGGGTGTCTTAGTTAGGGGAAGAAACATGCACAGGACAAACATCCAAGTTTACCAATCATATTTTTAAGAAAATACTTAAATAAATAATCAATTATTTGATAATGATAATGAACATAATCTCCATTTGCAGCACTAGTACAAAGACTGTTTAAAGCATAAAGGTATTAACAGTAAGATTTAAACTCAATCCAACTCGGAGCTAAAGTATAAACAAAACCAAAGGGACACAGCATGCATAAATAGAGTGAAACACTTATTGATGTAATGATATTTAGTAGCTGGCCTCCTGACATTAACACACACACAAGCCTGTATTGGCGGTGTCGTTAGTTAATGACCAAAGGTTGGTGATGGCCTGCTGCTCGCTCTGGTGACCCTTTCTAACACAGGTCCCCCCTGCTGGCATTGCTCTTTAATCACACACACACACACACACACACACACACACACACACACACACACACACACACACACACACACACACACACACACACACACACACACACACACACACACACACACACACACACACACACACACACACACACACACACACACACACACACACACACACACACACACACACACACACGCACACACACACACGAAGCCCCCGCATCCACTGCCCGTGGCCTTTCACTCCCTCATTAGGCAGTTGGTGTTGGGCGGAAAGCCACCAGAGGACCAGAGGACAGGGTGTCACAATGACGCTCATACACACATGCAAACACATACACACTTTGAATGAAAGAGGTAGACTTCCGTATGCACTCAAAGCTATATGCCTAATTGAAGATTATTAATGCTGCTAATTAGGGAATAGCAGAATGCTCAGTTGGAGCTTGGAGACCAAACCTAGTGTGAAAGATACAGCTGAAGTATGAATTGTGTGCAGGCGGTAAAGAGAGGAAGAAGAGAGTTAGGGTAAAATATTTTATCATGCTATATCTCCTGTCCCTAAAATAACTGTGTGGTGTCACTATAGTCTAGCAGAGGAGTGTGTTTCCTCTCCAGCGGGGCTTCAGTCTCGCTCAGCTCTGCAGGTCAGAGGGCTGTAGATCAGAGCAGGTAAATCATCTCAAAGGTCACTTTACAGGTGATGGCAGGCACTTGACACACTGTTAAAAAGCTGTGTGTGAGGGTGTGATAGGAAGCTCTTGGTCTACTTCATTGTCTTTGTCTCCTGGGACAAATGTAAATAAATATGTATGTGTACAGTAACACAACTGCAGTGAGTGGAAGGTTCTTGTGTCTGTAGCTCAAAATCAAAGGGCTAGACAGTCTTCACCTAATTTAAGCCAAACACCATTTTTAAAGAGGCCCTATTATGCTTTTGTGTGTACTATAGGTTTTGTGCATGTAAATGGTCTGCAAAGGCTCAAATCCACACACACCCCAACCCCCCTGACTGAAACGCCTACATTGTACTCCTTTGTTAACTTTAGTAACATAGTGACATCACGATGGGCGGGAAATCTCTGAGCGGTTGACCAATCAAAACAGAGCCGGCCAGCTAACCAATCAGAGGAAAAATAAAGACCCTTTTGAACTTTAAAGCATTTAAACATCTCTTCAAATACGATTATAAACCCAAAAAGGAGCATAATAGGGCCCCATTTAAAAGAAACACAGATAACATCTCAAACCTGCCTCCTAAGACCAGAATGCAATGCAGCCAAAATACATATTTCGTGTTGCCAACCAGACGAGATGCATACTATTTTCAGCGACAAAACCTCAACCTCCATCACCACTTTCATTGTCCCTTTTTACACCTACATGTGAAAAAAAACCACAGCAGAAGATCAACAGGTTCAAAGCTGCTTTCTTGAGGTTTGTAGAACATCATTGTAGGAAAAGTTGAGGGAAAGCTGGCACCACAAAAGGTATGTAAATCATAAACAATTCATCACCAAAAACACTCCTGAAATGTTGTGTTGATACATAACAGCATGAGAGGATCCTACAGTGGAATACATGTGCATATACTGATCTTGTGCACACACATACACGCACCCAAGCACGTCAGTATAATTGCGTATGTGTATGTACCACACAAAATGACATTTAGCGCAGCAATACCAAGTGACATTTACATATCTGCACACATATATATTTGCTGTACTGTAGATGTAGAAATCCACATTTATGTTCCTACATCCTAGAAACTGTATTGCAAATAACACTGCTGATATATGTGTGTGTGTGTGTGTGTGTGTGTGTGTGTGTGTGTGTGTGTGTGTGTGTGTGTCAAACACTAGATATATATTTGCTAGATTTCTATTCAAACAGACAGATTGAATAGGTCTGAACGCCTGCTCAAGCTTCAAAGATTCAAAGGTTTTATTGTATAGCTACAGCGTAGTTAATGTCAATGAAACAATTAAGTCTCAGGCTCCACTGTGCAACGAACACATACTTAAGAGATAAAAGAAAAATACTGAAAATACTGAAAAAAACACAAAGGTGCAAATTAAATGCGGAAAAAGAGAAATGCTAAAACTCTGACCATGTAATCGCAATGCTTGTGTTTCATGTATGTTGAGTTGTATTGCCTGTTTGTCGCGACAGAAGACTCTTTACTCATGGTTGTTTAAAAGTGCAACAAGCTGTTGGTTAGATCTCAACAATGATATCAAACAGAGGTAGGGATAATCAAACTATGCTTACTTAATTATAATTTTTGTATTCATAATGTACTGAAATTATAGGTTGAGGGGGCGGGACATTTGACCAATCAGAAACAGAGGCGGCAAGCTAACCAATCAGAGCAGACTGGGCTCTGGTTTCGGACAGAGGGTAAATAGAGGTGGTGTAACACAGGCAGTATGAGAAAAATCAAGACCTTTTTGGACATTAGAGTCTCAAAATACAAATATGAACCCGGAAATTTGCATTACAGGGCCCTTTAATGAAACTTATGCTTGAAAGAAAATCAGAAAACATGTATCATTACAGGGCTGAAAGATAATGTCCATACATTTTAGCTGCAGCTTATCTAACCTACAGACTCCCTTTCGCACTTGCTACTGTTGGAATCAGTTGCAGCTCAAACTTTGCCGAGATGTAATAATATAATATAACACTTTATCAGCCAAACCTCCTACGGGACTATTAAAAATGAAAAGAGTCTCTGGCAACCTTGTTAGCTATATCTACCTCCTCCTTATTCTTTGGCATTCTTTCATATTCTCCCGCTCACTTCTACGTCTTACTCTCGCTCTCCTTTTCTCATGTTATGCTCACACAACTGGATTTTATTTCTGCTGAGCGGCGAAGGTGCGAGATGAAAAGGAGAGGGAAGTGGTGGTATATGATCGCAGCCAGTCGGGCGGTACACATTCCATAATGCCTAAAGCAACACAGAGGACCTTTAGAGTCAGACGTCTTTAGCGTGAAACAGTGAGAGAATGACCATATATTATCCTGAATAATGTGGTAATGGTGAAAATTAGCTGAATAAACACTGTGTTAGGGAGACAGCATAAGAGTAACTTTAAAGAAAAAGAGAAGAGTCTCAGGATAATGATATTCTTCCATATTTTAACAATAGATATTGACATTCAGACTCTCTATGTGTGTTTGGCAACCAACAGAAAATAGACCAGACATTTAAAACCATCTCACGCCAGTCTGATCCAATCGACCCATTTCTATTTTGAGTGTGTGTGTGTGTGTGTGACAAGGCAGGAAGAGGCATTCCCATAGGAGCAGTCCTCCTGAGTGCCAGACATTGGGGGGTTGGGTGTAAGACACACACACACACACACACACACACACACACACACACACACACACACACACACACACACACACACACACACACACACACACACACACACACACACACACACACACACACACACACACACACACACACACACACACACACACACACACACACACACACACACACACACACACACACACACACACACACACACACACACAATATTTTGTATCCAAGTGGTCACCTCCACCTCAGAAACGAAAACATAAGATTCAAATATTTTGCTGAATATAGAAAGCTTCAACACTTGCAGTGATTGGGTTTCTAATGGGTCACACTGTGATACCTCTCTGGCATCATTCAACTGCATATGCTATATAAATGACCCACATTGTAACCAAACATTCATTAATAAAGCAAGTCAGTTAACCAAACAACCTTTAATGAGGACATCTAGATGCTGTGACACAATCGTGCAAACTTTAACTTTCTGGAGCACTTTTATTTTTTTAATTTAAATAAAAAATAACCAATCAGAGCAGACTGGGCTCTGGTTTCAGACGGAGGGCGAAAAGAGCTGCTGCAACACAGGCACAAATAAAGTACTTTTTGAACACTAAAGCATGTAAAAATGTCACCGTAGAGACACAAAATAGAAATATGAACCTAAAAATAAGAAGAATGTGGCCCCTTTTAAATAAATGCCAACATTTCTAGCCACTTAATTATGAATCCAGCTCTTTAACCGCTTAATTAAACAACCCAGAGTACAAAGGTGTTTGCAATCTGACAGATATCATCCATCTTCTCTAAACGCTGCTCAGATTTCCCCCAGGAATAATGCCAAATGTTAGTCCTGATCAGCTGTCCTGGACCAGGTCCTGGTGTTAGCCGACTCTTTAAACTCAGTGGCCTTAAGGACCCAGGAGCCAAACACTACCTTACCCTGTCTCCTGCCAGACAGGAGGAGGAGGAGGAGGAGGAGGAGGAGGAGGAGGTGAGTGGAGACAGCAAACCACATTCCCAAGACAATGGATGGTCTGTGGGACTTGCTGAAACTCTGACGGCCCTGGGGCACTTTGGGGAAAGGGGGAAACGTGGAGGTAGAAAGTCAGAAAGGAAGAGAGAAGGATATTAAGAAGAGTGAGACAAGAGGAAAGAGTCAAAAGTAAATAAAGGGAAGCAAAAACAAAAAGACAGAGTGGCCAAATAGGGAGGAGGTGTCAGAGAAAGGGAGTGCTGGCACCGTTGTAGGGAACTGATAAGGAGAAAATGGGATAAAGGGGAGGGGGGCTGCTTTCAGTTACACAGGGAGAGAGAGTGAGGGGAGAAAAGAGCTGACTGTTACTGCTGTTCCTTTAGTTCACCTTTGAGCACTTTAGTTCAGTCGCTACTAATGTTTCAAGTGTATGCCACACGTCACGTCATACAGACCATAAGTATCAGCAAACATTTACGTCAACCTCCTACTCCGGGCTTTCCCCCAGGAAATAGTTGAGGATAAGTCGTGCGCCACCAATCTTTTATCAGATTTCTATTTCTGTTTGAAATAACAACACTGTTCTCTAGGTTAATTTTCTGTTTCATAAAAGTGAATTCATCTGGTTTCATAGTTAGTGTAGGCTTTCTTTTCACTGTGCTGTGGCCTAGCTCCTCTGTGGGAAAACCTGTAATTACAGGAGAAATGGAGTTTTTCTGACAGCTACGTAGCTACAGCCACTTGAAGCTGAGTCCAAAACACAGCAAGCAAACTAAAGGCAAATAAATTGGAATATAAAATCCAGCACACACAGCTATACAGTTAATTTGGCTGATTCAAATCAGCTACCTGGTTTAACTTCCATCCATCCATCCATCTTCTCCCGCTTATCCGTGGTCGGGTCGCGGAGGTAGCAGTTCCAGCAGAGAGCCCCAAACTTTCCTTTCCCTGGCCACATCAACCAGCTCTGACTGGGGGATCCCAAGGCGCTCCCAGGCCAGCGAAGAGATATAGTCCCTTCACCTGGTTCTAGTTCTACCCCTTGGTCTCTTCCCAGCTGGACGTGCCTGGAACACCTCCCTAGGGAGGCGCCCAGGTGGCATCCTAACTAGGTGCCCAAACCACCTCAACTGGCTCCTTTCGACGCGAAGGAGGAGCGGTTCAACTCCGAGTCCCTCCCGGATGACCGAACTTCTCACCTTATCCCTAAGGGAGACACCAGCCACCCTGCGGAGAAAACCCATCTCGGCCGCTTGTACCTGCGATCTCGTTCTTTCGGTCATGACCCATCCTTCATGACCATAGGTGAGGTTTAACTTGCAAAAGTAAAAAAAACAAGCACATTTTCACGATTATGCTTGGTGTTATATGTTATTTTTATTAAACCAAATGAAGGCAAAATTACGTTGGAAGCAGAGGACATTTCACAGTACTATACACTTAGTAGTTGGTACAGATACCCGTGCAAGTCCACGATTGTCAATGCAAATATGAACAGTAAAAAGCAAACCAAACTTACCAACTTAACAACCAACCAACCAACTTTACTTAAACCCATTTAAACTGTTTTTAGATAGGAAGTTTAACATATCACCATCTTGTTTATGCTGCTGTGAATACATCTGGTTACCGTTAACTCATAAAGTTTCTCGGCAAAGACTACATTTGACAAGATTACCTTTAAAGTTTCACACATCATGATAATGTTATTTACCTTCGCCCAATACTGATTTTTAGAACCTGAACGCGCCTCACTACAAGTCAATAGCATAGCTGCTAAAAGCTAAGTTAACAATCTCTCCTGCTGATTTAAACACAGATTTGTGTTGTTAACAATGTGTTATCACTACACCATCGTGTACTTCCCTGTATTCCACTACCCTGCAGTCTCTCCCCGGAAGCCACACTGGGAGATAAGCAGCCTCAGAGGGCCCTGCTGACCTCAGTACCACCAGTTGAAAAGCTCCAAGAGTTCGACGGGGCCTAACACACAATGAGATCTGACTTTAATGTGCCCTATTTGCATTCTTGCAGTATTTTAGTTGCCAGGCAGCGTGTCTCACAGCTTGCCGTAGCTTGTTGTCAGAGACAGCGGTGTCGGGGAGGATCTCTTTCAGGGATGATTTAAACTTCCATTTCAGTGACAACAAGCCTTTCAACCTCCGCACGAGACAAGACGGAGAGCAGGCAGCAGCGAGCTCCCGTCCCGCTATTCAGAGGTCAAAGGAGCCGACACTTCCTGGATCATTAGGACGGAGTTTGACAAATATTTACTCTGGAGGAGACTCGGAGAGGAGAGGGAAAGATTTCCGGAGAGCACATCACTTTCTCTTAACACAAGCACGCATGTTGGCAGGCGAACTCTCACCAGCATCGCCATCAATAAATAAATAGAGGCTGACAGAAATATCCCCAGCATAGTCTCAGCCTGCCTAGCACGCACAGAGAGAACCAGAGAGGGGACACACACACACCGACACACACACACAGACTGAGACATGAAGATAAAGGCTAGGAAAGATAGCAATAGAGAGAAGCAGAGCGCATAAAAGAGAAGAAACAGAGATGAAGATACAGAGAGAGAAGAGATTTCAATAACGAAGGAGAAGGTGCCTCTTTTTTGGTTTGGTCCAGGTTCCTTGAATTAATAGTGGAGGTAAAACCTGATTACTGTTCACAACTGTTTGCATGGAGAGGGGGGTATTTACACACACACACACACACACACACACACACACACACACACACACACACACACACACACACACACACACACACACACACACACACACACACACACACACACACACACACACACACACACACACACACACACACACACACACACACACACACACACACACACACACACACACACACACACCCTCTTGGCCCCCACCTCATCCAAGTCAGACTCCCTTCTTTCTTCACCTCCACACCCCCAACAGACAGACCAGTCTGGGCTGTGCAGCGCTGCAACACACGCTTACACACACACCCACACTCCGGAAACACACACACACCCACACACGACCCCCCTATCCGAGCCTCTACTCCGTCACTCTGTCTCAACTTCTGGTTCTGATTTAAAAAGCCTCCTCCTCTCGCTCCCCGCTTTCCCCTTCTTCTATTAAATTCATCTCTCTCTCTCTCTTTCTCAGCATAATATGTGTGTGTGTGTGTGTGTGTGTGTGTGTGTGTGTGTGTGTGTGTGTGTGTGTGTGTGTGGGAGAGAGAGTTAAACTCCTGCAAATGGATACACCAACACGTGTGCAAGTAGCCTGAGACATTTATGCCCACAGTGTGAGTATTGGAAACACACACACACACATACACTGTCACACACACACACACACCGTGTCACACAGCATGCAGCACCCATGATCATATTCATGGAGACACATGCTCCCCCTCTTCAATGATTAGCCTAAATATGCCAGTGATCACAGAACGGCAGGAAGGACCAGTACACATGGAGCTAAACACACCCCCCCCCCCCCACACACACACACACACACACACACACACACACACACACACACACACACACACACACACACACACACACACACACACACACACACACACACACACACACACACACACACACACACACACACACACACACACACACACACACACACACACACACACACACACACACACACACACACCATCCCCTCTCTCTCTCTTTGCCCACACACACACACACACACACACTTTTCATTTGCTGTTTCCCCCTTCGAGCAGTGCCGGCAGGCTGCCAAGCTACACATAAACACAGTGCATTGCATTTCACAGCTTTCTCTGCAGGTACAGTAATGCAACCACTGGAAAATATTTCAGCCACATCAGCGGCTCGCTCGCTCTCATTCGGAACCGAGGCTTCTGACGCTTTCACCATCAAGTCACATCAGCGAGAAATGAAAAACCCGATGTGCGTCCAAATTAGAGCACGAGAAACAGAAAGGGATTTCATTATTTATAAGTACTAATATTGGTTTAAATTACAAGTGTTAGCTTAAGAGTCATACAGCAACTGGAGAATATGTTTGTATCCTTATTCTGTCTTTTACATGATTGTTTTTTTTTATTATTTAGTCGTTCTTTTTCGGTTAGACAAAACAAATGAAACTCAAATGGACCCTTTCTCGGTTTTATAATTTGTCCATATCAGTCTTCTTCCAGCCGTTAATCTTTCTGTAGTTTGTTATATCGTTTTTTGGGCATGTAAATGGTCTGCAAAGGCTAAAATCCCAAAGTTCCTTCGAGATGGAGTTTTTCTCCTAACCGCCTTTTACTTTTGTTTTTTCTCCATCTTTGACCGATAGGCAGTTTAAACTGAAGCACTTAACAAAAGTTTCTACAAATGTGTTAAAAGCATCCATGTAATTTCAACATATGTGTATATCAACAAAGTCCCTCCAGCAGAAAGGAGGTTTTTAATACAACAAACCATCAGCTCTTTTCACTGATTAACACGACTTCAAACCGGAAGTCCTACTGGGTGAGTGACGTCAGTCAAATCTGCAGACTCTCAGCTCTACATGGTTTTTAAGAGACGGTGGGAGAGTTTTCTGGCTGTGACATTAGTCCAAAAATGTTCAGTCGCCTTCATCATTTGCTCCTGTGATCCACAAAAAGGAACACTTAGTTCTAAAAACGAACAAATTGAATTCTACCAACACATAATTAACACATTTGTTTGACTGTTTCTCCTACTGTGTCTGTGTCTCCAACATGTCAAATTAAATCCATTGCATTTTTTTTTTAAGAGTCATACCAGGTTTTATGAGCTATCAGCTTTATCTCTGTCAGAAGTGAGGATTTTTATTTGGTATTGGCCAAGATGCAGTCGAAACAGGTGGGTTTTCAGTCTGCTCAGAAGATGTGTAGGCTGTCCTGATATCAATGTGGAGCTTGTTCCATTATTTTGGATCATAAGAGTGTGAGATAGGACAGTGACAAACATACACAGACACACAAGGCACACACGATTGCACACATTTACACACAAACCTGGACCACATCGTGATTATTCGTCCCTGAGAGGATAATTTACACACATGCTTGCACACACTTTAACACACACGCCGGCCTCCTGCCTCCCCTCTTCTTCAGCCTTCTTTATGTTAAACCTGCACAGAAACAGACCCACGAGAAGAAATGGGGTCGTTTGCCTCCGTTATCTCGTTTTCTCTACCACACCCCCCCTCCCCACCACCTCTTTACACTCCCTTTTCTCTTTCTACCCCTTGCTTAACTTACTCCCGCTACTCTCTCTCTCTCTCTCTCTCCCGTTCCCCCTCCCCCATCAGCCCTCAGCCAATGGCGTCTGGGTGTCAGGCAGCTCAGAGAAGCTGTTGTCATGGTGACGGGGCTCCTGTCTGTGCTCTGTCCCTCAGGCATCCCAGATCCAGAAAAGCAGCATCGTGTTTACGTGAGAGGAGAGGAGAGAGGAGAAGAGAGAGAAGGAGAGGAGGAAATAATAAGGGGGAGGGGAGGAGGAAGAGGAGGGAGGAAGAAAACAGTTCTGGGGATAGACGTGAGGGAGGGAGGGAGGGAGGGAGAGAGAAACTGCCCCACTTTGACCAGCTTTTGTTCTGCTGCATCTTCCAGTTTAAAGGCCTTGCATGCATGTGTGTTTAGGTTCATCTCTGCACTTTAAATAACACACTGCAGTTTGTCATATATCCATTGTTCCGTTTTTGTTTATTTTGTATATTTAAATTTGGTGTGAAGTACTTGTGATTTACCCTGTGATAATGAAAAATCGTTTTTTTGTGAAATATTTTCTTCTTACAACTTATTTTCTTTTGTTGTTTAGGTTCACCTAGGTTCATTTGACACATCTCTGCAGCCTTCCATGTTCAAATATAAAAAACTGCAGTTTGTCACATGTTATTAATTGTACTTAGTTTTTTGGTTTCTTTTGTGAATTGAATGGGAGCTAATATTTTAAGTCTTTATAATTCTTTAATGCTAAATAGTTTTATTTGTTATATATATTATTTCATAATCGTTATGTTGTTTATGTTTGCACCAGACACCAAAGCAAATTCCTTGTATGTGTAAACGTACCTCACACAAACACACACACAGATGTTATTACATGTTATTGTTGGCATGTATGTTTAATATGTTCTGCTTTTGCCACATGTATCGTTAACAAGTATGTTTAGTGATCTTCTTTTTTTTACTTTGTTATTGCCACACCTTGGCATGATAGATATGATCATGCCAATTAATCTCCTTTGAATTTGAATTTGTGTGTGTATTTTGGTTTGTGTGTGTGCCTCACATGGCCCTGTAGACACCCAGGAATCTCACACCCCTATTCCTGGCACCTCCACCCAATATCTGACCTTTCCTGGACTCCAGCACACACACACACACACACACACACACACACACACACACACACACACACACACACACACACACACACACACACACACACACACACACACACACACACACACACACACACACACACACACACACACACACACACACACACACACACACACACACACACACACACACACACACACACACACACACACACACACACACACACACACACACACACACACACACACACACACACACACACACACATAACCAGCCCAAAACACTTGCACCTGGTGTGGCCCAAAATAAAGTCCCTAGGCCGACATGTTGGGGGGCCAGAGTTAACCAGTATGCCTCAAAACACACACACAAGCACAAACACACACACACATTCACAGTCCAGATCATTTATCTCCAGGGGGCATGCTGATTGGTCGATGCCATCGTGCCCTGACCATGACACTCGCAGTATGGGGGTTTGCTTTCCTACATTTTATTGCTTTACAGTGTGTGTGTGTGTGTGTGTGTGTGTGTGTGTGTGTGTGTGTGTGTGTGTGTGTGTGTGTGTGTGTGTGTGTGTGTGTGTATTTGTGTGTGTGTATTTGTGTGCAAAAAACACAAGTATCCCAACAGAGCAGGTGTTTAGGCAGCATACAATGAGCCCGCTCCTGGTTCTTATGTTACTCAACACCTAATATGTTACTTATGTCACTCAGTTCTTTAAATTGCTCTTGGTTTAGGTTAACTTACTCATCCCTTTGTTATACCTGCCATGCCACTTTTCTGTAGCACTGTAAATGTCCCTGTTGAATCAGAATCAGTTTTATTAGCAAGTAGGTTTATACATAGAAGGCATTTGCTTTGGTATAAGTGGTGCAGGACTAATAAAGGAATTTTTCTTCTGATTCTTCTTCTGTATCTGTATCAGAGTTTGCCTTTTGCTCTATGTGGTCCAGACACATGACTTTTCCTCCCTTTTCACAGGACAATCCAGCACATTAATTGCAAAGTAAACAAGTGAAGAGGAGCGTCGCCCCCATCAGGAGCCGTTTTTCCTCTCCTCCCTCCCTCCTGTTCTTCTTGTCTTTTCTGAGGTTGGTTTAAGCCCCCCTTCAGAATCAGAATCTGGACAAGCACCAGTTGGAAGCTAATCTGACTCGTCGACTGGACCCCTCCTTCGGATCGGCACAGCGGTGGAGGACTGATGAAAGGAAGGCTGATATGAGGCAAACAGAGACGCAGCCTCAGACTCCGTGGGGCTGCGTTCAGAACTGTACAAGCAGGCATTTAGAATATGAGAACAACATCCTCCGACTAGTCCTCGTTATTCGAGCTCAAGGCTGCCGTCCAACTTTCTTTCTGGTGGACTTTTATCCCCTGCTGCCACTTCATGCACAGGTTAAAGGCACCTAATTGCTAATATGTTTTAACCACTTTTAACATCCTGTTTCTTCAAGGCCATACCTTTTAACTGCAACATTACAATTAAACTGAGATCAAAAAAGAACTGCAAGAAAATGTGCTTCTATTGGAATAAAGAGAGAGAAACCCTGAGGGCCATCCTGTCTTATTTACTTTTTCAGCACAACTGTCATCTCACTAACATAAAATAATAATGAAATACATTTAAAAAAGTGCCAATTAACATTGTTAAAAATCTAAAATGTCTCTCAGCTCAGCTCAAGCTTCAGTTTGGTTAACTCAATAATGTCTCTCTAAACAATTAACTTTTTTACTGCCCAGCTGCCAACAATCAATATGAGTGAAGAGCTGATAAAAATGTTGACATGCTTATCATAGTCACCTTAAATCATTACCATACGCTCACAGCTATTAAGATTTATTAACAGCAGCAAGTGATTAGAGGACTATATTAACCCCGAGTTTTAACTCTCAGGCGATTGCCCTATAGAGGAGGTTGCACCTGTAACCTGAAAGACACTACTCAGGGATATGAAACTCAATTACCACTACATTTTTCAATTAAACAGCAAACTAAATGTGTTAATCCATACATTTATTTACAGTAACTCTCCATAAAGGATGATTGAATTGACAACCAACCAAAAATAAGGATCTATTGTAATCCCAATATGTTTTATAGTGCATTTACCTTACTACTCCCTTCACTTGACTACCAACAGTTTGGAAAGCCTGATAACCAATGCAGTGATAACAAGGCATTTGCTAAATCTTTGTAAATGTATTAACACAGGGAGCAGCATTGACATGTTTTGTCTAGTAGAATGACACGAAATCCAAAGCCCTCTTGTGCACCCTTACTGTTAATCGTATCATTATCCTCGCGCTTCATGTTCAAAATTCAAGAGATTAAAAATAGCAATAAAAACACAAACACAATTGACCTGCAGCTGACAAAGAAGAATCCGGTGCTCTGCTCGTTGAACTGAAACACTTGGCGAGGCCTCAGCCTGAGCACTAACCGTGGATGAAAGCTACGTGAGTTTGAATGACTTTGACAAGACGGAGTAAACGAGATTTTGATGTTTTCAGAAAAAAGAAAGAGAAAAATCAAACCAAGGACGTTTTTTGTATTTTGTCTTTGAAACACATAACTGACTAATTGTCTTTTAATATCTGAGGAATATCTATTCATAGACTAAGACAGACGAACACAGAGGACAACTTGATGACAGATGGAAAGAAATTAGAGGCAAAGTAGCATTAATATTCCATCTCTTAATAACAACCAAAGCTGTTCCCCCACCTCTGGCAACGCACTCACGCGCGCGCGCACACACACACACACACACACACACACACACACACACACACACACACACACACACACACACACACACACACACACACACACACACACACACACACACACACACACACACACACACACACACACACACACACACACACACACACACACACACACACACACACACACACACACACACACACACACACACACACACACACACACACACACACACACACACACACACACACACACACATTCCTGTCTATGTGAGTACAACCAGTCCTGGAGAGCATTTCTGCACAGCCCGAGACAAACAGGAAAACATCTCCGAATTCAACTGCTCCCTCTCTCCTCCCTCTCTCCTCCCTCTTCCTCCTCTCCTTCTCTTTTTTTTTTTTTACTCCGACAGAACCCCAACCCCCTCTACAACCTGGTCTCCTTCCCTTCCCTTTCCTCTCCCCCTCCCCTCCCCTCACCACACCCACCCACCCAGCCCCGCTGCCCTCCAGCCCTGCAGCCTCACAGCAAAGTAGAGAGCAATCCCTTGGTGGGTCAGCCAGATTAAACTGCCACTGTAATCCGCTTGGCTTTCACCTCCTTGTCCTCAGTCAAGGAGAGAGGGAGAGAAAAAGAGAGGTAGGTGGAGGGAGGGAGGGATGGAGAGGAAGAGAAGTGAGGTGGAGGAGGATGAAGAGAGAAAGAAAGATATGGGGGAAAATGCAAGATATAATAAGGAAGAGAGACAGAGGGGAGAGAGGAAAGAGAGGAGGATGGAGGGGGGGGGGCAGAGCGGGGGGAAGTAGCTAAATGACAACAAGGGCATGGAGAGAAAAACAAGGAGTAGAAAAAAAAGGGAGAGAAAGCCAGAGAAAGAGGCAGTGCAAGGCTAAATTAAAGGAGTATGAAAAGGAGGAAGTGAATAATGAATCTCATAAAGAAAAAGATATTAAGGACGAATAAGAGTCAAATAAACTGTGTTACGAGACGCAGCGATGAAGGACAGAGGGTAATCCCGGCGGCAGAGCTTCTGCGGCGCATAAATGAGACAAAACAGGAAACGATGTCTAAGTACGCCCTCGTTTTCATGTAATGATGAAATGTGTTATGTGTGAAATTCGTAGGAAATGGCGGTCCCCCTCATCAGCACCGAATCACTCCCGTCATCTCACTCTGACCTGGTGAACGGCATTGCAGTGATCAAACATGACGGGCAACATGAGTGAAAGAATGAGCAATGTTGGTGTAGATGTTGCAGATGAAGATGGCTCACATTTAATTTAAAATATTGTGGGTTGTGTTCATTTATGCATTGAGAATGGAGGATCTGAGCTAGCATGGCTAATTTACACAAACAATTAAAAAGTATTTATCCTTTTAGAAAACATTATTAACAAACTATTTCCTACTAGTTTCAGAGTCGCAGTCATACGGTCACTTGCCAATTGATCAGTCCATTCAAGACTTCCCAATTTTAACTCAGTTTTTGGTCTCCACCGCACCTCCTAAGGGGAATATCCTGCTCTTAAGCTGCTAAATGCTCTACTAAATAATGTCTAACTTTGTCTATTGTCACAAACAATCCCTATAGCCTTTGTCCACCGTTGAATTTAAGATGCCCTATCGTAAAAAAATGTGTTATTTGAGATGTTAATTCTCATAAAAGCCAAATCACTGTGGCAAGTTTCAACAACTGCAGACCATGATGCTCATTTTTCAACCCGCCTCTAATTGGATTAAATTGTAAACATTGTGCAGAATCAGAGCCTCAAACAGAAAGCAGACTAAGCGCATGCCACGTGTAATTTGAAACATTGATGAGCATCTCAGCCCTTTTAATCAAGTTATATTGCAATCATGACCTTAATGCAAACAAGATAAACAAGTCCATTTGTGTACATGACAGTTTCAATAATCAGAGAATTGCCACCCTCTGGTTAAGGTCTAACAGTGAAGTGTGAATGCACTGAATCTCAAGGCCTCGTCTTAATGCACTGTATGCATAAATGCAGAATTCAACATCAAGTCAAAGTTAAGTGCGGAGAAAATGTCAAAGCAAAGCATTTCTAATCTATTATACCGGTATTAAAGTTAAATAATCATATCAGCCATTCACTGGAAAACTATATTTTATTTGTCTATTTGCATATGTGACAATTAAATGTACAATGTTTCAGTACATCTGGAAGTAATCCAAATGAAGCCTCAAGTCTATGTAATAGATTGAGTCGAACAAAAATAAACGATTCAGTATCAGCAAACAACTGTCAATATCAATTGTGTCGTCTAATTTAACTATTCCAGTAATTAAACTTTCATTTAAATTCTGGTTCATGTGAAGCTGAGTAGATCAACACTGCAGACAACTTTATCATCTGACTGTGTGTGTGTGTGTGTGTGTGCGTGTGTGTGTGTGTGTGTGTGTGTGGGGGGGGGGGGGGGAGGGGAGGGGGGCATGTCTGCTGGGTATATGGGAAAAGTGTTAAAGTGTGGAAAAGAAATAGAGTTAACAGGTATCACCCCCCCCCCCCCCCCCCCCCCTCCCTATCTGACATAACGGGGGGTGATGAGAGAGGGAGGGGATGAGGGAGAAAGAGAGGGGAGAGGCAGGAAGAGGGAGGATATCCTGCGAGGAAAAGCTGTGATATATGAGCGGGCCACTTCAAACAAGCAGGGGGAGGGGGACTCTCTTTCTGCAATAAAACCAGGGGAGGTAGAAGGGGGAGAAGAAAAGAGTCAGGGAGATTTAAAGAGGGAGTTACAGTAGAAAAGTGGAAAGTTGGTGCCAGAGTAAATCTAAATGAGAGCGGGGTTTCCCCATTTTCAGAGCACACTAACTCCCCGAAACGTAGAATAGACTGACCAGGCCTTGCCTCTCCGCACAAATCTGCAGGGGGCGTCTTTAATGCTGAAATTAGATCTGATTCTAAGTAAATGATTATAGGAAATGAGCTTAAAACAAAAGTTTAAACTATTATTTTGCTAATATCATGGTTTTATCATTTGTAAAACTAACTGGAGATAACTTTGAATGTGTTGGTGTCATTATATATATATATATATATATATCTTACATTTTACCCACTTAAAACTCCCTAAAATACCCCAAAATACACACATTTCTTAAGAAAGCACATTTTTCTAATTCCATCCAATCGCTGTGCCCAAAAAGGTTAGCATGTTCAAATTATCTTTTGCACCATCACAGCTCAGCAAATGCGCTTGAGTGCTGCTAAATATGCACCAATATCCCTCAAAATTATAAAATATATCAACAAATGCTATATTTTCAATCAGTATTTTTGCATGTTTTACCTGATAACAATATTCAAATATACACTGATACATTCCAACATTTCTTCAACATAAAATGTGTCCTGATAATCAATAATTTAATAAATGTTACAACCTAACTTGACACTGAAAGCAAGCAAAAAAAGAAATCCCACACTCACACACGTGGACAAACGCAGCCGTGCCCTACGAGAAGTGATTGATGATTTCAGGAAGGGGCTCTTTGGGCAGAGGAAGTCCAGTCTGGGTCAGACTTCATCCACACATCCAAACATGAGCACCATCTGCATGCACTCACAAGTCACACTCTTAAGCCCTCCACACACACACACACAGGAACTCCTATACCCATTTCAACATGTGATACTGCGCCTCTCATGCTGTTTACTATATAATGTCTTTCCTCTGCTCATACAGCAGCAGTGTGAGTAGTGAGGGAGGGGGGGGGTTCAGAGTCAAGATGTGTGGAGCGAGTCGGAACAGTGTGCACTCTACAGTTTTAGGGCTCTGTGTGCCACTGTGGGCCAGCATGGGGCTGTTTCTGACAGCAGCCATTACAACAAATAATTGAACAGCAAATGAAGACAAATGATATGATTGCAGAGCGCGTCGCAGCAGTCAATCCGCTATCTAGGTGGTTCCCATTCAAAGCCATTGATCAGCTTTACAACCTAAGTAGCCGGCCAGGAAACTAAATGGTGGCGATCAATGCTATTTAACAGTATATTGACTGATGACTGGTTGCCCGAGATCAAAATAGAGGCAGGGGATGAAGAAATAAGCAAATAGAGGAGAGGAATGAAAACACATGAAATTGGAATCGGTTCCTTTGCTTCAGTGATGATAAATGGGAAAGAAAAACACTAAGACAGCAGAGAGCGCAGAGAAGGAGAGAGGTTGCACTTTCCTGTGAGCGGCTGAATGTGCATGGTCATGTGCATTTAGTATAGAAAGCAAGCAAGACGGGCAAAAAGAAAAGAAGCTTTGAATAAAGAAAGAAAGCTCAGTTTGCATACAGTCAGTGTAAGCTAAAGACTGTCTCAAGCGCCACATGTGACCAGATGTGGTGCAAGTGTGTGAGTGTGTTCATGCTTCCCACACTCCCCAAAAAGCTTCCCTGCAAGGACTGCACAATTAATCAACATTTGATCAAAATAGCAACATAAACTGGTGCAACATCCAAATTGGAGGAACACATATTACGTATAATGAGTTAATATTGTTTGTTTAAGGCTAAATATGTGATGAAATACCATTTTGAATGAATTATTGTGAAGCGGCTGGGATATAACGGCCCACAAAAAGTATTTAACAGACTATCAAAGAAGACATATGAGGCTAATTTCCAGGTTCATATTTGTATTTTGAGCCTCTACTGTGACATGTTTACATGCTTTAATGTTCAAAAAGTGCTTTATTTTTCACCCTCTGTCTGAAACCAGAGACCAGTCTGCTCTGAATGTTAAGCTCTGTTGTGATTGGTCAACCGCTTACTGTATGGCGTATTTCCACTACAGCGTGGAGCGCGGTTTAAGTTTTTGGTTCCGTTTCCACTAGGCGTAGTTCCAGCTAGCGGGTACTTTTCCACAGATTTTCTGGCTCTCCAAAATCGAGGTTCTTGCCGGGCCAACAACCGGGCTGAGTACGAGTGAGAGAATTGCCGGCAACTGAAACAACCGTGATTTACCGTGATTTAATTGTAATACACGTTTCAAAATGATGCCGAAGTAACAACATACTGATACCGGTTAGTAAAAACCATGAATTAATGCTTTGACAAGTCTGCAGACAGGCGGCAGGCGAAAAACCTTTTAAAATGCGTGTTTTCTGAATGGAGATCGGCTAAGCTAACACAGTATATGCTCCGACCGTCCACACTCACATCAACGGCCTACAGACATAAATAAACGAGCGACTGTATTCACCATGACACAGACAGTCTGTGGTTTGTACTTGTTTAACCTTTGTCTAGTTTCTGAACAGATAAGAGGAGCTGTGAGCTCTGAGGGCTAACAGCTAACAGCTAACGCCTACACTGCGCCTACACTGCGTTACTATAGATACTACCCCAGTTCCTAAACTGTAATGGAAACACAGCATAAAGTGAGCCTGGCCTAACGAGGCCTAACGAGGCCTAGCCATACCGTACTAAGCCGAGCGAGGCCCTGCAGTGGAAAAGCGACATTAGAGATGTCTTTCAAACAGGGTCCCTTTAAAAAATGAGCAATGCCGTAAACTATATCACAATTGCATCATCAGTGAAAATACTTGCAATTAGTAATTTTTTCCAAGTCATACAGCCGTATTCCATAAACACCTGAAATCTCCATATATTAGTCATGGTGTGGGGGAAAAAAATCAGCTCATCGAGGAAGAACCTGTGCAGAATCAGCCGGTACTTTTCTGCTCCCCTTTGTTCAGCCAATCCTTGATGGAGCTTTTCAAGTGGAGCACAAGCTGGCACATCACAACAGACACTTGCATCGCAATTACATCCTTTTGACGGCACGCTCCTTCGAAAGTGTTCTCACTGTTTGTGTTTACAATGCATACACAAGACTTTGGCCACCCGTCAGAAAAATGGTGGCCTTTAACTGGAGAGAGGGCTTTGTTTCTGTTTGGCTGATCACATGGCTGTTGTGATCATTAGTTAATGAAAATGAGCAAAGTGCGGGTTGATGCTCCTAAAGATTGACTTCAATCCAGCAGAGAGAGACTGATGTGGAGAGACGGGGGGAAACCTATACTGACGTGTGTGTGTGTGTGTGTGTGTGTGTGTGTGTGTGTGTGTGTGTGTGTGTGTGTGTGTGTGTGTGTGTGTGTGTGTGTGTGTGTGTGTGTGTGTGTGTGTGTGTGTTAGGTGATTTTGGAGCGAGTAGTGGTTTGTTCATCACTGTAGTGTTTAATACAAAGTAGTGTGTTACCATGGTGACTGGGTCCAGCTATGGAGCCCGACTCATGAGATTGCGTGTGTATGTGTGTGTGTGTGTGTGTGTGTGTGTGTGTGTGTGTGTGTGTGTGTGTGTGTGTGTGTGTGTGTGTGTGTGTGCTATACAACAAGCATTACAAAAATAATAATAATTTAGTTGCATGTAACATTAAAGCACAAAGTGTTTTGTTTTCGACAGCTAAATATGTAATCCAATTAAAATACACAGTGAAAAGACTGTATAAGTAAAAATCTGGTGTTTTCAGTTGAAAAAACATAAAAAGCATTCAACAATATATCTTAATCCAGGATTTAAAAGCAGTAACAATGTCAGATTGAATACTTTGTGGCAGACTGATCCAGAGGTGAAAGACAGGAAACACTCTGACCTCAACCTGGCAGCAGATCTGATCTGAGAGGCCTTTCTGGACAGTAGGGAGTTAAGAGTTCACAGATGGCGCCTGGCCATGTAGATTGTTGTTGGGCAGATTCAGCTTCATTTGTGATTGTTGTCCAACTCTTTATCTCCGTCCACACTCCCCAAATGTTACTTTAAAACAAAATACTGTTTGTGCTTTGAGACGGCAAAGAAGTGGCCACGCTTGAGTGAACCACTGTGTGAGTGTGAATACGGACTTAAATATGGCTATAGTAGATGTGTGCCTGTGAGAATGTGTGTGTGTGTGACTGTGTATGTGTGTCTCCCTGCCTGTGTCTGGTGTGTGTGTGTGTGTGTGTGTGTGTGTGTGTGTGTGTGTGTGTGTGTGTGTGTGTGTGTGTGTGTGTGTGTGTGTGTGTGTGTGTGTGTGTGTGTGTGTGTGTGTGTGTGTGTGTGCGTGTACACACTCCCCTTGCCTTTTCTCAGTTCAGCAGAACCTCATTAATTCAGAAGGAATGGAAATCATTTCTGCACGGAGAGCACAGGAGACAGAAAGAGATGGAGAGGAAGACGCGTGGAGGGGTGGGGGGTGCACAATGAATGCTCATATTTCTTCATTTTTCTCTACTGAAAATTATTCTATTAAAAGAATAATAATTTAATGTTCTGGGTAAATAGCACAAGGAATCCTTGGTATTAGTCACAAAGGGAATTCTACACATATTTTAATACAATCTAATCATAATCATGTTACATTGTGATTTAGCCATTTGGTCGACAGCTCTTGAGAAATAACACGTATGCCTTATATCTCAGCTTTGATTCATCTGAGAGGTTTATACAGTATGTCCTTAAACACAAACAAACAGGATGGACAAACAACCAAATATAGCAAGCGTCCAGATGGATACATTAATAAAAAGGTAATCTTTCTCATGTAGCGTTAGATCAGAGCAGAGCCTCCTCCTCCATCCCTCCCTCCCTCCCTCCCTCTCTCTCTCTCTCTCTCTCTCTCTCCATCCTGCAGCCCAACACCAGACAATATGCAGCAGACAGTAATCTGGCTATGCACAGAAGAGATTACAGTGTCCAGCAGAACAGAGGAGAGATGCTTTCCTCGCAGAGAAGACGACACTCCAGTCAACACAAAGAGCAGGTATATATGCTCCATCCCGCCAAAGTGAGCTGGTGTAACTGTTCAGAAGAAACCCCTCTCTCTATTCTCACACACTTGCAGAGCCTCAGCTGGTGGCACACACTCCGTCAGTGACCTTTCCAGAGTGCAGTGCATTGTTGTGGATCCCTCTATTCGAAAGGTCCCTTTTAACGGAAAAGATGTGGTGTGAAATCAGATGGCGGGAGCGGGACGCATAAGAGGAATAACACCTGTACATTATGCAAACATGTTGGACAAAGGCAGTGTGGATTTACTTTGTGTTTATTTCCATGGAAGCAGATAAACATTCACACTTAACAAGCCCAAACATTGAGTCAAAAACTAAACAGATGTACTGCCCTATGTATTCACTGAACTTAATCATGATGTGGGATATAAATAACTGATCTGAAGGCTTACATCAGAGGCGAGGTTGGTTCAGACAAAGTTAAACCATTTCACTTTTTACTAAGTACATGATGCGTTTTTTTTTTTTTTTCTCACCCTCTCTGAAGAATTAACCCTGAACTGCAACAAGGGCAGCTTTTGACCCCGCGCTGACCTTAAGGCTTGCAGCACGGCTCAGTCGGGGGAAAAATGTACGCACATGAATACGCACACACACACACACACACACACACACACACACACACACACACACACACACACACACACACACACACACACACACACACACACACACACACACACACACACACACACACACACACACACACACACACACACACACACACACACACACACACACACACACACACACACACACACACACACACACACACACACACACACACACACACACACACACACACACACACACACACACACACACACACACACACACACACACTTGTATTTTTAGCTCTATCGTCTGAACAGATAAATGTATGATGCCTTGGTCTGGAGAGACTAAAATCTTCTCTGTCATTTTTTCAAAAAATCAGTTTTAATGTCAGATTTCCTGTTAATATACCGATATCTGTTGCATAGTTCAGAGAAAAATGAACTCATTACACTACTAGTGACATCACTATGTAAAGCTGACACTTCTATTGGCTAGAATCCAACACATTGTACGTGATAAGCTAAGGGGCGGGACATCTCCAAGTGGTTGACCAATCACAACAGAGCCGGCCAGCTAACCAATCGGAGCAGAATGGGCTCTGGTTTCAGACAAAGGGTGAAAAGAGAAAAATAAAGAGATTTTTGAACATTGAAGCATGTCGTACAAACTCCAGGCTAGCTACAGTAAGAAGGGGTTCCAAAGATAATTTCACGTTAGCTGTTAAAGCAGTTTGAGTAAGCTGCTTTCCTCTTGAGTAAAAAAGACGATGGTTGAAAAGAAAAAAAGTGTCGATAAAATTGAACAGTGGTGAATAACCAAACACAAGGTAAGAGCCTTGAGAAAGATGAAAATGAGAAGCAGTATAGAAATTGAGGGTGTGAAGAAGAAAGAAGGAGCATAACAAGGAAAGTGGTAAGTGTGGCTGAAAATGAGCTTAATAAGAGACACTTCACCGACATGTTTTTTCAGGGTGTCTGCTGCAGAGGTTTGCAAAGAAACAAAGGAAAACAAAGAGGCCAAAGTACAGCAGACCCAGAGAAAGTCCTAACAACACCTTAAACAGTAACTGTTGTTTAAACACAATACAATTCAACATATCATCTTTGTAGCACCAGTGTTGTTTCCACATTATGACTTTAAGCTCATGAACACATCAATGTCAACTTCCCTTCCAAGGAGCATGTGAATGCACCATTGGCCTTGGCGGAGGTCAGTGCCATTATATCCAGTTATCGTTTTACGATTAATTAATTAATTCGATTTTGGTTTGATATTATGTGACACTGCCATCCAGTGCACGTAGAAAGGTCATTCTGTAGTACACAGAAGTATTTTTGCACACCTCAACAGATAACTCCACAGACTAGCACATATAGACAACAGCAAAAGAGAAGCTAAGAAGCATCAGAGCTAGACACAGTTAGCAGGTTGAAATCAGGAAATGTGGAGGAGTGAAGGTGTAATAATTGAGCAAAGGAAGATGATAATGGTGTTTTCAGAGAGAAGGAGACCATGGAAAATGAAGTTGTGGGGACTCTGTTGGATTAACACGATGTGTGAATGTGAGGCATGATGAACATATGAAGGTGTATAAAAGGGGGGGACGTTTTTAAGGGTGAAATAGTGGAGGGAGAGCCAGGTGTGGCAGCAGCCACAGAGGTAATCAGTGGGCCAATGGGGAGTCATTCCACTCTGAGTGAACGGGCTGCCGAAGTACCTGGAATAAAAATAATCATTACACTGCATTAAAGTCACTGTCTGTAAATATACCCAGGGCAGCAGTAAAGCAATCTCTCCCAGGCCCCTGCCATCAGGAAACACCTTAACGCATGTGAATATGTAAAAAAACACACACGCATGCAAATAAATCAATATGCAAATATCTGTGCTTCAACTCTGTGCACACGCGGTGTAAAAATCAGCGACTCCCCTGCTGGTTCTGTGCATTTACCCCGTCATTACAAAGACTTAAACACAAACTCTTCCCCAAATATAACTCAACCAGCTCAAAGCACATTCATTATCCAACCTCCAACCGCAATAACTTATAAGTGTTATTTTAGCAGCAGAAACCCATACAGACGCTTGAACTGGATCTCTCTCTTACACATTTACTCTGCCTCTCAGTATTGCTGTCTTTGGAAAATGGGGATTAAGTCTGCATTTAGGAGAATTTGAATTGCAAATAAGGCGTTGCAATTGTTTTAGTCTTTAATCCTAGCAGGGAGGGCCTCAGCGTAATGCAGAATTGAGACAGGCGAACATCTCAGGCATTCATCTGAGGAAGGACAGTGTTTGTTTCGCCACTCGGTTCAATGACACTTAATAAGCAGCGTGTCCGATAAGCACCACACACACACACACACACACACACACACACACACACACACACACACACACACTTCTCAATGCACGCTGCAACCCATGGGCTCATTGATAGAGCGGCCAGTTTATTTTGGTTGTTGGTTTGGGTGCCCAGCTGGTACTTGAGACTGGTGGACTGGCCACACACACACACACACACACACACACACACACACACACACACACACACACACACACACACACACACACACACACACACACACACACACACACACACACACACACACACACACACACACACACACACACACACACACACACACACACACACACACACACACACACACACACACACACACACACACACACACACACACACACACACACACACACACACACACACACACACACACACACACACACACACACACACACACACACACACACACACACACACACACACACACACACACACACACACACACACACACACACACACACACACACACACACACACACGCTGTGCCAGGGACACACTGTGCCAGGCTGCGACGTTTGCCAGATACAAGCATGCCCACTGCCACAAAGAGAGGCAGAGGCAAAGGAGAAAGGGCAGTACAAAGTGTGCATGAGTGTTTGTGAAAAGGAAAGAGATTATAAGAGGGGACAAAGACGTGGGGAAGAAAAAGAAAAAAGAGAAAGAGTGACAGACTTTTTGAAAAAGGAATTGTTATAGAGTTTAAAAGGATGAAACTCAAACTCAAAAGTGTAG
>NC_136912.1:88488480-88538480 GCF_949606895.1 Notothenia rossii
ATTGATCATTTGAGTAATTTGTCAGACAAAATAATGAGAAATATGTTTGAGTCCCGCTGGTTTCTGATATGTTTGTGCTGTAGGTCTGAAAAACAACATATTTGCAGACGTCGCGGGTGTCTTTAAATCTATCACCATTTTCTGTATTGCGTAAACAAAGCAATTAATTGATTAAGAAATGTATAATTGCAGCCTGTAATTGATTACTAATTTAGTCTTCAAAATCAATAAACCATACTACAATGTTCAGATTGCTTTTAATTCCCCGACTCGAAAAGGAAAAGGGGGATAAATGTTGGGAAAATGGGATTGTTATAAACATCTAGGATCTTGTGAATTGTACCTCTGCTTTTATTTTAATTACTATTTTTAATGTTCACTAATTGTGCTGTATTGTCCCAGTCCTCACCTAATTAAGAAGTGTTCAGATTGCTAATTTGTCCACAAAAAATAACCTCAAATACAGATGTGTTAAAGTTGCAATGATAAAAAAACACATTTAGAAGTTGGAACCAGATAATGTCACTATTAAATGATTATCAACAATATTCCACTAATCACTTCAGGTAAAATTCACAGGCTCATTTCAAACTACTCTTTACCTAACGCGATATTTTCTTGATGCTTTAAAGAAGATATTTAGACCATCATGACAGTTCTCGTCAGCAGGCGCAGAGCGAGTGCAGTCAGTGTGTGTTGGAATGACGCACTTGTGGCACTAAATCTGTGACACTCCGCAGGCGCTGCACCCAGATTGGCATGAAGCGCAGATGTTCGGGGTTACGACCTCTGGCTGGGGCAAAGCAAAATGTCTCCAACAACAAGGCCAAGTGTATCACTTCCTGAAAGACTGTTTGTCTGTGATTGCAAGTGCGTCTGCGTGCAGAGACGGAGAAAACAGAGACTCATTCTTCTGGCTGCTTTAATGTGAGCAAGAATGTGTGTGTGTGTGTGTGTGTGTGTGTGTGTGTGTGTGTGTGTGTGTGTGTGTGTGTGTGTGTGTGTGTGTGTGTGTGTGTGTGTGTGTGTGTGTGTGTGTGTGCCTCCTCGCTCGTCAATATGTATGCTTTCTTCCTCACAAAGCTCCCGTCCTTTAATCATTCATATTGAGTTACCAAAGACGTGCCATGTTCTTATAATCAAACACGTTTCCTCAACAAAGTGCTCTTTTGAGGAACGTCCAAATTCCAGCAGAAAAGAAGAATATAAGATGTGGATCTCTTTAAGGAAATAAACATGATTAAACGGCAATGTGAAGAGGAAGGACAGAAACACAACTCTGACAATTAAGACAACAAGAGAGAGCACTCAAAAGACTTTACAGAGGTACAAGACTTCAGGCTCGGTATCATCTCGCTTACTTTGAGTGTCTTTTGTGTGGGTGTGTGATATGCACACAAGCGTGGCTGCATGTGTGGGTATTTATGTGTGAGTTTCGAGTGGCAATGATAGTCAATTTGCCATCCAGGGGTGAAGCCATGCAGCGCTGCAGCCATTCAGAGGCCTTCAGTTTCTGGGAGTGCGGCCAGGGCTCCAATCCCACCACATTCCCCTGGATTAGCTGTCAACCAGTCCCCAGATTTGAGGATTAACACATTATATTCCATTATCTTTTCCAAACTGGAGAGTCAACAAAGTCTACATCGTCGCTCACCGCAGGGGGGGGGGGGGGGCAGTGGGAAAGAGCTGATTAAATGGTGCCTTTCAAAAACCAGGGCCAAATTGAGCCAAACTGATCCGAGCCAAACCAAATCTGTAACTAACACTGTGACACCGGCTCAATGTTGCCTAGCAACCGCATTAGTTCCAGGAAACAAATAGGAAAATGTATTTCTAAAAAAAATCAGTTTTATAGACCATTTTCTCATTGTTATCCTCAACAAACTGACAGCGTAACAAGCCAAGAAGACTATAAATTATAAAGAAATAAATACAATCAAATCCTGCTTTATCTCGCCACACATTCCTCTTTCACTTCTCCCGCTGAACGACACGCAGAGCGGAGCGTGAGCGACTCCTGGGAGCCGTGTTGTTTTTCACTCTGTGATCCGCGGGGACCGGGGGGGAATGAGGGAGCCGTTATCAGCAAGGGGCCGAGATACAGACTTGATCAGGCCGTCGGTCTGCGGGGACTGAGGAGCCAGAGTTAATCAGAGACAGACAGACCCCTCCTCACCCCGGGGATTCACACGCTGCGACCCTGACACCCTCTCTCTCTCTCTCTCTGTCACACAAACACACTCAGACTCTGGGTAACAGTCACTAAAGCATATGTGTGCTCTGAAACACACCTACTCTTACATGTTCGTGCTCACAGAGCCACACCCTCTGAGCGCACACTTTACTGTCCTTTTGGGGGTGGATATTAAAGGTTGCCAGTATTTACAATCAGCAATAAACCATAAAAAAAGGTGGAAAAAGTGCAATAATGTTGCTTAATTAAAAAATAGTATCAATAAAAGCAGCTCCCTGGGTCAATCAGTCCCAACTCGTGCTGTGCAGTCAAACACTCAGAGATATATCACTTTATTTAAAATTATACTAAAGATTCCACATTTTCCAAATACAATAAATATCTGAATTGTGGTAAAGTAATATATAAAAAGAAGATAATTTAGATAATATAAATGTGTCTTAATGACCTAAAGGCTGACAACTAATTATTTAATACTCCAATGAATATACGTTTGATTTACAGTGAAACAAAAACTACAAAATAAAAAGGAATTTAAAACAGTTAGAAGTCATAAAAAAGTTTAAAAGAAAGAACATGCATCTTGTAAAATCTGTCACTTTGATTTTTCTGCACGACACGGAGGTCGCATCAACCTGAATCGCCATCCAGTTACGTTTCTAGCGTAAAACTATTATTCACACCATCCTTTCTTTTCTGTTTTTATCACAGAGATCAGCTCTCACAGACAGACAGCTCACAAACTCTGACCCCCTGAACTTGAGCCAGGTCGAAGGTCAAATAACAACAAGGTCTGAATCCTTGAAGCCCAACAACGTTTGTCCGTTAAAAAAGGAGCTCACAGTCATCATTCACTCCAATAGATCAACTTGAACACGAGTTATCATTTGTTTATCCCCTCTATGTTCAAATACACAACAGCCTTAGTGATTTATGGGGCCGAAAGACTGAAACACTTTTATGTCTTTTTTTACGGTGGCAGAATTTGAAGCTTGATGTCGAGCCATATATTGACCAGGCCTGTCACACCGGAGCCGTTAAAGAGCTGACATGCAGGTATCCAGCTGGCCTACCTCTGGAGAAAGGTGTGGGAAATTATATTGCATTTAGATTAATTAGACACAGTTGTCAGATTTAATTAACTACTAGGTTTAATTAACCATGTAATTAATCTTATGGTGGTCCAACGCACGCACGCACACACACAGACACGAGCGGAGACACGCAGATTAAGTCGTGCCGGCACACACATGCGTAGTACATGCACAACAAATGTAATCTGTTCGGCTGACAAGTGCTCACACTTTTGCTGTCAGACCTCATGAGAGAGTTCGGCTGAATGGGTGACTGGCTGTGGGCTAAAACAGCCTGAATGAGACGCGTACGGTGAGAATAGAACCGCTAATCCATTTCAGGTTTCACCGCTGCCCAGGTGGAACGATAATCTAGTGGCTGAAGCCGTGCGTCCAGTCAACACAGTGACACCCGTGTAATCCTTATTCAAATACGTCTCAGGCAGAATAAAGTGCGGACGAGCCGGGAAAGTACATCCTCAAACACATTCAATTGGATCTCGATTCACTAACTGGCTCTTTTGTGTGCGTGTGTCCGATAGGTTGCTGATCGACTGCTCGGACTCCTCGCATGATGAGAGGGTCAAGAGGGCCGCGGACCCCGACCTTTCATCGCGCACCGAGCCCCTGCAGCCACAATTAGCAAAGCCTCTGCAGCTCTAAATGTGTCCTATGTGTATATGTGTTGTTTGCCAATGTGCTTGTGTGATCACCCAGCTGCTTTATGTGCTTTGACCTTTTGCCGAAGCCTTCAGTGGACTAATAAATATCCAGGCAGAGACGTGACCTTTCACCTCTGGCCGACGGTTTCGCTAAGACCTCAGGGGTCAAGGGTCGCGATTGAGGAAGTGCAGCCAGCAGCTGAGCTACAGCGTTAGAAAACAGTTACCTAACCCTGGCTGATCAGGTGAAAAAGAGGCAGAAAAAAGGCATGGGAAGTCTCCATTAGACTTTCAAAGATGGAAGGGTTTCCCCATAAAATATAGACTTGGTGTTCATAGGTGCTGCATTTTTAAAAAGCGTGCTTTTGACGTCTGGCTCAGAGTCCGTCCCATCCAGAACAGAGGCTGCAGCAGGCAGACCAGACATGTCAAAACAAGAACCAGCAGCATTATCAGAGTCTCTCTGATACACACTCTGCGTGCGCTCATATGTCCTCACCAGCATGTGTGAGTGTGTGTGTGTCTGAGTGTTGGATGTGTGCATAGGTGTGCAGCTCGTACACAACTGGAGGGTTGGTTCACTCACATAGTCATGGAAAGCCTTGGCCTCGCTGGAATGTTCACATGTCTCCCTCCGGTCCGGGGCGGCGCAGTACAGATCCCAGAATACACTGCAGGACAGAGAGAGACAGCAGTTAGACACTTCATAGTGTGGAGCAAACACAAATCATGTTCATGGTGTGTGTGTGTGTGTGTGTGTGTGTGTGTGTGTGTGTGTGTGTGTGTGTGTGTGTGTGTGTGTGTGTGTGTGTGTGTGTGTGTGTGTGTGTGTGTGTGTGTCGTCTCCACAGTGTTTGCCACACCAGGTGCCCACTCGCCTGATGTGTGTGTGTGTGTGTTTCTAAGGTGGATAGAGGGCTGGATAATATGTGTTGATATTGTGAAACACGACTAGATATTGCTTTAGATTCCTGATATCATTATATAGCATTATATTGTTGTCAATTGCCTTATTTATTAATCAACTGGGCATTTAGGCTCTGCTTTACAGTTTTCAAAACTGAATTCAATAAAGATTTGATACCAGGCCCTTTTAAAAGAGCAATGTAAAAATGTGATTCCTCTTCAGTCAGATGCATTATGCTCTAGGTTTTATCCAGGAAGGATGGGTCACCTAAGGCTCCTCTCTATCTGCCCTCGCAACCTGCAAGTTATTGACCAATCAGATGTGATTATGTTACTTACTGCCCAATCAGCCCTACTCATATTAGTTAATTAGGCCAATCCGACTCCTTCAGGGCAGCAGGGGCACCAGGTCCCTCTCCAAATGAACCCTAAATCACTGCTCTGAAATTAAGTACCTGCTAAGCCGGTCCACATTGAGGACTTCTCCTTCTTCAAGATATTGATTTAACGGACAGTGTATTAAAAAAAAAGAACAGCTGAACTCACTCTTGCTGTCATTTAAAAAAGGTGCAAATAGACTGTTAACATGCATTCTTTGTGCTGATGTTGGGGACAGCCGTGGCACTTTATATGACAGACTGCGAAATGGAGCAGAAAATATTAGCTGATTGCATAGAACTGTCAGAGAATCGCATGTTGTTCATTTTTCATTGAACAGGGTATTTGATTTTCACGGTTTGGTGCTCTTATCTCCTCAATACGGTTTAAATAAAACATTGTTCATCCCTGATCTACACTTTCCCTTTTCTGCCTTTGATTATGTAAGGTATTTGAAGATATCAAGAAAACAAAATTGCAACAATAGGTGTCGTAAAAATAAAAAGGATGATGCATTTCAACCCTTCGGCGCACAGTACCAACCTCTAAAAGAATATGAGCTACAATAGGAATGTGTTAGTAAAATATTTAAAGATTAAAAGACGGAGTCTGTGCCCTGAGGCGTTCAGCGAGCACAGGGGTCCCCTGAAGACAAGGAGGGCGCTGAAGGAACAGAGAGCGACTGTGAAAAGACGGCAACCAAAACATATGGTGTGTGTGTGTCCTGCTGCCCTTCTGTCACTCGACAATAACGCCAGCGTACATTATCATATCTATCGCTTGGTGTTAAAGAGATTGCTGCTCCGTCAGACACGAGCGGTGGAGAAAAGGCTCGACCATCGCAAATCCAATCAGCTCTCAGGGAAATGCAATGAAACGCAGGTTACAGTTTGTTACCTGAAAAAAAGACACAACCAGGTACGGGCGCATGTGTAGGGGAAAGGTGATCTAACATCTCCTGGCCTGTGAGCTCTGAAATATATTGAGATTTGAGCAGCTGACCTGCTTCTGTCTGAGCAACGCAGGTAAATCTCATTCTCTCTGAGTCTCCGCATAATCTGAAGCGGGATCAAGGGAGCAAAAGAGTAAACGTAGAAACCAAGACTTTCATTATTCTGATATTATGGGATTTACATACTGTAGGATACATTCCTCTGTATAGCTACGACAGGACTATATCATTGTTTTTTAATTCAGCTAATTCAATATTAATATATACAATTTCTACAAGCAGCTACAAGAAAACACAGTTAGTTAAAGCAGGAGGGCAGAAGCATAGCTTATAAAGAAAAAAGCCCTCCTGTGAGTTATCCAATCACATTGTATCGCCCAACTTCCAGGATCTAAATATCATGGTGGAAACACTGCAAGCTTCATGATAAACAAGCTCCAAAACTCAAGGTAGGAATCCAACAAAGTCACAGAAGCTGAAACAACAAGACAATACCAAATATAAAGGGAAAGAAAAAATTAATTAAAAAAGGTATTACATTATTGAGCAAAGTGGCTTAGATCATCAAAATTAATCAAATATTTTACAAATCAAAGACAGATTTTAAGTGTGCAATTAGAGAAAATAACACCAGGTAATTAGCGCTGTACTGATTGGATGACAAACATGTCATTTATATTTTTAACTGTTTGCACTTTCAACCTTCTTTTCGCACTCTTTAACTGGACCTATCCGCTTGAGAAATGTATATATAACATTTGCATACTTTATCTTTTAGCATCAATTATGCTGTATTACTCAACGCAATTTATGTAAATGATATAGTTTATTAGAATATGCACTACTTCTGTGTAGCTGCTTAGCACAATGCATTGGCTTCTACCTGTACTCAGTACAATGACAATAAAGTGAAATGACTAATTAAATCTGATGTATCACTGGGACTGAGGGATGGGACTATTGTTAGCTATCATTTGCCCACATTTTACCCACAAGCCCATGTCACAGTTGTTGTTGCTTCCTTTTCAGAGACACTAATCTTTAGAAATGATCTAGGAAGTCAACATTCACAGTTAATTAGCACCAGCAATCTGCGAGAAATCTTGTACTCTGCACACTCTTGTAATAGTAAATGTTCTATCCAATTATCTAATCATTTCAATCTAATCATCTCATCATGGGAAGCTTTATATGGTATTATGGGTAGTAACTGATGGTATTTGAGCCACAAAACTCTCCATAAAAGAGGCATTAAATCGCTCTTATTTTGAAAAGTCACGGGAGAGATTTCAATTTCAGTTTAAGGTCACGCAAACTCTTTTTTATTCATAATAAGGGGAAAAGGCATACCAAAATATGGAGCTGGCGCACCACACACACACACACACACACAGACACACAGACACACACACACACACACACACACACACACACACACACACACACACACACACACACACACACACACACACACACACACACACACACACACACACACACACACACACACACACACACACACACACACACACACACACACACACACACACTTTGTATCCAGAACAGAGGAGGAAGGGATTAGCGACCAGCCGTCCAGAAGAAGACAATTACTCAAATTAAATGCCATCACGATAATTATTGGTAATTAACTGTGGTCTGACAAAGCCAATGGTTACAATGTGCTTTTCCATTATAACAAGGAGGGTAAACAAAGACGCAGAAAGACAGAAACACTGGTGGCAGGTCTACACGATAATCCTGTGTGCGTCTTCAGCCTGTGAGTCACAAGGGACGGAAATATTCATAGAAATGAAGACAGAATTTAAGACAGATGAAGATAAAGACAAAATGAATGAAATTCCAAAAATGCTAAGTTAAGCAAGTCCACCATGCTGCTTCCTACTTTTATCAGCACAGGCTCTTCGTAATGGGTGAAATTGCTGCAATCACAGAGCGGAGGCGGGGAATAACAACCCTTCCAGTGTCTTTATTACCTCAAGAACCATGGAATCCACCACTGTGCCATGTGAGTCAGAAACCCTCCCTTTGGACTGCGGCTAATAAATACAAACTGACGGCTTTAGAGAAACCAACATAAAATAAAGTTGCATGTGTGTCTTTGTTGCACTGTTGGAGAACCCTTTGACCTAAGATTTTCAACGACATAATTACTCTGTAGCTATGTTAGTTTGACAATAAAGAACCTTGAACCTTGTCTTTACATGCTCACACATACAGGTGGATGATATGCACTGAAAATGCAAAAGTCTCAAAGTTCCCTCCAGAGGGAGTTTCTCTCCCCCACACACTCCCCCCCCACTCCCTGCCTGAAATGCCTCCTCCATCGGACTCCTTTGTTTACTTCCTCCATATAGTGACATCACTACGCAAAACTCGTGCTTCCATTGGCTAGCGCTCCAACACATTGTAAGTGATAAGCTAAGGGGCGGGACATCGCTAAGCGGTTGACCAATCACAACAGAGCCTACCAGCTAACCAATCAGAGCAGACTGGGCTCTGGTTTCAGACAGAGGGTGAAAAGAGGTGCTGCAGCACAGGCAGTGTGAGAAAAATAAAGAACTTTTTGAACATTAAAACATGGAGACAGTAGGGGCACAACATACACATTTGAACCAGAAAATGAGCATAATACTCTGTCCTGAACCACTTCAAGTATTTTTGCAACTGCTGTAAAAGTTCATACAGTTTCAGGTTTCAGGATATCCAAAGAAGTCATCAGGGAAGCCTTGATTTCAGAGAATGATCAGAATATCTGATGTCTGCTCGGTAATATTTCCACACGCTAGGATTGGATTTGAATATGCTGCAATGTTAAGGGAGTGGGAATAAGAGGAAAACCTCCAGATACTCTTAAGACTGTTGATGCATTGATGCCAGGCTTGTAGGCACATCAGCCTTAACGAGTCTTTTGTTTTGTTGCATAATTGTAGCAGTTTGTTAACAAGTGAAACCAGATGCAAATTCACAGTTTACAGTTCCTTTTAAATGAGCACAATTGGCTGTATTGGTGTTACTATTGGATTTTATTTAGATGTAACTGCAACAAAGGCTAACGACGAGGCTAACGTGGACGGTATTTTAAACTCACTGCATCAATTTGAAAGACATGTTGTGACCAAAGCAGAATAAATAAGCAGGAAGAGTATATTGGAGGAAAAGGAAGAAGATAAAATGGTGCAGAAGACTGAAACCTGTTTTTGTAAAGAGCCGTCCACACATTCAGGAGCAGAAGACCGCTGTACTTTCACTGTTTTCTCTACCCCTCACAAACAAGACTCCCAGCTAGAGGCAACACACAGGATCCCTGGACATACTGTTATTGTGCTAAGGTTTTAATGTGTGTGTGTGTGTGTGTGTGTGTGTGTGTGTGTGTGTGTGTGTGTGTGTGTGTGTGTGTGTGTGTGTGTGTGTGTGTGTGTGTGTGTGTGTGTGTGTGTGTGGGGGGGGGGGGGGGTTCAGTGGCCATCCAGAGAAAACTGGTTAAAGCAATCGATTTGGGGATAAGGAGGAGACAACTAGCAGCGACCAATAGAGAAGGAGCTAATGACACAATCAACACCTGCAGCCCTGGCTGAGCCCTTTCTTTATCCTTCCACCCATAACAACAGATGTGGATGAGTGACCCCCACCGCCAGGCTGCCTCTTCTCTTCCTCCCCCAACATCCCCACCCTCCCCCTCTTACAGCCTTCTCTTTCTGAAGCCCCCCCCACAACCACCACCAACGCCATCCTCCAGGAAGCAGCCACAGAAGCAGTAGGGAGGAAAATCCCAGTGAGGTGCTGAGGAGGGGAGGACGGGGGCGGGGCCAGGGTCGGGGTCTTAGATTTGGCTGTTTAACACAAAAGAGGCTGGAATGCAAAGAGTTAATCCGTTCGGGGGTCTCTCTTCCGCAAACAAAGGGACAGGCCTCCAGACAAAGGTTGAGGGAGGGGGAGCGAAAGGGTGAGGGATGGGGAGGTTGGTGGCTTTCCTACCATCTGGAGCTTTTGTTTTGGGGGAGGCTAGAGGTTGCTGAGGGGGTCTGCTGGGTGGCATAGGGTGTGGACAGGGGACTCCCCCCCCCCTCCCGACCCCCGGACCCCCCCCAGAGAGTCTCCATGTCCACGTGCTGCCCAGACAGACGCTGCCCGGCTAATCATCAGACTACCCTCCAACCGCTCTCTGGCACACACACACACACACACACACTTTCACACATTCACACAGACACTTGCACACACACACTTACACATACACTTACACACGGTCCTCTCTAACACTGTGCTGAAATATACCAATATGGTCAGTGGATGAATGTAATGTTGAGGTACTTGTACTTTAACTACATTTTGGAAGCCAACATAATACTTTTACTCCATTACATTTATATGAGAGTTTATTAACATTGCATATTCAGATTACTAGCTAACACAAAGCTTTATTAGCCTATGTCAACATTTTGTTAGTAGATTAGCCTACCATGGTGTATGTTTGTGTGTATATATATATATATATATACATATTTACTTTTTGTTTTTTGTTCCTATTTGATTATGTTAATTGTTTTTTAAACGTATATGCAATGGCTTGTTAACATGCTGCTGTGACAAAAATAATAATCATAAAGTATATCTAATCTAATTTAATAGATAAACATTGACATTGTAGGTTAGGCTTTTTCTGGCAGCCTTATACAATGTTATTCAAATCAGATCCACCTTTACCAGCTGTAATAGACGTATTAATGCTTCAAAAAATCATAATCCAGTCATTTAATATACAGTATGATTCAGAATCGCCCGTTACACTTAACGAGTTTGGTACTTAAGTATGTTTTGAAGCCAATAATACTTCTGTACTTTTACTTAAGTAATACTCCGATCACATGACTTTATTAATTTAGTATCCCTACTATTATACGTACTTATTCCACCATATACACACTTTAAGCACTCAGTCTCCCTCTCTGTTTTCCACTTTCACACACTTACACACACACACTCTTTCTCTCTTACACACACACACAGCCAGTCTCCCTAAGCCCTCTTATTGGTTCAGGCAGAGGCGAGAGCAAACTTACACTGCGCTGTATGTTTGTGTATGTCATTCTGTCAGTATTACTGGTAGCTGTCCAATTGAGCGCTGTCAGGTTGAGGGAAGCCAGGCTCTTTAAGGACCATTATGAACCGTGTCAACAGGCTGCACAATTACAACACACACTGGGGCCAGAGAGGATGAATGAACGAAGCCGCGTGTCCGGGTTTATTACACAGGGCCGGCCAGGGGACTTTGGGGATGAGCTGGATAGCATGAATGACAAACAAAGCGGGCCCTGTCAAAGCTCTTATCCTGGCTCTCATGCTGCCTTGCTGAGGATTCAGCCTCTCAACCTCCACTCCTGTTTGCCTGCTTGACTCTTTGTCTGTTTACAGCCCAGCTTCCTCTTTACTGCCTGGATTTTCTAGCTCTTGGCCTGACAACTGTAAAAAAAAAAAAAAAGGGGGAATCCACGGGAACACATTTGGGTATTCCCCCCCTGACCTCTGTTCTTTCAGCCAGATAGAAAACCCTTTTATTTATCTAGCATTAAGAGATCTGTCAGATTTGTTTAAAGAGGCAGAAAGAGAAGAGGAACAACCCACGTCAGAGCCTTGTCCTGTTAAATGGAGCATCACATTAAAATAATCTGGAAATCTCGACAATGGAGGGGAGTTTTTAAACTGGCAGGACAGATGTCACGATGAGAGACTGAATGAGGTGAAAGGGAGAAGTAGACGCCATGGTTCTAAAAACATTTATCATTGTTATTTAGCATATTTTGGCCCACTGCTCATCAACTCACTTAGCAGTTGCAGCAGCAGGCAGTGACACGCAGCTCATGGAGGCAATTAAGTATTTTTAAAGCCCTTAGTGTTGTTACAGTTCGTGTTGAAAATAGCACTGTCATGATATTAACTCCGTGAAATCTGAGGACAAAGGACATAATACACATAAGAGTAGATGTAGCGTTACTTACATCTCCTGAGGATTTCCTTCCTATCAGAAAGTTATCAGAACCTTCTTTCAACTCAGAACTTGCTTAAGAATCGTCTTGTTTTAAATTTTCTTCAGTATCAAAGTAATCCAGTAATATACTTGTCGGTACATGAATGGGTACATGCAAGCAGGAACTTCTTAAAGCAAGTACAGTACATAAGTAAAAGTTTGAAAGACTTGTACTTCTACAC
This sequence comes from Notothenia rossii, assembly GCF_949606895.1. Lineage (NCBI taxonomy): Eukaryota > Metazoa > Chordata > Actinopteri > Perciformes > Nototheniidae > Notothenia > Notothenia rossii. The sequence continues at coordinate 88,500,874 of NC_136912.1, forward strand.
TGTGCTACAGTATGACTACTTTTAATTGAGTAAAGCAGCTGAGTACTTCTTCCACCACTACATTGGATTGTAGTTGCAAAACTTAAGAGGTTATCCAGGGTGCAGTTAGGTCTATTTTGTCTGCTCAAGAGTTCACAGTGTCAACATTTGTAAACCCATGCAAGCAATGTTGGATCTGACTTTGATTTGGGAGTGCAGAAAGAAAAAAAATAATTGTTCAGCTTGAATAACAGAGTGAGGCAAGTTGTCTCACTTGTCAATCTGAGTGAAACCAGGATCTCACTTCAACACGTGTGAGATGATGCACTTAGCATTCCCTGCAATTATTGTCCCTCTCCACCCCTGCACATTCCTCCAGTCCATCAAGAGTACTTCTACAGAATGAATGTCAGCTGTTGAAATATATGTATGTGTGTGTGTGTGTTTGTGTGTGGGGGGGTGTGTGTGCGCGGGTGTGTGTGTGTGTGCGTGTGTGTGTGTAGCATTTCCCTCCGAATAATGGTCGTAGGCTTTACTTTACTGATGAATTATAATTTATTTGTAATAATGAATAATTAATGAATTGTAATAATTTGTAACGTGAGCTTGAGCCTCTTCGGGGGATGCTAACATTTAAATATACAGTCCGTTCTTCTCTTTCTCCGCCGTTACATAGAAGATATTACTTTCTCCGTCACGTTGTTTCTAATGCCTCAACAACTTCCTGTCAGCCGCGTGAACTTGCCTTCAAAATAAAAGCATACAAATGAAACAGGAAGTTTACCTACATTACATTATAAGATATATATACAACTGCAACGAAAGCAACAAAAACAATGCAACATCCCCTTCAGTCTCAAATAACACAAATTGGGTTATCTACAGTGTGTGTGTGTGTGTGTGTGTGTGTGTGTGTGTGTGTGTGTGTGTGTGTGTGTGTGTGTGTGTGTGTGTGTGTGTGTGTGTGTGTGTGTGTGTGTGTGTGTGTGTGTGTGTGTGTGTGGTCAAGAGACAGAAAGAAGATCATATACATACCACCACCATGAGTGTAAAAATCCAGGCGGTTCCCCAAGTGTGATGTTCTTCTCCCATCGGATCTGAGTGGAAAAGAGGATTGAGAGGAGAAGGCAGAGGAAGGATATGAGGGATTTGACATCGCTGCATGTTTTATGCATATTGTAATCTTTTCGCCCAACTGTCCTCCCAACTTTACACACACAGAGTGAGAGTTGGACAGAAAAAAATAGGCCAACTGGCAGCGCAGTGGATTGCGGTAGAGTTTGTGGATAAGAAACTGGGACTGTATTGAAGCAGCGGCCCTCTCCACTGCCCTCACACACCAGCAGAGCTCCTGCATGAATCTGGACGGCGAGATAAGATGCAGTTTGAGATAGCAGTCCTTGTCCCTGCTTTACACACACACACATACCTGCTGACATGACTGCACACACACACATTCACATAGTTAAACCTACACTATTCACCCGGGTCTGTGAGGACAGCACTAAGATTTGTCTTTGTTTTTCTAAATATTTATTTATATATGTGGAATATCAGATCCTAGCTTCATATTTCCATTTAAGTGTCTACTCTATAGATTTCCCCAGTGCAGTTTATAGTGATGTGATGTGCCGTATGTGGGCTGGGCCTGTTGATTTAATGCTGCTAAAGAGCTGAGTGCTGCACTGTGCAGGAGAGCATAGAGTGGCAAAGTCCTCCCGGGGACAGGAGTGTGTTCTGGATATCCTATAAATATGAATGTGTGTGTGAGTGTTTGTTTGTGTGCTTCTCACTGAAGAGGAACAGAGGCTAATTGAGGAAAGTAAGTCCAGGTGATAGCGCTCCCATTAGATGAGCAGGTGTGTGTGTGTGTGTGTGTGTGTGTGTGTGTGTGTGTGTGTGTGTGTGTGTGTGTGTGTGTGTGTGTGTGTGTGTGTGTCTTTCCAGTCTACCTGCAAGGATAGAATTCCCTTATCTATTGAAACATAGCTGTGCTTTTTCCTGTGTGTGTGTGTGTGTGTGTGTGTGTGTGTGTGTGTGTGTGTGTGTGTGTGTGTGTGTGTGTGTGTGTGTGTGTGTGTGTGTGTGTGTGTGTGTGTGTGTGTGTGTGTGTGAGAGGAAAAGACTACGAGGTACATAGGTGCTTAGCCTCAGAAATCTCAATGCATGGCAAAGAAAACATCATTATGTCTTAAACAACACATACATCGGGTTTAACGAATATAAGGCAAGCCAATTGAGAAACCCATCATCATTTTGACGGCGCAGCATATAAATAAACTCTCCGACGCTGCAAATCGCACCAAAGAAATGGAACTAAGTTTAAACTCTATTTACTTTAAATCTAAGAATTGATCGGCAACCATAATTGATTTCTGATAACCAATTTGACGTTTTTAGAATTTTAAAAATCAATAATGCTAAACCTTTTCTGCTTCTATGGTTTTGTAAGGATTTTATTTTTCTTTGTCTTTTATCATTCGTATTAGTAAACTGCATTTCTTATGATTTTAAATTTAAATTGGTATGGTATTTTAGAGACAAAATATTTGATCAATTAATCAAGATTGAATGGCAGATTAACCAAAAATGAAAATAATCACTATTTGCCATAATGGACTGATTCCTAGCTTTTCCACACCAGAGCCTTTAACCAACTCATTGAACAATTAACTTTAACACTTAATTCTGTTGTATTCTGTATGATTTTGTAGCATGTCTTTGTTGGTATATTTTCTTGAATCTATTTCTCAATTGGCTTGTGTTTTATCAGAGCAAGTGGAGGGTGTTCAGGTTTGTGTGTGTTTCCACAAAGATCTGGAGTGTGTTGAATGACTGCTAACATGGATGAGTAAAACAAGTCTTGTTTCTTCAAATACTCGTGAGAAATCCCTCAACACTTTAAAGCCTACTGCTAGGACTGCATGAAGGGGGAAAGGTGAGAGGTCAAGCTGCTGTTTGCACGGATATGTTCCCATTACTGTCAGTCTAATCCAAATATACTGACTGACCATAAAAGACAACTAAACAGAAACAACGCTGAGGTTGAGATAAACAAAATTACTAGAGTAAGCCATACAGTGTTGCCGGCGCAGCATTTGAGACAACTGGCATCAAATTGACTTAGCAGTCTGCGCATGCATGCCTCATTGCCTCGTGGCCATGGACTGTGTGTGTGTGTGTATGTTGTTGTAATCCCTGTCTGTGTAGATGTTGTCTTAATTCCTGTTTTAATGTGTGTTTATGTATGTGTGCCTCTGGTTGCCTGTGACCTAGCGATTCACCCCTTCCCACTAATAACACTCAATCTCTGGATGAAGATTCAGCCACAAGGGCCCTGAAATGAGCGAGGCTTCGACCACTTGATCTCCCTCTGCTGCTCCCCCCCATTTTTGCTTCATATTTTAGTCGACCGCTCGTGGCTGTTGGCAACTGGGCCGGCCTCCAGTTGTCCTGCCCTCCCTGCTGCCAGCCTCCCTTCACAGTATAAGCTAACAAAACCAATTTCTGTCTGATTGATCCACCCACGTCCCAGCAAGTTATTATATTTTTTCATTGATTTTCTACTTTTTGATTTGATTTCAATTTTTTTTTGTTTTTATCCAAAATACAACTTAGAGATGACGTAGAGATTTATAACAGGAAACACAAAAGAGGAAATTTCTTATATTTGTAGAGACAGTTCTTTTTGGCCAGAAAATAAGACTCAAAATAAATGGTTGCACGTAAAATCATTTTTATAATTATTATTATTATTATTATTATTATTATTATTATTATTATAGGCTAACCTTACAGAAGCTCCAGCAACACCTGCAATACAATGGTATTTATTTCATATTTAAAATTCGAAAAATGAAAGGAAAGGAAATATAAAAATCAAATCACAGACAAAATAAATGTTTTTCAGATTCATGCAGGCACTAGAAGTGAACCCAGAAAATTGTCCAGGACATCACCCAGATATAACTACAACTTGTTTTTTTTACAGTTTTTGTAGGAATGAAAGGAAAAACATATATTTTGGTAATAGTTAGCTAGAATAAAGGCAGGCTAGTTGTTTCCCGTGTGTCCACTCGTAATGCTAAGGCTGCTAGGTGTAGCTCTATATTTACTAAAAAATAAAGAAGTTGTATAAATGAGTTAGTTTGACTTTTGCCCTTTAGAGCAAAATGTTGAGCTGTTCCTTAAATCAAATAGGTATTACATTGTTTTAAAAAAAGACCGTTAGAAAAAGACTTTCATTATTTAATCAAAGCTTGTTTTCTAGCTGAAATCAGAAAATGTAAGTATCTGTGATTCTGATCAGTGATCTGCTTGTTGTTTACGAGACTCTCTCTTCAATGTGAGCAGCATGCATGTGTGAGTTTAAACCGGTGTTACAGTATCTCTACACGTGAGTTACTCTACACTGAGCTCACCTGATGAAATGTCAGATAAACGCTGTCAGTATTAAATGATAGAGACCTGCCTTTGCTTGCTGTTAAAGCCCTCTCAGTGTGTTAAGTGGAGCTGAATAAAGCCAGTGTGCAGGAGAGGTGTTGTATAGGAGACGGTCTGAACATGGGACCATTAGCAGGAAGGATGTCCATTAAGGAAGAAGATGCAACACATTAGAGACCCTAACCTCTCCAACAGTTCAGGGGCCTGATATGAGACTAATAAGTCTGGCTTACCTGGGACACATGATCAAATATTAAAAAGGTACACTCGATTTACCTTCAGGGACTGGCTCCACTTATTAAATGTCATACAGAGCAACAGCACATGCCCACAATATGTCAAACTGCACTAATTATACAATGTTTATGATGACAAATTACATCTAATAATGAAGGGCTGGCAATCATAGTAAGTAACCAATGTCATGTTCACATTGTCCCAAATTAACAAACACTCAAAAGAACATTGCTGTAAAAAAACCAAAACAGTCTTGGCTCCGTAATATTGTTACAGTTTTTAAGTGTCAAGAGCCTGGCTTTTAGTAATATTGCTCAACAGCTGCTTGTACACAGATCCATTTATAACAGGAATTCCAATCCTGGCAATACAATAGAGGGGGAACCCCATTCACGCTTTAGAGACAGGAAGTCATACTGAAAGAAAAGCTTACCTCTGACAGGAAGGTCTGTGCGGATTTCTGTGCGCCGACATGAAGCAAATACTCATACACATATAAAGCTAACCTGGAAAACAGAAAGAGAAAAAGAGAGAAATTAGTGTCAAGGATCCCAACTTTTACACTCATCATCTTCCTCAAAATAACAGCACTCATTTTGAAAACTCATGACCCACATTGAATTCAAAGGAACCCATCGACATAACTTCAACAAATGCGAACAATCGGCAGAAAATCATCAGTGTGTCATTTTAGATGAAGCCTGGATAAACAGGATTTCACAGAGCGAGGATCATATACGCTGTGGAGGGGTTGTAAACGTGTGATGTAGAGCTCTGCAGCTCTGAGCTAAAGAGCCTCGTGGCACTGAGCCATGTCCCTGTGGTTTGAGGAACCCTGCTGTTGGGGCTCGGAGGCCGAAACCAAGACGGCGTACACACTGACAGGAACTCGGACAGAGGAGAGGGAAAATATCCTCAGACGTGGTTGAAGTTCTCAGATGTCAACGCGCTGCTTGTTGGATTCCTGTCATTTGTAGGTGTCACACGCATGTTGATGTCTATCTATGGATCAGATATACGTTGCTGCATATCAGATTTATATTTTAAGTATGTTAATTATACCTCTTTTCAATAGTGGATGTTCAGACTTGGTTCAACTTGGGAATCTCCTAAGAACTAGTTTTCTTTTCCATTAACCAGAGCTTTTCGGGCTCGACGTCATGGCTCGACGTTTATATTTCTCCTTTCCAAGCAACACCAATTTCCCTCATAGTAACAACAATGGCGACTACATTTGGGGCTCTGGTAATGCTGCTCTAACTCAAGCCAAATGTAATGCAGGCACAAGTTTTCTAACAACTTCACTCGTCGTTGTACTCGACAGGAGCTGATGTTGTTCACGTAAATCCCGTCCAGGCCTCAGAAACTCTCGGTAATGGCTGGGCAAATAGTCGATGCCCAAGTTGAACCAATATTCTGGACGAGAGCAGGCAACTGATCAGGTTTCCGATTGGGCTCCTGCTTCGAACCGGCCCCATAATTGCCCAGGTAGAGGTGCAATTTTTTTTTCTTTTTCGGACAGAGCATATTAGCAGTTTGCAGCCGTTGTACTTAGCTAAGCTTATTGTCTTCTGGCTCTAACTAAAAATGTTAAAGTCCTACACATATGAGAGTAGGATCGGCTGCAACTGTCACCATGAAAGTGCTTATCCCAAGTGTTGGACTGGTACAGTATGTGAACTACTTCGAGAAATAAGAAAAAAAGGCCTGTAACTGAAGAAGTAAAAAGGAAGAGAGTTGCGGAGGTTTCTGTGGATTGTTCTGGATCTGAGAATTAAAATCGAACCACCTCAAAGAGTTTTTATGAAAGAGGAAAGCATTGCTCTCTTTTTCCATCGACAGTTGACTCATCCTTGTCACTGTCTTTCCCTTGTTTACTCAACTAGTGATCGTTTCTAAGCAACTACAGCCGCTAAACCCGACTCATCTCAACTTTAAACAACTCTGAACAATGTTGTCTTCTACTTTAATTGCAACTAAATCTCAGATATTCAGTATGTTGTCAGTCTCAATTAGACTACACAAGAAGCTGCAGACACACATAGACCTCTAACTCCGACATCAGGACAAACGCAACATTTGCCCAAAACAAGCAGCTCAATATTTTCACTACGATGCAGAACAGACATCATCATCTGTCTGCACCGGTCTCCAGGTCTGCTGTGCTCCTGTTTTTTATGCTGATCACATGCATACAGACAGAGTTATGATGTTTGGGTTGATTAAAGGTGATACTGAATGAATCAACAATGAGCCAGAGTTGAGCAGCCTGAGACGTCTTTAGCTCTTCAAAGATATCGCTATTAAAAAAAAGAGCATGATGTGCCACATCTGGTCCGAACCAGTTTCAACAAGCATTTGACACGAGATGATATCCCCTCCTCTATTTCTCACTCTTACATCAGATTAAACTGTATTGACGCCCATTGCAGATACAAAGTGTAAACACGCTTGTTGATTGAGGTTTTCATTAAAGTGTGGGTTTGTTTTTCCAGGATGTCGTCAGTATTTCTTTAAAGAGGCGTCACGTTTAAAGGCCTGATCAACGATGTGCAGAAACATGTGCAGAAAATGATTATGAGAAGTCACAGGGAGGAGCAAACTGCTTGTAAATGTTTAATATTGATCTAGAGTGACTGTCCTAGTATCGTTAAGTGAAACTAATCAGTGTTGTGTTTAGTAGTAAGTCCATCACGTTTAATTACGTGTTGTCGGAAAATATAAAAATACATAATTTCTCTCTTTTAATAATAAATGTTAAGTTGTTTTTTTTGCAGGTATGATTGGGGATGCAATTTGATGCCATGACACCTGTTTTATTGATCACCTGCTTGTTGTTCTATCTCTTTCTATGTTTCATTCATTTATTATTCTTATATGGTTTTTCTTTTGTTTGGAAGAAATGAAACTTGTAATCAAAATGTGAATGTTAAAGCAAAAATATTGCAATACCCCCACTTTTAATACATAAAAGGAATGATATTAACCTTAAATATTACATAACAACACTTTTTAACAAAGAAAAGTGACTTTTATTTCTCAAGGCGACATTACTGTAAGTACTGTACGGTTGTAAAAGTGAATATTTTGGATTTTCTTTTCTGTTTTGCTCATTCACTGTAAAGCTGATGCTGCCATCCATGTTTGTTTTTGCTCCGTCAGCCTGAGCAATTCAGGGGATGTTGAAGTGTCCTGTATGTTGGGCAACGTGGGGAGTCTCTTGTTATGAAAGGTGAAAATGTGGCCCTTCTTGCGGTGTGAAATACCCAGCGTCCGGCGCGGCTCCTGTATATGCCCTGTCCGCACTGCACAGGATATTTCCATGGGCAATGCGGTGATACAATGAAATGTTCGTGGCAGAGCCTGGTGAGATATGAGGGTCTCTGTGCCCGAGTGATGGGCACCTGCCCCGGCTGCAATGCATTATTTAAAAACACTCATTCAATCCCGGCTACAGGGGACACCTTTTGTTACCCTGTCATAAGCAGTAAGTGTAACTTGGCAGAGGTGGAGAATTTTTTTTTGAAGGCTTATGGAGCAAAGCCTGAGGAAGGCCAGGGGGGGGGGGGGGGTCTACTGTACAGGAGAGCTGTGTCAGAGGGAAAGGAAAGGTCATGGCCTCGACTTCTTCCACTGGATACTGTAAGGCTTAACTCCTTCCCTGTGAACCCTGCACCAGTTACACGTGTCACTCAGGAATAACAGATGAGATGCTTACAAGACAAACCCCCCCCCGCACGCGCAGTCGACTCAACATCTCACATTTCTTCATCGCACTCTCTGCTCCATCGACTTCCACGGAGGAAACGTAATAATAAAAGTATTCTGATGCAAATTAAATGATGAGAAGAAGGAGATCTGTCTGAGTGGGAGGAAGAATATTTGACCTGTGTTTTGACGGAGGACTAAATGTCAAGGCTTATGATATAAAGCTGCTTTGTGACTTTATATTAATAGAGACACAAAGCCAGACAGTGCATCTTCTCCCGATCCCTCTCTGAAGCTTAAAGATCATTTGCAACAGTTTTTCCAACAAAGAGCAACTGGTGGAACTTTACTGAACCATTTCCTTTTCTTGCAACTATTATGACGCTTGAACAAACACCCCTCTTCAGTGCTATTAAGATGCATTGAACTAACGCACCTCTTCAAAGACATCCGTTTTCAATGGAGCGGCACAATGATGACTTCTTTTTTAGGCTAACCAGGAAATGAGCATTGCAAGGGCTTCCCCAACAAAAAGCAATGGGATTTTTACATTGTATTTCAAAAATAATGCAGAGAATAGGATCTTGTCACACGTTTATGATTCTTATTTGTTTTGTAAGGCAGGATCATCTCGAAATATTAACACCAATTGTATGGATTTTGAAGCTTAAGGGAGCTTTGGGATTGATGTCTTTGGAGATCATTTACGTGCACAAATCAAACTACAGGAAGGAGAAACCCCCCCAAAACCCTAATATGGGACCTTTAAAGGTCACCTATTATGCAAAATCCACTTTTTCATGTCTTTTATACATAGCCATGTGTCCCCTCTGTGGAAAGAGATTCTGAAAGTTTCAAGAAAAAAGATGTTCTCTCTCTTTGTCCTGATCCATTTATATAAAAACCTGTCTGAAAATGAGCTGATCAGATTTTGGCCACTTTATGATGTCATAACGATTTTTTGGCTTGTGTAACCATTAGCCAATCACCAACCAAGGTAACCCCCCCCCCCCCCACACACACACCTTATCACCTGAATCTCCTCCTAGAGCTCCATTGTGTTCTTTTTAACCAAATCTCTCTCAGAGGGGCGTGGGGAGGGGCTTCTTATTTTCATCTAAAGTAACAGCCAGAGAATCAGCACTTTTGAAACAGGGCTGAAACAGAGGGGATTATGGGATGCTGCAATGATCTGTTTGGTGTTTGGAGCCAAACACTTCAGAGACATGTTTTGTATATATCTGAGACCTATAATATATTGATGAAAAACAGTATAATAGGGGACCTTTAATTCATGCATCTAACTGAGAACACACTCAAGGAACAGTCGAGACGAGAGAACCAGATGGGATAAAATGCTAACTAATTTCCGGGTTTTAGAACTCATTACTGCATCACTCCAAGAACTGATCTGGGGGTCGGGTTTTGTGTTTTAAATATTTTTCTTACTCTAAATGAGTGTTGACGTTAATAAATGAATAATAAACAGCACTCCTGTTTCTGTCTTCCTTGAAGGTGTCTTGCTAAACCAAAGCCTTGTGTGGCCTATAGTGCGCTGCTCCATGTCCACACATCAGTGAGATCTCTCCCACTGCCTCGTCCCCAGGAAACACACCTGACATTTAGCCCCAGGCCGCCCCATCAAGCCTTCCCTTTCCTCCGCTCGCCTCCAGAGACAAGGGCATCTCGGCTGAGTTTAGCCAGCTAAAGCACAGACAGTTAGCAAATTAACTTTCATGTCTTCTTTTCAATAATTCAGCAGAGAGCGCAGGGGCTGGGTGAAGTAAGGTATGAATGGAGGAAGTGAGGGCTCATTACTGCGTCTGCTTTTTATACATTATCCTTCGCCAAAGAATAACATCTATAGCATGCATCATTTATATATTTAGTGACGCACTGAATGTATCTGCATATGCATATTTTAGAACTGAAGTAAAACACATAATATTATTTCCTCAATATTAAATATTGATATCTTAAAGCAGTATAGATGTGAAAAGGGTGTGGATCACTGAATGAGAGATGTAATGTTTGAGACACCTGTGACACCGTTTCACTGCAGCTTATTCCCACCGCACACACTGTTTGTATTTACTTAGCTTTGCTATGGCAGTTCCTTTGTCAAAACAAATCAGTGTCAACACGCGTGTAAACACACATGGCTTTAGCATGGGTTAATCCACACTGTCACACACAAACATTTAGTCCTCTCCCTTTCTACCATCACGACTTTGTGATATTTACCTACCGACTGACTCACCTTTAAATGTCCTCTAACCTCACAGTGTAAGTTGTTCATTTTCAGTTTTACAGGAAAGACAGTATTAGTATTTTGTGATTTGTTTTTGGCATAGCTGACATAGTTTTGCTATCACAGCAGCCCCCTCCCACAGCAGTTACTGAGGACCGAACTATGATGAAGCTTTAACAACAATAACAAACAATAATCCGATAAAGTTGATTCCTATGTTTATCATAGGTACACATGATTGTTATGTACCTGATGTCGGTTCAGGCAGACGCTTTTCTCCTTATGCTAATACAAGACGCACACAATTCTCCTCTGAGCTCTCTGTTGCCAAACTGATTAACAACTTCAGGCACGGAGCCTCAATATTTATACCGTCTCTTTTATTTCAAGTGAGAAAACTAACAAATGTGTGCGGATGCACCCAGAGCAGCTGACGAAAGGCAGCATTAATTGACTGTTGACATTATCTGAATGAGAGCAGTCAGCCACAGGGTGCCGAGGGTAAATCACGGGTTTCTTTACTTTTAGTGCAATGTTTCTACATGTGTTAGTGCGTAGCGCTTTATGCTTCTTTCAAAAGACTCAAATGCAGATGGCATCTGTGTGGAATCAAAACCATGCATTCAGACCTGAAGATCCCTATTAAACTGCATGTAAATAGGAAGGAGGAGCCAGAGGAGGAGCGGAGGATGTAAAGAACCCCGTATTCAAAACAAGCTGATTAACTTCAAGTTATTTTCACAAACAAATCCAACAGCACTTGAAATTGCACAGAAATATCTGTAAACAAACACAGAGGATTAGGAAACAAACCCGGGGAGCAGAATTATTTCAGAAACGAAGAACGTGATTTTTAAAAATGAGATGTTTGATCAAGCTATTTAATGTTTTGTGAATGGCACCTTTAATTAGGAAGCCAGATTAATTTCGTGTATTTCAAAGAGTTACCAGTTACTGAATAATAAGGTGACATTAATATAGAAGCTGTTGTATTACTGTTCAAATTAAATTAAACGCTGGAAAAAAAGTGTGCAGGGTAATTAATTTCTTTGCTCACAAGGGCACCAATTCTTCTTTCTGCCTTTATAATGTTTGTATACAGACTGTCTGAACACAATAATGTTTCTCAAGGAGTTGCAAAAGAAAGAGCCCCCCTCCTCGTGCCTGCTACCTGTGTGGGATCTGGATACAGCTAAACTAGGCAAAGCCTTGGCTGTTGAATGTAAAAGTGACGGTTTTATGTTGCATTTCTGAACAAACCCTTTGGATTTGAGCCTTGGTTTCAAGGTTTTTGAAGAAAATAAAAACACATACTGTACACATGCAGTTTTGTGCTGTGTGATGTAAACACTTACATTGGAGTTTGTATATTTGTTGTATTCAAACCTCAGAAGTACTCTTTACTATTCAGGTAGCTGAAGGACATGCTGCACTGGAAGGGGGCTTTTTCCTTTTTCTTATAAGCATTTTAGATTGAAGAGCCTATCTGTACAGACAAGATGACATTTATCAAATAACGACTCCAAACTAAAACAGACATAACAGCTTGCAATAGGACTGCAACATCAGGAGCTAATAGAAACAATGAAGCAACACGGATAACTTTGTAGCATCTGTGCTACTACAACTTTTTCAGATTGTCTTGAACTTAAAGAGACAGTGAAAAAAAAAGATTATGAACATTCTGTTTCTTTTGGCGGTTTAAAAAACTTTAAGAGGGAGGTTGATCCACATTTTCCCTGAAAAGCTTCAGCATCTGGCCAATTACTAACAAAACCAAATGGTGTTGAAGAATAAAATCTGTTTGAAATACTGCATGTGTATACAAATATTTGAGCTATAGTTTCTGCAGGAAATACACAATAGTTCCTCTTCTTCCTTGTAGCAACAGGTGGTCACAAGCCGACACCCTCACTGTCTGATTGCTTTTAACTATAGACAAAGCTATGGACAAATACTACAATTATTCTCTTTTTCTTTAACCACTTTTGTGTATTATGTAATATGATGTGTCTAAGTCTCAAATAAACATAATATTAAGCTTAAAAAGGCATAGTATTACCACATAATTTATACACAAATATAAGATTAAATGAGATTAGATCAAATAAGATATGAGCGACCATTATTGATCCCTGTTGGGACATTCAGGGTTCATAACAGCAAAAGAAAAAGATTGAAACATAGAATACATTTGAGAATAAGGAGAATAAAAGTAAAAAACGAATATGCATTGTGAATAAGAATAAAAATAATATTAAGTAAAACATTAAGTAGTATTAACATATAAACCGAAATGAGCGAAGACAGTTATGTATATGTAAGTATTTAGTGTGAACCATAGGAACAAATCACCTTATATATATTTAATGAAAAGTGGCTATACAGTAATGTCATTATTTTAAGTTTAATCAAGCAGCAGAACAAAACTGATTCCAACTTTACTCAAACCAAAAGAGAGATTTATATATATTATAATCCATTTTTATTTAATTATTTAAATATTTGACTTGATATTCAACCCTTTAGCACTGCAGCTGCAATACTCTGTCAATCTGAAGTCCATCCGGGGTGCTCCTTTTATTCACTATCTGAATATGTAAAGACAGATATGAATATGTAAATATGAATATGAGCTAATTCAGTGATACATTCAGGCAGCTGTTGTGAGCTCCACATTTACAAGGAAACATGTGTTGGCCCTGCGGGGCGGGTTAGGGTGACAAGACAGGTGAGGGGAGAGGGCAAGCGCCGTCCATTATGTCTGTGCAACACCTATAGGCCTGTGACGTGACCCCCCCCCCCCCACACACACACACACACACACTGGATACATGGGATTAAATGATATTTCCTGTGCGGTTTCTACACAAATCCAGAGTTTTGTTTTTCACAAGCAGCCTTAACACAGGAGGATTCATCATTGCCAGCCCCCAAAAGACTTGTATTTCTTATGAGTTCAATTATTAATCCTCCTCCTACACTATCATTTGAAATACATGCTGCCTCTGCACTGATTTCACTCCCAATAACACATGGAACATAATCCACACTCCCTGAGCAAGCAACTGCAACTAAAAACAGTCGGAAAACACAGCATTTAAATCATCCCCTGCTCGTTGTAAATAAAGCAACGCAGCCAAGGCACACAAACAGGTGCGGAAGCAGCCTAACGTCTGCTGATGGTTCATATGCAATATTAAAGCATCATATGCTGGTTCAAAGGTCACTCTGCCTGCTGTTCACCAAACCACATGGGACTGTTTTCATTTAGGATTCACTCCTCCACCTCAACACAGACACACACACGGAGCTTCTACATTTTCCAATAATCGGATGTGAATTCTGAGTGAAATTAAACGCTTGTGGCACTAGAAGTGTACAAAGTCATATTGGAGGGAGCTTACACTAAGCACATAAGCGAGCCACATCTCTAGAAAGATTAATCAATTGAATGTGACACAGCAATGCATCAAAAAATACAAAAGAGTCTCTAAAGAAATGTTGTTTCTATTACAGATGTATGAGGAGCGGTGTAACTCAGCCTCTCAGGACTGGACAGTGTTTTTAGATCACAATTGCATCCCAACAGGGAAACTATACCTCTCACCTCAGACTGTTTAATCCTTTAAAATAGATCATTTTGATCAAATTGATTGACTAATTTTTAAAGTGTGGGTTTGCAATACAGGTTTACATCTTTGAATGGATCCATACAGGAATAATAGAGGCAGCGTCGATATGAAGAGCAGGCATGAGGAGCAGCTTTCAGTCAAGGGACAGTGACATTTAAAAGTAACATAGTCTTATACAGAAAAACACTAATTCATGCACTGATATGACTGATGTTCGTATTTAAAAAAAAAAACGTTTAACACCAAATTTAGCAAAGAGCATGATAGAAATAACCCATATTTAAAAACACACAAAAACATTATTTTTGCATTATTTTCAGACACAATAAGGAAGATTTTGCGTAGATGCGACAACTTACTACATTTATCAATAGGTCTTATAAAATAAATCATAAATATTATCGGATAAATGCTCCTTGTAGAATGACTATCCTCCATGTGAACGGATGCTAAAAAGTTTACCACCGCTGTATGATCTCTGAATGGGACCAAACTTTTCCTACATCGCCAGGTTTAGATACTACCGGCTTCACGTTAAAAACATACATCAAATGTCCCGAGCAATCTACCCGTTTATATTTCTAAAACACACAATAATCCAACCATGCAGCAGCTTCATCTCCTAAAGTTTAAGATAAAAAAAGACCGAGCAGCAGCAGCAGCAGCAGCAGCAGTCCGCACAGGGACGATCACACAGGAACATGTTTAACCCTAAATTAAACGCTTTTTCAACTTGCAACGCTGCAGAAGTGAAACATAAAATATATTGATGCAGTCAAAATGCTGCACCAAGTTACAGAATAAGTGTACGCGCCTTGCACGAAGACACGCTATTGGTAAGTATCCCATGCAAGAAAAACGCGAAAGTGCAAACAAAAGGTAAACATTTAAAAAAGTTGAAGAGACGCACCTCTAAGGTGGTAGGAGGGGAGGGGGACACGCAGGCACGAGCGCACTTTAGTACAGTACACTGCTTTTAAATTACCTAGTTTTGAAAGTTGGACTCCCCTTCCCTGTCCCACACGCCTGTGCATGATAAGCAGGTAAAGTGTCACATATTAGCACATAATTCACTTACTTTTCTCTCGCTTGGTTATCGGAAGGGACGACAGCTCCTTTACCTTTGGCGTACATGCTGGATTCTGTTTTAAGACTTTTGCCCCACTCAACACCTGTCAAAGAAAGCAGCCAGGAAAACGCTCCATCTCCATAGCTACCCCTTTAGTGTTTTTCCTCCCCCCCTTCTCCTCCTCCCCCTCCTCCTCCCTCCTCCTTCTCTCTCCTCTCCCTCCCTCTCTTTCTCTTCTATTTTTTTTTTTTTTTTTTTTTTTTTTACATCTCCAACATTGGCCACAAATCAGGCACAGTTTCTGTTGGGGGGACTTGAAACCGTCCTCTGTTGGATTTTTTTTCCCTCCTCAGCCGCTGTTCCGCAGACCTGCTCCTCCTCCCTCCCCTGTGCAAACGGTGGGGGCTCCTTAAAGGGAAACACACACTTCTTGTTTACTGACCTCAGAAACATGAGGAGAGAAAAGGGGGGAAGATAGGGGAAAGGCATGCCGGGTACAGGCTCTGCACTTATAACGACTGCAGCCGGCTCGTTTTGGGAGGCTTGCAATAGTCGTTATGTTTTTCCCCTAAAAAGACATTCCAGGACTTCGACTCCAATTTGGTTTCGAGACTTTGAATCAAAGATGTAGGAAACTACTCTCATTTTTTCACAGGATTGCACACCATCCTATGGAAGGTAGCTTATTATTTCCCATAGTGTGAGGTGGTCTCGATGTAGCAAACATTGTTTTGTCATAATCACTAAATAATTACTGCACCTTAGTAGGTAAAGAAAACTGTCATTGTTATGGTCAACCGACACATTATGATGTTTAGTATGGCCACAGGCAACGGCTACTCATTTAAAGCAGGGGTAATTTCAGGATTTGTTTTAAATTAAGAGTCATGGTGGTTAAGTACCACGTGAATGAATTAGCTCAGTTCAAAATTACTTAAAAATGTGTGAAATACCCGTAGCCTATGTTTACTAAATTAGCAAGAATTTTCTGCAACATATTCGAACATGTGACGGAGTTGCTGGCGGGTTTCTTTCTCAAACGGCGGCCTTGCAGGGCGTCAGTCATGTAATATGTCTCCCAAAAATATATGCAGACATTATTTAGAAAGGATATACACTGAGAGACAATTTCCTATATATTTTTCACATGGGCAGCACCGGCATCTTTATGAGACTAGCGGCAGGTCTACATCGATTATCTCTAAAGGGAGTGAACTCAAACACAGATTAGGACCAATTATGTGACCCCATAGTCACTAAAGTAAATATTAGACCCATTTTCCACAAGCTACATATCTTCCGTACAGACAATAAAAAATCTTCTGCTTTCATTAATTAGCAAACGTTCGCTAACACACTAGCTAACTAACCTTCAGAATGTCAAATGTGTTTTTTAGGTGTGTACATATCAAATTTGAGCAACATAAGATATAAATAGCCAAATGAGACCGTGCCCACTAAGGATACAGGAAGTACATACGATTTTATACAACTGGCTATGTTTGTAATTCGTCATCTTTTTTTAATTGAAAATAATCTGGTGTTTTTTTTACCATTACAGTCAACATTGCTTTTTTGTTGTTGCTTGAAACAGGAGTGTGTTTCTTCAACAATTATATCAACTTTACAGATGTGAGCAAAACTGCAACCATGTGCAAAACGTTGATGTGCTGTGACTGACTTACAGTTTATGAAATACCGGTACTAAATGATAATTCCAAGCCTCTTGCACAATTTGTATACATTTCTTGATAGCAACACCTTTAGGATCGATGGAACACTTTTATCTTGAGTTTATCCAAGCGTTGCCAAGACCGTATGCGACCATGTGGTTACACGTTTAAAATTACATCTAAATAAGCATGAATTAGACTTCAGATAGCCTAACAACATTAGGCTACACATTTCTCATGCTACTGGATGCAGTAAAAATATGGTATAGTTCCACTTACACCAGGTTAACTACACATCTCCCAACACAGAGAGGGACAATTTGTTTGGGACCCTTTGACAACAAATCTAATGACCCATTATGATCCTTACAATCCACCGGACATATGGGGTTGTGACAAGTGTCAGATAGTTTTCTGCTCACTTGTCCGTTTAAACCTCTATATCAAGGTACTCACTTAACACACGTGGCCCTGATGTTGATTTGAGTCATCTATACAGGTCATTGGACACGGGGAAAATATCATCAACTCTTAACCCTTACTTACAGTAAAAGGAGATGGCTCTTGAAACTGCTCAAGAAATGTTTACAATATACATCATGAGTACTATCAAACTAACTGAGCCATTAAAAGAAATAAGGTGGTTCTCTGAAACCCTTATTGATTTGTGTTGATATTGGTGGGTGTTTTCCCTATGATGATCACTGACTGAGTTCATAGTTAGTGCATTTATTAATTTACAGTAATTTACTGATATTATAGTTATTTAGTCTGCTCATAGACCGCCCACACGACAGACAGCTCTGAGGTTCACTTTTCAGAATTTGCTTTCTCAGTAACAAAAATACATGATCTATTGCTTTTGAATAAATACAAAAATAATGTACTGTTTTGGATGTGGATACAGAAGTGAGGAGTTAAGCAAGGGCGTTTTTGGTTAACACATGGGAGGCTTAAGCAGCAGTCACCAGTGCCAAATCGCTGCTCTGCATAGAGAGCCTCTGCTGTACATTTCACGTTTCGCATAGGGCTTCAGTCTTGATGAGATGTTTAGCTGATTGCTAGCTAAAAGGGGATTGGTTATTATTATTCATTTCAACTCTGACACCTAAATGACCCGAGGGCATCCCACTTTCCCTGGCACTCCTACACCTCAGACTCCAATTACAAAGCAGCTGTAGTTAGGTGGTACACTGGTTGCTCTGAATCACAGAATGTGACCAGCTCTGTGTAATAACAATTATGGCCAGCTATCAGATCATTTAAAGGGAGACACATTCATTTGTCAACAGGGTCTAAAGACAGCACATACTGGTGATCTTTAACTTTCACCAAACTTTCTATTATGCTTTCTGGGGTTTTCCCTTTCCTGTTTGTTGTATAGGTTATTGTGCATGTAAATGTTCTGCAAAGGCTTAAATCCCAAAGGACCTGAAACGCCTGAAATTGACTCCTTTGTTCACTTCCGTGTAATGTAACATGTAACACTCGCGCTTCTATTGGCTAGCGCTCCAACATATTGTGCGTGATAGGCTAATGGGCAGGACATCTCTAAGCGATTGCCCAATCACAACAGAGCCAGCCAGCTAACCAATCAGAGCAGACTGGGCTCTGGTTTCAGACAGATGGTGAAAAGAGGTGCTGCAGCACAGGCAGTATGAGAAAAATTAATAACTTTTTTAACATTAACGCACAACAACAGTGTTTGTTTTGAGACAACCCTACACTGCCAAAAATCAGTAAGTACAAACTGTACGAAGTGTACGAACAACTTATAATTTCAAGAAATAGAGACCACTCCTTGCAGGAGTATACATTTCACTGGTAATCACTTACAATCGGTTCAGGGTAAAGAAGGAATTTGAAATGTGAGAAATATAAAAGAAAAACATGATCACATGTCCTTATATTGGCAACCGATAACATTTCAGAGCGGAAAAAAGGAGGAAAGCTATAGTGGTGTTATCCATTTGTCTTTTTCTCTTTATTGTGGCCTTTCTTACTAGCATGAAACTTGCAAATCCAGTAACTACTAAGCCCAATGTCCACATTTATTTACCCTGAAAATGTGTTTAAATCTTGTTGCATTTTTACCAAATTAAAGACTTTCATGTTATGCAACAGTTCCAACAGTGAGGGCCCACGTTAGACGTGCAGGCATTCAGTACCTCTGTTAGGTCGCTGCTCCGCCCCGACATCGGCCTGCACGGGAAGGAAAAACACAATAAGTTCAGACCAACAGAGGAATTCCCCCAGCCCCTGCCTTTGTGAGGCCAAATTATAATTAATCACAGGTTGAATAATTCAGCGCCAAGCGAATGGATGCCTTTCTCTGCTCATTTCTCGCCACCTGCCTCAGGAGGCGTCCCCAGAGCATGCATGTGTGTTTAGGTTATGTTTACGCATGTGCTTGTGTATGTTTGTGTGTGTGTGTGTGTGTGTGTGTGTGTGTGTGTGTGTGTGTGTGTGTGTGTGTGTGTGTGTGTGTGTGTGTGTGTGTGTGTGTGTGTGTGTGTGTGCGTGTGTGTGTGTGTGTGTGTGTGTCTGTGCGTGCGTGCGTGCATGCGTGCGTGCGTGTCTGTGCGTGCGTGCGTGCGTGTGTGTGTGTGTGCGTGTTTGTGTGTGTGTGTGTGTGTGTGTGTGTGTGTGTGTGTGTGTGTGTGTGTGTGTGTGTGTGTGTGTGTGTGTGTGTGTGTGTTGTGGAGAAGCTTCTACAGGCCCAGTATAAAGAAAAACACAACCCAGAAACAACCAAACACAAGACAGCAATGAAACCTCCGCCCTGCAATCCCTATGAGTCAGCCTTGACTTGCAGTGGCCCCTTGATCCGCCTCTTCTCTTCTTTTTCACTCTCAGTCCATCTTCCTTCTCGAATATCTTGACCTATGGAAGAGAAATGGCAATTTTAAGCAACTTGGAGGACTAGATTCCTGAAGGGGATGGGAAAATCTATTCAAATACCTCCTTACTTTCTTTGTGTCCCGTGATTGGGTCAACAACAGGTTACAGGAAGTTCATGTGTGTGCATGTAACAGAATGGGAGACAATGGGGAGCATGCTCATGTGGCAAAATCATTGATGCAAATCATCCTGTCTGCATGTAAGTGTGTGATTTACACAGGAAACTGCAATGGAAAGTCAGTCAATGGACCGTTCAGCCATTGTTAACGTGAAACATTTATTTTTGGCTGTCATTCGGTCACTGAATTGAAAGCAGGGTCTCAAAAATCATGCTTCCACGAACAAGTTTGAATAATGCTCAGCTTAAAATGTAACTTCCTCTGAACTTGGAGCCTATTTTCCCATGTTTATGTGTCCAAGCGAATGGGGACAACAATTTGATCCAGTATAGAACAAGAGCAATGCAGCGGCCTATATTTAACAGTAATATAAAATAACATGTCTTGGTGACCATCTACTGCAGCTGAAATATTTTTGAGTCTTTAAGCCCCTGCTTACATAACTTCAAGCACTCTGTTATCCCAAATATGAACCTGTCTGTCTGGTAAAGTGTCTGTCTGCTAGTCTGTCTGTCTGTGTGCCAACCTACCAGCTGTTCAGTCTGTCCGCCTGCCTTCCTGTCTATTTGCCTGTTCTGATTTGCGTCATTCCACATGGTCACCAAGTTCGTCTGTGCCATTCTCGAGCACCCTCCCAACCCCCCCTTGCTCCGCTTCATCCATATGACACCCAGCGGCTACTGCGAGCCTCTGCTGTGATGAAGAAAGACTGGGCTCTTCATCGTTCCCATAATTAGAGACAAAGAAAGAAAAGAAAGCTTTGGCACGCGTTGCTTTTGTGCGCCTCCTCTGCAGATACAGGCTGCAGCCACACATGAAAGCAATAATAATAAAATCCATCTCCTATATATTGCTTTCTGGGCCGCCTCGTAAACATTTGTAAAGTCATTGCAAACTTTAAGAACACTATTCTTCAGATTGTTGACATCATAAAAGCCTTAATGGGTGAAATAAGTCTGTGTTACATTTTCACTTCTTTCTTTTCAACTTGTGCATGCTGTTTCTTCAGATTTACCAGCTGCTAATGCCACATCAAGCAAAACCATGAATCCAGAAGAAGCGAGGCCTTAAACAGGGGTTCAGATTAAAAACACTTCTGCATTAAAAAAAATGCAAGCGGCTGCGTTGGTGGGGTCATGTTGTTTCAGATACCATGAGACAATGACATATGATCGAGGAAGTGCAGTGTGAGTAGCATATCTGTAAGTCTGAAGGCTTGTCATACGCGATAACACAGGGTTTCCATGTCATTTTTAACTCTGCCAACAATGAAACACCTGAACTACATTAAAATGACTAAATCTACTTCAGCTTACCCCTTTGGGACGGGCAGCCCAGCTGAACAAAATCACTATTTTAATGGCTGCAACGTCATCTGACCAAATCAACAATACTGTACAAATGAATACGGACAGCTGTGTGATAGGCTAAGTCGACATTTGAAATAAACAAGAAACAGTTGTCTACTAAACTTTGCTGTCACACAGACCTTAGTGATTGAGCTCACGTCATTGTTTTATAAACACCTCAAGTTTCGTGTTCCTCGTTGAGACTGAAACGTTGGAGTTTAAGAGCTAATCATTCGTTAGGCCATTATGAAATGAAAAATGTGTTAACAAGTTTAAGTGGCATGCCTACGTAATCTAAGAATGACCTTTTCCTACCATATGACACTGCATTTTATTTTTGACGGTGTGTATGGCAAGCCATTTGAGTATTTATTCCATATCCTTGATATCAGACGGCAGCTGCCTACACTAGTTGGCTCTTTGATTTCACTTGTTAGATATATGGTCAAACTAGTTTGGCACTCTGCTTTACTAGTTAAATAAAACATTACACTAGTTGCTCTTTTTCAGCAACTAGTGGCACTCTTGTCCGACTACTTAGCACATAAGCCTTACTAGTGACGCCAGGAGCAGCACTAGTAGCACCAAAGTCCCAACTTGTAAGCTTTTTGATGAACTAGTGACCCTCTGACCGTACTAGTGACGCTAAAAGTCTTACAAGTTAAACTAGTGCGCTGCAAAAGCTCTGACATGTTAACTAGTTAAACACAAGAAGCAGAACTAGTTAACTGGTGCAGACAATTGTATGCCACTAGTTAACCAGTTGTGCTTCTTTTAACCATATATCTAACAAATGAAATCAAAGAGCCAACTAGTGTAGGCAGCTGCCGTCTGATATCAAGGATATGGAATAAATATTCAAATGGCTTGCCATAGGTGTGTACAGATTGCAAATACATGTCATTTGAGTCATGTTAAGTGTTGGCTCTTGTAATTGGTTAGCTTCTTAGAGATGTCCCGTCCCTTAGCTTATCACGTACAATGTGTTGGAGAGCTAGCTAGTTATGTAGTGATGTCACTTTGTTACGGAAGTAAACCACGATTCAGGCAGGGGAGGAGTGTGTGAGAGAGACACTCCCTCTGGAGGGAACTTTGGGGTACAATGTTAGCCTTTGAAGACCATTAACATGCACACAACCTATATAACAGACTATAGGAAAGGGAAACCCCCAAAAAGCATAATCGGGCCCCTTTAAGATCGCTGTTATCACGATGTCTGTGCATTGACATACAAAACACATTTGGTATACATACAAAATTTGAACCTGAACTGTGTTGGTAGTGGTTGTTTCACATCATGTGATAAGCATGTGATGTGATAACTGTGTCTCCCTCCTCCACTTTTATTCTTGACACGGTAACTCTGTCCCTGTACCTTTAAGAAGAACAAGAAGAAGAGAGGGGAGGGGGCGAGAGAGAACAGGGAGAAGTGCAGTGGCTGAGTGAGAGAGAGAGAAAGAAAGAGAGAAGGAGGTGGTGGTGATGTTCTCATGTGTTTTCTTTCTGTGGGAAGTGGCACAGCCCCACCGCAGCATAAACACACACACGCATGAACACACGCCTGCCCACACTCACATCGACACACACACACACACACACACACACACACACACACACACACACACACACACACACACACACACACACACACACACACACACACACACACACACACACACACACACACACACACACACACACACACACACGCCTGCCCACACTCACATCGACACACACACACACACACACACACACACACACACACACACACACACACACACACACACACACACACACACACATACACACACACACACACACACACACACACACACACACACACACACACACACAGGAAGGCAACACATTTTTCTACGTGTGAGAGGGTCCCTATCCTCACAGTAAGGGAAGAGAGAGCCATGTTGACGACCATATTCCACAGCTGTGATCCCATCATGCTCTGCAGGCATGGAAAAGGAATGGACGGCGGGGAGAAGAAGGAGGAGGGGACGTTTGAGAGGAGGACAGAAAAGGAGGATTTCTCAGAAAAAGTTTTGTATGTTAAAGAGGGAGAGATCTCAGATGGGCCTTGCAGCGAAACTATTGGTATTGCTCTCACCAGAGGAATTTCGTCTTAAGGTTGATATGATAGAGAGACAAACTTGATTGTAATGTCTCCACCAGTATATCCTCTTTAATTCTGGGGGATAACTGTGAGGAAGAATTGCTCTGGATTTTTCCAATGCGGCTTCCTGCTTAGTTTTAGATGGGAACCACAAACAGCCAGGCCCAACCCCACAGAGCCACACTGAAACATGTGGTTACATCCTTTGCCCGCTCCCACTCTGCTGCCATTACCCACCATCCTCTTACTTCCCCACCACCACAGTATATTGGCTTTGCCTTCCTCAGAGTCAAATTACCATGGCACTGCTGAGGATGACGATGGGATGGAGTCAGCCCCAAAGTGAGTTAGAAGTGAGAGTGGCAGCTAGCTGTTTCTGTAACAGGCTTTGTGGTACAACAATCCTCTAAGCTGGACCCGGAGGGCCATGGCGAACCGCGGTCACACTCCGATAAGGACCGGCCCGGCAGCGGAGAGGAACACGCGCCGCCTGTGACTGGCAGGCAGGCGGTGAAATTGCATCATCAGCGTGAAGGCAGCCACCATTGCCAAAAACATGGCTTGGTGGAACCCGCAAAAAGCATGCCGTGCCAACCCACTCCTCCTCATCTAACACCCCCCACTCTCCATTTAGTAACCACTCTATCTCTAATACCACCCCTCATTTCCCTCCCCCTCACCCGCTCTGTCACATTTTTGAATTCTTCATTCCAAAACATGCTCATGAGCACGCTTGTCAGCATGCGTGCCCACACTAGCACGTGCATCCTTTCTGCATCACAGTGTATCTCTGCTGCATGTCTCCCACACGCCCTTGTACACCACTGCCAGGCTTCATGGAGCACAGTGACCTCTTACCGCCCTGAGGATCTATGTGTGTATGTGTGTGTGTGTGTGTGTGTGTGTGTGTGTGTGTGTGTGTGTGTGTGTGTGTGTGTGTGTGTGTGTGTGTGTGTGTGTGTGTGTGTGTGTGTGTGTGTGTGTGTGTGTGTGTGTGTGTGTGTGTGTGTGTGTGTGTGTGTGTGTGTGTGTGTGTGTGTGTGTGTGTTGCGTGGTGCAGGGGGGATGGGGTTTAAGCAGACGGGTAATGGGGGTTGTCACACCAGGGATAGGCGGTTGTCTGCGTCTCTGTGCCCTATAAGAGAGAACTGGTGCCATTATGAACATCATTCACTCCCTGAGCTTCAAAACACAGGCCTTCAGTGATGAAAATATACCATAACACAGAGAAGAAAATAAAAGCTCCCACTACATCCAATTTAATATTTGTACCTAAACTCAAGGTTGCTGTTCTCCTGCACTATTCATAGCAATACCTACCAGAAACTATAAACTATAAATCATATATTTCCCACAATAACAATTTGTATGTAATCCACATAGCTTGATTGTGAACCAAGAAGTATAAAGACCAATACCAATTTCAGAAGGTGAATTCAGAATCGATTTATTCATCACATAGTTTGGGTACTCGAGTAACCCCCCTTCTGTAATTATATTAGCCCAAACGTGGAGAAATGCTCACTTAACTTTCACTCTTTTGTAGTTATATTAACCTAACTCTTAAATCGGCATTCACGTATATATGTCTTGGAAAATATATTCCTTTTTACTATGACGCCCATACTACACTGTTATTACAGACATATTACACATTAATACATCCCTATTACACCCTTTTTACACCCATGTTACACCCACGTTAAACTCTTGTTAGAGCTATATTACAACCATGTAACACCAATATTAAATCCATTTAACACCGTAATTACACTTTTATTACACCCATTTTACACATGGACACAGCCTGTCAAAGGATTGTACCTCCCATAGGATTTTGGGGGCTAAAAGGTATTTTCCCAACCCTTACCATTTGGTTTTGTTGCCTCAAACAAACAAAGGTGTATCCCGTGAAGACTGATATTTAATGAGCCGAAACTGACAGTATATATATATTTTAAAAAAAAGATATTGTTAGATATGATACGAACTGTTTATTAAGTTGATACTTTCTCCTGCTTGCAAGTCAGATCTTTCCAAACACCTAACCTTCCATTTTAAAACACCTGCAAATATGACATCTCAAATCAATTACAGCCATGGATTTGCCAAGTGGTACATTTGTTATTTATAAAAAAGAAGTGACAGGCTGCTGGGGACAATCGAGGGAAAATAATGTGTTGTCTTCTGCGATTTGTTCCAGCGTTTTGCTCCGCTTTGTGTACATTTGACTAACCTTGCTAAACTGCGTGTGATGCAAAGAGGAGGTCACCAAGGGGACAGTGGCTGACAAGATAGCTGGAGGTGTGTGTCATACATCGGGGTGGGGGTGGGGTTGTAGCAGTGGGCGGGCAGACTGGATTGTGATCCTGTACGGAGGAGGACGGCACGGGGGCCGAATGATATGAATAATACCACACAGAAAGTAAACAGACGTTCTTAACTTTTTTTAACACCTACACCAGCTGACTGGCAGACAGAGAAGGTGGGAGGGATGAGCAGAGACAAACAAACACAGAGAAGATCAGGAGACACTGCCGTATGAAGTTTGCCTAATTTTTTAAGCTCCCAAAATAGCCTCAGTGGGATGATGAATTAAGAGCTTTCTGTGTTGTCAGAAGAGTAGGATGGAGGTATTGTTTGGTTCTCTTCTCCTCCCCCTCTTAAACATCTCCATCGATAGAGTCTCCTGTATGAACCTAGCTCATACTTTAAACTGCACTGTTAAATAAAAAAAATGAAGTCTATAAGAAGGCAGCAGGGATGGCACACTTAAGATGTTCTCTCTGTGCACCACTGTGAAGAGTGAAATCAAAACAGAGGCAACGCCATGGGAGGCCTGAGGGAATGCTACCGCAGGCTTCACACCGAGCTGGAGGCTCGAAAAGATGCTCACCAGGGCTGTTTGCGTTATGTGAAAAAAGCATCATGGTACGTGTGTATTTACTGTATGTGTGTGTCAGGAATGTAGCATCCCTCCCTCTCACTCTGTTCCCCTCTACCTCAGCTTTACTCAAAGTGGCTCAAACTAAAAACGGCTGTTTCAAGAAGTGAGGAGGGATTTTGAGTTTGGCAATGACTGTATTTCTGTGTGTGTGTCTTTGTGTGTGTATGTGTGATTTTGGGTGTGCGTGGTTTTGTTGCATGTGTGCCTGCGTGCTTCAGTACATGTGTTTGTGTTACATGGAAGGGGGTGTAAGCCTTGCAGAAAATAGGCTGACGTGACCTACATATCCATGTGGCTTCCTATTAGCATACACCCATATTTCACATAGACACACACTTGTAAACTGGCACACACACACACACACACACACACACACACACACACACACACACAAACACACACACACACACACACACACACACACCCCACACCCCCCCCCCCACACACACACAGATAACAGTGACTTGTGTCATAAAGACAGCCAAGAAGAAAGCTATTTACATTATTTGCATTGTGTCCTTTGTTTGCCTTTAACCGTCTCAACACCAGAGCAGATGGCCCTCTGACACACACACACACGCACGCACACACACACACACACACACACACACACACACACACACACACACACACACACACACACACACACATACACACACACACACACACACACACACACACACACACACACACACACACACACCGACATGATGGACATCATGAATGAATGTGTGCACAACCCTTTGGCAAACCATTTCCATTTTTAGGATTGCATGACAAACAATTTCCACGATGAAGCTTACACTCCAGTTGACATGATCATACATGACTGTCACCATCAACACTGATACATTTATGACACTGCAGGAAGCAGAAGGCACATCTGAGGTTAAACCAATATACTGTGAACATTTATGATGTCAAAAGAAGATTTATATTAATCTGATAAGAATATTGTTTTACACAAATTACATTTATAAACTCTCAAAAAGCCTGTATTTTTCACTGGCAACACAAATGAACTTCGACCAGGTTTTCCTAATCCAGGAATTGCTTATCAAATTTACACTGTATTCAGGTCCCACTTAGTTTAGGCTACAGAGACACTCATTTACTTTTCTTGATATTTACCAAGGACCATAACCTTTGAGTTGCAAAACAAACCCCTAAAAACACTCATCATGCATGTGTTGCCACCAGCAAATCAAATCATATAAGTTAAGTCAGGGATAATGTAAAACACAAATGTAAAAATAAATATTCCAAAAGTAATCCATGTTGTTTTCTGATGGAGAAAACGAGCGTTTCTTGTCGACAGCTAACTTAAATTTGTCCGGACTTCTTTCTAAGGATTGATATGTCTGCACGTAGCCACTTGATCCTCCTTAGCAACAGTCTGTTCTTCTTAGCAGCGGTCTGTTTGCAAGAATTAACAACCTCTGGAATGTCTTGACCAATCAGAATTGAGAATTCAACTGAGCCATGTAATAGTGGTAAACATTGTTTGTTATAATGGGTCAATAAAGCGTGTTATCGACACAGTAGATGTTTGTATCCCGCTTCCATCCCCAGGTAACCTCCTTTAACCTTGAGCATGATCTTTACCGCCCTATAACCAAGTTCTTCTTTTAAACATGACCAAATCCTACCATTACGTTCAATAAGTTGTTTTTTTTAATTATATTTCAAATAAGCACAGATTTACCCCTGGTTGTGTCAGGTCGGATAAAAGTCATATGAATCATATTTGCTATGACTTTCCTACCAACATGCTCATCATTTTTGTTTCTGAAGGCGATGACAAACCATTTTCTGTTTATTTTGGAGAACTTGATGATGGTGTGAGAAAGCCTTTGGCCAACAATTTCCATTTTGAGGGTTGCCTCCCAGATTGATGATGACCACAGTGAATATATTGACCACCATAACACTAAAGTAACTATAGTAACAGATTAATAAATGATCTGTGATTTAATTCAAGACTAAACTTATCACGTTCAATGTTGATATTATAGGAGAAGGAAAGGGGAATTGGGGAAAAGGAAAGCCTCCAAACAACAAAGTTCACTGTGTGTGGTGATTCACCAATAATGACAGCATCCTCTTGACATGCTTTATTCATGAACCATTTTTAACACAGAATTTCAACACAACAGGAGACATCCAGCAACCTCTGAGCTCAGTTTTCTATTTAACTGTTTAAGACCCCTGCGCAGGAGGAGTTTTCTCTCCACCATTTTCCCTTATTTGCTTTCCACTGCTGTTTTCCGCCCTTTTTTTCTCCCTTTACTCTCCCTCTCATCCCACAATTCATCTCTTCCTTCTCTCTCCTTCTCTCCATCTCTCTCTTTGCAGAGCAGCCATCTCCAGGACAACTATTAATCAGAGGCAGAAATGATAGATGTTTTGCTCACCAGCAATGCCATCTATTTTGCCTAAGTACAAACAGTAGATGTGCTGTGCATATTTATTTCAGAAAAAAAAAGATGTGACTTAAAAGAACACACATATTTGCACATTTATAAATGCAAAAAAACGCACACACATACACATAGTCTCGTTCTCTGTAAACAGCCCCCGCCACCGTGAAGCAGAAATCTAGACTTAAATATAACAGATTTGGCTCGCTGTGTTTCTGCCTCTGCTTGTGTTGGAGTGTCTGGGTATAACTGTGTGTCATGGCACCTTGCATCTCCTCCAGCGCATTTATGATTAAGCAGCACAATAGACACCGTGGTCCTTGTTGGCGTAGGATCTTTTAAAAAAAATACTTTAACTAGAGGCATTGGTGAGTCAGAGGACTGATACATTCAAAACCATTGCACCGAACATATTGATATGAATTGACCACTGTTTGGTGTGTCATGCAAATAAACCAGAAATGAAAGACCAATATTGCTCTTATCCACTTTATATGAGCTATTCTTATCTCTTTCTGACATCTTCCAGGAGGGTCTTTAACTTGTTGCAATAGCTGCATTTAATTGAAATCTTTTGAAAGATGTTACCGATAACTCATGTAGTTATGGCTCCGAGCATTACTGCAGACCTTTCACCTCGCTATGAGCCTGTGCACAGTGTTTAACACTAGGCAGGGCACGCAGAAAGGTAAAGGTTACCACTTTGTTTTCAGTGGCCCCAGACTTTGGAGTAACCTGCCAGAAGAACTTGCTGGCACAATCAGTCTCACCTTTTAAATCACCTCCTAAAAACAATTTTTATAGACTTGCTTTTATGTGACAGCTTATAATGCAAACATGCCAAACATCTAAACGAAGCCCCATTAGGTGTACTGAAGTAGCTAACATCGTGTCCATATAAAAGCCTGAGATATGCCTAAAAAAAAACGGTTTATACAACAAGTCACTCAAAACACGTCACAAGGCAGAAGTGTTAATAGCTGTCCTGAACAGCCACACCGGAACGTGGGGTTAAAGGCCGGCCGTCATAGAGAGGGGGAAGACACGACAAATATGGGGATGTTTATATTTCTATTCACTGGACCCTTAAAGATGACCTAACTTATACACCCATTTACATGTCAAATAGGATCTTCAGCCATTTGTATCATCTATGTTCGAACATAGCCTAGTTATAGCTAGTTGTGATTGACTGATTACTGTAACAAAAACACGCCAGAGCAACAACTAAACAGTTACTCACGCCAGGTCTAAATCATAAAATGTCAACAAATTGTACTCATTAACAGTTAAACAGCAATTTTCCTGCCACACAGCATCATTTTTAACCATTTATTATAAAACATTTCACAACACAGTCATCAAGTAGAGACCTTATCTATTGATGTGATATTTCAATATCAATCTAACTAACATTTCTACTGCATGGTATGGCTCTACTGGACCAAACTTGACTCATTTGTTCTATTTGATGGAGTTGCGAATAATACCTACTCATTTTTTGTTTCCCAATTCAGCCGAGGTTCCAACTGAGTCTAGCAGATTTTTAGGTTGACGTTACAACTCTTAGAATTATTTTTACAACATTCAAAGTATTAACAACTCCTCTAGTGACGACTTTGCTTCTAAACTTATGAATGAACATATGCACACACAGTGAAACCCAGTGCAGATCAAGTTTCTAAGACACTCCTCGGAGATGATTTTTAAAGACCTCAGTCTGCAACCTGAACAGCAATAAAAATTGTAAAATAATCTGGTGGATAAACTATTCAGCATTTTGCACAACTGCCAAGATCTGGTTGAAAGGAAAGACCATTATTACACTGATAGACAGATGTTGGTGTCATTATTCTAGATCTGAATATTTCACATATTCAATTAATTCCCCTCCCAATCTTGTCCACCACGTCTAACTTTTGACAAGTGATTCCCATCGCACAGAATCATAACCTACAGTAAGTGTAGGTCAGCCATCGCTGAAGCCTTGATAATGTGTTCGAGTATAACACAAGATTAGGGGTCACAAAAACTGCAAAACAGTAGTTTTTTTAAGCAAGGGTGTCAGGGAACATTAAGGGTCAACAGTTATCTTTACAATGTTTAATAATGTAATTCTGTCTTACTTTGTAAATATCAATAAAGGCTTAGGGAAATAAACTGGACTCAAATCACTCTATGTGGATGATGTTCCCTTTTATTTTGATGTTTAAAAGTTTTATAAATTGGAAACGTGTTTAAGACATTAAAAACTCACTATACATTGCACCATGGGCTCATGTAGTCGGAGTGGTGGTGTCACACATTGGCACCTCCAAATACAAACTCTACAGGGGCCTGGTTTTATTTCTCGTCCTGTAGTAATTATGTCATTGTTCTATAGTAACTGACTACCATTTGAGCGGTTTGGATCAGTGTTTGTGCATGTGTTTGTCAGTTTTGGCATGACTAATGAGGATTTAGTTGGAACAAAGAGGCGTATCCGAGCCACAGTGTTGGCTAGGATGGAGGCGCAGTGGCAGCTACAAGACACGCATGTCAGTGATTGGCCGAGACAACATGGCCTCGTCCTGAAGAAGACTTCCTCCCTGGCTGGCTGGAATACTAGCTGCTTGCCTGGGAATTAATTGAATGGGCCACTCCATGTGCAAGAGTATGACACATGCTCTGCGTGTCAAGCGGTGTCAATTTACTGCTGGGGTGGGGGATGGGGGATGGGCGGAGCAGGGGAGTAGCAGGATGGAGAAGCATTAGGAATATTTGATTATATAATATAATAATTAAGGCTTTTTGGAGAGAATTGGCCAACATATATAATTAGATGTGACACTGATAATTGTGTCTTTACTCAGTATGCCTTAAAAAACTAATTGTAAAGAATATAAACAGTACATACATCATTATCATAGACTCAAATACATTAAGTGGTGAAAAAAATGTTAATAATCTTTTAATGTTGATGGACAAAACCTGATGTTTGTCTTAGTAAAACTGTAATTAGTAAGTAAATAAAATGACAAAATGTGTACAGCAGTGGTATGGCTATAGCAGCTCAACAACTAAAAGTAATGTGTTTATGGAAGATCATTTGTCAGCGTTTATTTTAAAGTATTGGTATTTGGCATATTGTACAAAAGTTACCTGAAGACACATCAGCTGTCACGGCTGTAGCACACTGATAGAAACAAGTACGCAATGCATACACTGGATTTCCGATTAATGTCTTTAAACTGGCATTTAAGGATTGCAAGACGTCATTAGGCATCTGATCAAATATTGCAACTTTAAAAGTTTAGTGAAGCATCACATTTAAAAAAGTTTGTGAGGCAGAATGATCTATCCAGCTGTGTGTTCCCTTTTTAAACAGGCACCTGTGGTCCAAAATGGCTAATGGTAAGGTAGGTAGAGCAATTTCCTCATATGAACTCCAGACCTTCAGCCTCAAACAAAAAAATATTAGAAGCTAACCCAAGATGCATCGATGAATCTTATTTGATTATGAATTGTAGGCATTTAACCAATTGTACCGACCCCTAAACACTATATAAGGACTGTTGTGCCATGTGCACTCTGGCACAAGGAGAGTTTTTCCATATATTTAAAGAGATTCAGGGGATATTTAGGCTTTACTGTCTCTATGTCCTCCTGTACAACAATAACAAATAAATGGACGGACTTCATCGTCATATCAGATCTACGATGATCTATTATGTTTAATTCTGAGACCAAATCAGGCCAGCTTCTCCTCATTTAATGATTTATTCACCCATGAATTAATTTGCATGGCTAAAAAATGCTTCATAAAATCAGTCATGCACCATGGATCTCAAGAACAAACTGGACGTCTTGGCAAAGCATAAAGTAATCCAACAGTATGGAGGGTATCGATAATGAGGACACAAACCTCAACTAGACTCTGGAGCCATACTCAATATGCCAGGAATTGTCCAAGTAGATAAATCAGAAATAATTGCCCATTTCCCCTACATTTCCTGGGCACACTGGATGGAGATGAGGGGCCACAACACAATACAATCAGACATCAGTCACTTCTCAGCCTTCACGGGTCAGTGGCTGAAACAATAGGGAACCAGAGGCGATTGTTTACCATCTTTTTTGGACAAAGACAGTGTTTCTTAATTTCTTTTTGTCCAAAACATGATCCCAATTTGGTCAACTGAGAGGCGGAGATAACATGTAGCTTGATCTCATCTTTCTTATACGTTTTTTTCTCACAGGCTCATCGGCCTCTTTAAACATGTAGCTGTCAAACTCTTCATGTGTAATAATGACATTCACAAAAGTTTGGAAACCTCTCAGATCTGGCATCACATCAATAACATAATGGGAGTCGATGCAAACAAGACACTGGTAGCAGACACATCTTTTCAAACTGTCCAAAAAATTCAAAATGTCACAAAAGTTACAGAAAACTCATTCAGAAACCAAACCAGAATAAGCTAGTTTAAGTGACAGTTGCATAACAGAAGTTTTCAGGAAAAGAAATGGGAGTGTCTGTGTAAGACTTACATTGGGAAGCCAAACTACACATGTCTATGCAGACTAGAAAAATAGTTTTCAAGGTACTTCTTTTTTAATCTCACGCTGCAGTTATCGTCAACAATGGCTGACGGAGGGGAACTATAAGCGGGATGAAGGGAGCAGGCAGAGGTGGGAAGTAGTGTACAAATACTTTGTTACTGTACTTAAGTACATTTTGCTGGTATCAGTACTTTTCTCACTACTTATTTTTCTGACGACTTTACTTTACTTTTACATTTTTAACACAAATACCTGTACTTTCTACTTGTTACATTTTCCAAACAGGCTGGTTCCTTTAGTTGGAATGTGTTTTTGGTGGCGTGATCATTATTATTTAGAGTCATTGCATGCCTATTGATTTGAACACGATCCGTGTATCCATCATTTCCTGGTCTTCTCTAAAGAAGAGGGACCAATGAAAACTTTGTCGTTGTTCAGCATGGAAACATTCATTAGCTAACAATGACATTATTGTTCTATTAATATAAAGGGAGGTCAGTTACTCTTTAAAACAGTTGCTAGTTATGGGTACTTTTTACCACTACATCTCGAGGTTTAGTCAGTACTTTTACTTTTACCAGAGCATTTTTAAACATGAGCATCTGTATGTGTGTACTTTGCCATCTCTGGGAACAGGGCAAATTGTGTGTGGAGGGCTGACTTAGAGTGAATCACCTTTTACAGGGTCCTGCCTCAGTGCTCCTGGGTGATTGAACAGATCAGCAGCGATCACCCTGACAGAGTGAAAGAGACAGAAAGAGAGGGAAGACAGGAAGAGAGATTTATCAGTATATTGCGATGTGAACCTCTTAATGCATGTTCCCTAAGAAGTAAATCATCAGGGTGAAAGGTTGGCTTTACTCACACTGCCAAGGTGAAGCTAAACCATTTTAAGGTTAGTTCATGTTCAGAGCATTCAACAAAAACTGCAAAATTCAGGAAATTAAACTGCTGTCATTTCTAAATTGGTTCAATATAAGACTGCCTTAACTTGCCTTGAGATTCTTTACAAATAAAAAGTTGAATAAAAATTCTGGTATTGTGACATTTTCTACACCTTTTCTGACCTTTCTCCATTCAAAATGTCAAGGCTTCGTTTAGATAAACGTATTTCAAATATTCCCTACATGTTTCTGACATTAAAAACAAAACAAAGAGAAAGAAGAACATCTCAATTTAGTCAGTTTTGTGTGAATTTAAAATAAATCTCTGCCAAATACATTACTGTGGCGAACTCTCAACAAAGTTGAAATTGCTAATTTAAGCTTTGGATATACATTTTTGTATGTAAGTACAGCTATTGTCTAACCACGTAATAAAGATCCATACTGCAACATATTTATCTCACATTGTTAGGTTTCCCGAGAAGTGACTGGAGATGAGAACCCGCTATGCAAGCACTACAACTGAGACTGTGGTGAAGTGTCAAAAAGGCTTTATTTTGTCCACGACACTGACAAGGAGTTGACGAAGCACACGTAGGGGGAAGACGTGGAGCTGGGCTGACCAGGAGGGGAGGCTGGACGTGGCAGGCAGAGCGGCTGGAGTATGTGGATCTGGAACAGGAAAAACAAGCAGGATTAGGAAATTATCTCCCTTCACTAGGAGCATCAAAAAGTCACTAGGAAAAACCACTAGTAGGCCTGGACGATAGTTTACCACTGAAGAATAAACGAAGAACTGGCGAAGTCTGAGGATGGGAACCAGGGTTTTAAGCAGGTGCAGGTGAGTAGTGGCAATCAGTGAGATGGGCAGCAGCTGAGGAGGTGAGTTGGCGGGAATCGGAATGTAGGTAGCCACGCCCAGCCAGGGAGACAGACACACAGACAAACAAACAGACAGAACAAACACAGACAGGGGAAAAAGAAGGAGGAAGTACTGCAGATCCTCACACACATACTCCCCCCCCCTGCCTGAAATGCCTCCATTGTCTCCTCTGTTTACTTTTGTAACTTAATGACATCACTATGTAACATTTCAGACAGAGGGTGAAAAGACGTGATGCAGCATTGGCAGTATGAGAACAATAAAGACCTTTTTGAACATTAAAGCATGTTAACATGTCACAGTAGAGACACAAAAATAAAAAAGATGAACCTGGAAATTAACATAATTAAAAAAATTAAAACACCACTTTTTTAGCTAAAATATTTATTTTTTAAGCTTTTTTTCTTCGTTTTCACAATTTATCACTCAGAGGATACAACTCAGCTAATTAACATTTAACACGTTTTAAAAACAATTCTATTTGTGCAACAACATTTGGAAAATAAGCACATACCAAATCAGCATTGTTTTTTTTTTCTGAGATGGCCCAGTTATAACCTCATGACTACAGTATACATGTGCATGAAATATTATAATTATTGTGTCTTGAACCCCTGCCATTGCCCACCATTAAAACCTCCTTCTTGTTTTCACCTTTACTTGAACTCTTTTGTTGCACTTCCATGACCGTTAACTCGTATGAAGTGTCACTCAACCTGCCCCTCTCTATTCATGCATGCTCATGGCCTACATATCGACACAGACAAACATGTTGTGACTTACTCTTAAATACAGGCCTGTCAGTTTTTCATGAATAGCAGTGAAGTAACTCTCATCAGATGTGCACCGAAGTTAACCAACAATTTGTCAAACTCAGGACGCTACAAGTCCAACCTGTTCTTTATTGCGCCATTCTGTGTTTGACTGCAAGGGACACACTGAACAGTATGTTCTCATAGAGTGTGTGTGTGATAGTTAATAACTGCGTGGACTTTCAACAGAAATTCCAAATACAGCAAAAACAGCTATTCAATTTTTATAGTTATTTCCTCCTGGCAATCTGCAAAGATGCAACAGGTTTCTGTTACATTAGCTAATTGCTAGTGCGCTAATAGCTAATGTGGATACAGTATAGCAGGTATAGTGTTTACCTTGATCAGCGTTAGTTTAGCTAGTAGCATGCTAATAATTGCTAATTAGCACCAAATGCCAAGTATAACTGAGACGGCTTGTATTGTTTGCAGGTATCATCGATCAAATTATTGGATACATTGAATTTCTGTCCTAGGATGGCCAAAACAAAAGTCAAGATAAAAAGTTAGAGGATAACGTCAACAGGAATTGTCCTCCGGGCATCATGAATGTCTGAACCATTTCACAGCAATCCAGCCAACACCATGGCTGAAAATGACTGTATTACTCATTATATAAAACATCAAACATTTGTAAATCACACAAACAGATGAACCCTTCTCTCTGTTCCTTGCAATTCCTTAAATTAAGACCACATCAAACATTTTCCCAAAGATTTTTCTAGTTTTAAATAATTCAGAAAGTTTTTAGATGGATTCATAACAGAGCAACTTAATTTTTGATCTCTATAATGATTTCTGGAGTTGAAATGGTACTCTGTTACAGTTTTGATTAATAGGGATGGTTGGAGAGTATGTGATTCTGAGTAATAGACATAGATGTATGCCGTTGTTCCAGCAGCGTTTTTGAACTCTAACATGAGTTGTAGCAGCAGAGATGAACTATTGCTACCTCTGGCGACTCGTTAGTGCTAAGCTAATTACTGCTGCTTTGGTGGAGGGGGGGGGTGTGAGGGGAGGAGCTAGGCTAATGAGGGATTAGACAGTGGTTGTTACCCTGTTTCCTTTTGATGGGATTACTGCGCTGAAGGCTATACTGGCTGGCTTTTAATGATGGTCGCTCTGGTGTCATTGGAAACAACATCAACTATAGAAGTGGCCCTGGGCACCAGAGGAAAGGAGAGGAAAGTAAGGAAAGGAAAGGGGAGGAAAGGAGATGTGCATTGACACCATGAGGTTTAGTTAATTAACCCCTAATCTGCAATGTGGCTGCTCTCTGCTATCACCTCGCTCTGGGAAACACATTAAAGGGATGTTTCACTGAAAACACTGCTTTGAAAACACTTACATTTCACACTTCTACATATCCAAAGCTTGGGTACAATATTGATGTACTCCCTGCCGGCAAAGTGTGAAAACTACCTGAGTAAAAACACAATACTTGCAGTGAAAATATTGAGATCATTGGGAGTTGTCATGGTAGCTCAGATCTCATTGATATGCATAGTAGTTTATAATTTCAGCTCTAGTTAGTCACGCCCAACTCCACTCTCTTATAACTCCTGTTTCTCAGGCTAGTGAGAACTACAGACTGATGAATTTATTAGAAAATACTTAGGCAGTAGGGTGG
>NC_136912.1:88543480-88560250 GCF_949606895.1 Notothenia rossii
CCACTAAACACAGTACAAACAAACGAAAGGTGCTCAGGTAAGTTTCCATTACATGTATTCAGATGTGAAAGGGATGCCATAGAGGAAAAGCTTTTTTCCATTTTACAGAATGAAATCCAATGTTGTGATATGGTAAATGATATCTATATTAAACTTGCGATGTTAGTCTTTACCTTTATTCCATTTATTTGATTTTCTCTAGGGGCAGACCTCTGGAAGACTCTGGATGTGTTTGCATCTTAAGCTGTTATTCTAACTGGACTTTTTGTCTTACCAGTAACTGAAAGACATCCAAACTAACAACGCATTATCTCTCTCAGTTAGGGTTGTTTTTTAATCTGAAAGCCCACTTGATACAGAGGGTGTCATACCAGCCCTCAGAGGCAAATGTGTGATTTTTTACACATAATACAAGTGTGATTATTCAGCTAATTTGTATGTTTCATTTCACTATTATTTTCCTAGTGTATATGCATCTTTGTTTGCTCTTGACTAGTACTGCGGCCATGCATCACTCTGAATTATAGATTCCAGTTGACCTGCTGCAACCCCACTTGGTTACTGAGAAGTGCTGCTGCTCTGCTGCATTGTCGTTGTATATGGATCGTACAAGAGTGTCAGGGACTTTCTTCTTCATCTCAACTAAACCGAAGACAGGTAGACACTTTTACTCACTCAATACGCTGATCTTTTGATCAAACCTAACCACGTTAGTATGAACAACTTTTACTTAAAGATACAAAGATGTGTTGGATAACGTGATCACATTAAGTTCTCAGGAGTTCTTCCACTGACATCTTAATGACAGCCTGTGAAATCTATTGTAAATGTATCCCATTACAGAGACTGTAGCATACTGTAGATCTGTTTTTTTATTACTGGGCACACTAAATAGAAACGTTTATTGTGTGTGCTTGGTTTACACCGGGGACAGACTGAGAATGTGTGGTCACAGAGATCAGCTGAGATAAAAAGAAAAAAACTGAAGGAAGTTAAACATCAATAATCTTTTCTTCTTTGGATCCTCTTTGGCACAAACCAAACTATCGCTATACCATTTTTAGCTAGTTCAATTTACAGTAAGTCAGGTCAAAATTGCTATATTTGAACGGGATTAATTATTAGCTGCTTCTGTCAATGTGGTGATGTTTGTCTGTCAGCAGGATTAAACAAAAAACACTCGAAGGATGTCATGAAACGGTGAAAGGGTGTCTTGGAAGGTCTTGTTGAATGAGTGGATCATCCTACTCTCTGCTGTCTGATGGTTAATGCATACCCAGCGAATTGTACTGATGTCATATTAGCTGTTTTGGAAGAAAAACAACTGATAAACCAGTAACATCTGGAAAATCACTTTGTCACAGACTGCAGAATAGACTGCCTTGTTTTTAGTTCCAAGCTCATTGACAATAAAGTAGAGAAAATAAAGTTATGTTTAAATAGGTGCTATATGTTTTGGCGATTTTTCCTTTCCTGTAGTGTGTAAGTATAAAGGTTTTTGTGCATGTAAATGTCCTGCAAAGGCAAAATTCCCAAAGTTCACATCAGTCCTTGCCTGAAATGCCTCCATTGGACTCCTTTATTTTGTTTTGTAACATAATGAGATCGCTATGTAACACTCACGCTTCTATTGGCTCATCTCTAAGCGGTTGACCAATCAAAACAGACCAGCTAACCAATTAGAGCAGACTGAGCGCTGGTTTCAGACAGAGGGTGAAAAGAGGTGCTGCAGGGAGTATGAGCAAAATAAAGAGCCTTTTTGAATATCAAATAATGTAAACATGACAGAGTAGAGGCAACAAGATTACCAAATATTTTCAGGGGATGACGTTATAGTTTAATTAAGCTGTATGACAGAGATGTAATTACAGTAGGTGCTAGTGAAACATGCCAGGCATTTCTGCCATGACTGCAAAGTCATCATAACATCGTGGTAACTGGGTTATCGTAACAGTGACATATTTTGGAGAGGCACCAAATGTTCCCCGTTCGTGTGTCATCACAACCTCTCATCACTTTCTGATTATATCAGCTGAGGGATCATGCCAAGCCAATGTAATATAAAACCTGCGTTGTGCCTTGTTCGGGAGACACAATTCATTAATGAACTTGACTGTGTGTGTGTGTGTGTGTGTGTGTGTGTGTGTGTGTGTGTGTGTGTGTGTGTGTGTGTGTGTGTGTGTGTGCGCGTGTGTGTGTGTGTGTGTGTGTGTGTGTGTGTGTGTGTGTGTGTGTGTGTGTGTGTGTGTGTGTGTGTGTGTGTGTGTGTGTGTGTGTGTGTGTGTGTGTGTGTGGCTCACCAAGTATAACGACTGTCTGTGATAAGGCATTGAACAGTGGTGTTTAATGCTTTCTTCTGTCTTCTCCTGCCTGCATTTGACTGTATAACAGCAAACAGCACTGCTCACATGCTTTTGTGTCTGCTTCACTTTCTAGTGAACAAAGCCCAAACAGTCGACACTTACCCAGCTGTATTTCTTCGAATACAACAGACCAACGCACTGAACAGGAAGCCTGCACCCTGATGGAAAAGATCTGTAATTTCGATTCAGATCTCTAATTATTTTCATTTTTCCCCCCAATTATAATATTAACCTTCTCCAGGTTGACATTCAGCCAGCTACCTTCAGTACAATTTGATTAAATGTTTTATATGATGTGCGTACACTTCACAACGGGCTGGATTTAATTCATGTGTATCATGCGCTGTTTCCTGCAGGGAAAAGGCCAACTAACTACCTTCAGGTTTTCTGTCTTCTCCCTTACAGGGCCTCTTCAACCCCCACCCCCTATTCTTACACACACGCACTAAATCTCCCTTTTTTTATTTCTCTCTCTTTCTCTCTCAGATACATATACACACACACACAAACACGAGAATGTGCACACACAGAAATGCGGATGTGCACACACAAAGACGCACAAATTACTGTGCGCGCAATCAGTATCACACAGTAGTGCACAGAAATGCTGCTTACACACACACACACACACACACACACACACACACACACACACACACACACACACACACACACACACACACACACACACACACACACACACACACACACACACACACACACACACACACACACACACACACACACACACACACACACACACACACACACACATTCCTACCCGCTCGGCTGGGACGGTATGTGAACAAACCACAGGCAGGGAGAGGTAGAGGAGGCCAGGCCTCCACTCTTACTGATTACTGCAGAGAAGAGGAGAGAGGAGGCTGCCGCCAGCTTCTCTCACAATGACCTGCAGTGCACACAAATAAAACACACACACACACACACACACACACACACACACACACACACACACACACACACACACACACACAAACACACACACACTACCACACACAACCACACACACACACACACACACACACACACACACACACACACACACACACACACACACACACACACACACACACACACACACACACACACACACACACACACACATACACACACAGTCATACACAAAAAGAAATCGTTCTACTTGTGCAACTATACATGCACGTTATACACATAAAACATTTTAGATGCTCACTCGCAGAGATACAATCACTACACTATTTCAGACAGACACACACAAGAACACACACAGGTCTATGCCACTTTCGATCTTAAAGCACACAGTGCGACACACATTAATGCTTTTACAGCCCCCACTCTCGGACAAACATTTACACTGGCTCCCCTTCTTCCACACCTCTCCACCCTCTTAAACTCCTGTCCCAACACCGCTGTGTTTATGGAGCCATGCTCACACACTCGCATGTGTAACACTCTCCCCTTCGCATACTGTACCAGCTCTGTCACACACCGCCACACAAGGGTCTACACCCTCACAGTACAGGTTGTGCTGCTGTATGTTGCCATGCCAACAAATGCTGAATGCACACATTGAGTGAATATGCACATTTCTTTGTGTGGTTCACATCATCAGATAATATTTGAGATAAACAAGTGATGAGACTTACATCCACATTGCCCCATGGTATAGAATGGAAAATATCACATCAAACAGCAGTACGGGAGCTTTATGAGGTCAAAACCTGAAAAAAGTACTCGTCATTGCCACGCAGCTACTGTGTCTGCATATCACTATAACGAAACACAAACACACACTCTAAATGTGATAAATTATGTGTGTGAAGATTAATGTGTTTCATTCATCATGCTGTGTCATAATATTGGCTCAGTGATCACCAAATGGTTTCTGTTCACTGTACTGGCTAAGTAAAAAGTGTCATAGTGCACACATACACACCTCTACACTTGTGGGAACCCTTAGCTTAAATCTTATTTTAATATTACATCAAATCAGGTCTTAACCTACAAAAAGCCCTTTGAAGAAACGAGAACTGCCAAAAGACTTCACTTGCCAAAAATGTCTTCACTCATGCAGTTTAAACATTTAAATGGGTCCCCATAGAGACTGAAGAACAAAAGACACACACACACATACACACTGAGACGTCTTATATTTCTTCTATTCCTGGCCAAGTTCTTTGATGTAAAATGGACAGTAAAATGTCCTGTTGATTATTCATGTGTCCCAATGAAACAAGTACTCCAGACAGGTTCTCCCTCCTTTCAGCAGCCTGATCGGCACCTAAAACAGAGCTCCTTCCTTTGGGGGCTTTATGTCTCCCTGGTTTCTCCATGTCTATGTTGGCGCTCCGTTTGTAGCTGTATGAGGTGTTAGCCAAAATCAAAGCCAGGTTCCCCTTCCTGCCGGCAACAGGATCCGCCTATTGGTGGCTCTGTTTTCACGTTTCTCCGTTGTTTTGTCTCAATTTGGACACTTCCCTTAAAATGTGCATGTTGTGCACTGTGAACACTTGTGCAGTAGGAACATTTCTACATGTACTATGTCTAAAAATTGCGAACAGCTGATGTTACAATTGCCACTGTGAACTGGCTAGCTAGCTGCTTATAGCTTTTCAAGCCGCTCACAGCAGTGGTGCCCTTAACGGAAGTTAAGGTTGCCGCTGTAAACTAGCTAGCTGCTTTTAGCAAGATATTCAATCTTTATTTCAGACTCAAGGTCCATATCACATACAAAAAGACAAGACACACATCAATAAATAAGATAAAAAGCTAAGCACAAAACAGATAAAAACAAACAGATAAAAACAATAAAATCAGTCCAATCGCAGCTAGCCACACATGCTCACTGTCTGTATAGGCTATTGCGCCAATGTCTCCAAATCATGGAAGAGAACCGAGTAGAACTCTTCGCAGGGTTAATTAAAATCCAGATAACATGATTGTCCGAGTCTTCTAGGTG
This sequence comes from Notothenia rossii, assembly GCF_949606895.1. Taxonomy (NCBI): domain Eukaryota; kingdom Metazoa; phylum Chordata; class Actinopteri; order Perciformes; family Nototheniidae; genus Notothenia; species Notothenia rossii. The sequence continues at coordinate 88,548,803 of NC_136912.1, forward strand.
ACACATGAATTTGTACATTAACTTTCTTAAAAGGGCTTGACAAGTACGTACCCCCAAGTTAACAAACATAGATAGTTTGCTAGGAGGATTGTTTTTCATTACAAAGTACTAAACTAACCCTATAAAATAAACAATGGCTTCTTTTGTATCATTGAAGTAACTTCAATAGTTAAAAAAAAAACACATCATTTGTATATAGTGTTGTGTTCATCAGAGCAACAGCAATCCAAGCTGGTCGCATAACTTCCGCTACGTAGCCAAGATGGCGATCATTGAGTGTCCTGCGTACATTTTTGTCAAATATGAATGCACTATCCGGTTACTCTGAGTGCACGGCTTTTGCCATAATGTGAATTAAAACATACTTATGCCATCAAAACAGCAGAAGTAATTACAGAAGTACGCACTTTGAGACACAGCACCTGACGCTAAGTCGTCTTTTACTCATCTTCTTTTTCCATTGTTTGTTGCCAAACAATTAGTATGTTACAAAATAAGAAAACTCTTTGAATAGAAGTTATGACTTCACATAAAGTCATGAATACCGAATGGGATATGCAAAAATGGAAGATTAGAGTTAAATGTCCAGTGTCGTCTGCAGCTCTATGTGTTTTGTGTTGATGGTTGGAGGTGTGCTGGAGCTTGGCATCGTTCAGGGTAATGTGGCTCTGAAAAAAAAAACTCTCAGTTCCTTGCTTTCCTATCGCTCAAGCATGCAGCCATTTGCATGTATATTGCAGACATAGAAATCCATATGGTTGAGAGGTTTCTAAACTCCCAAACCACCATCGTCCTTTTTCTTTCCCTCCCTTTCACTCTGCTCCACATCACCTCACCCAACCAACTCCACATTTTTGCAAAATCTCCCCACCGCCATTTTGTCTGATATCTGTTTCTTCCCTTTTGTCTGAGATATATTAACACACTGCCATCATTTCTTTCTTTCTTTATTTGTCTATCTTTTGCTCTTCCTGCTGCTTTTATTGTGAGCCTTGTTCTTCTTTTTTATTAGCCATAGCCACCATGACATTAATATGAACCTCTCTTGGAGTTTATCTTCTCTATTGTCTCAGGGAGTCTGCGGACCCCTCATCGCTATGGCTCCACACAGGGTCAGTTTTTGCCCTCTGTCGCAATTCATAATTCTCATCCAGCAATGAAACTGCATATCTTCATATCAACGATCCCTGCCTTTTAATAACACGGGAAATTGCTGGTCTAGGTAGCTGCTTGCAAAGAATTTCTGGATCTACATTAGCTGGATTCATTAAATCTGAAGACATTATAAGGAGAGGAAAATATCTCGTTAATTGTTTTATGAATGTAATTATGTGTCATTTACAGATGACAGTTCATTTCTCCTGGTACATTTTGTGTACAGCAAACATACCTTCATATTATTTCCTGTCTTTATTATATGCATTCACAAACAAACAGTCTCACATGTGTAAATGATGAGTGTACCGGAGCCTCTAATGACCGAAGAACATTTCCCCTCCCACTGCTAAGTCTTCTCATGAGAGCAACCTGGAAACCAAACCAATGTGTGTGTGTGCAAATGTGTGTAAGTGTGTGTTGGGCACATGCGCACATGCTCGCATTAACAGGCGCAGCTCCTGACTGATCTGTTTAAAGACACACCAGCCACTCTGATTACCGTCTCCATAGCCAGCCATAAATAATGAGATTTAGCTCAATTAGGATCCTCTTGAGGTGTAAAACAAGTGGAGAGGCTACAGTTAGCCTCAAGTAATCCACACAGCTCATGCCCGGCCTGCTAGTGGATTACAACCCCCGGGTCACTGTTTATCCTTTGCGTAAACGAACTGCTGTGTGCAGTGCTCGGGCTACAGAGCCGAGCAGAGCAGACACCTCCTGGCCCGATAGCATCTGATCTCTCAGCTACTTGACGAACAACAGGACACTCCGGCTTCCACCTTCCCCCAGCAGCAGTACCATCACCGCCAATGCTCCATCCATCTTCCAGCTCGTACTCTGGATCTCTATCTCTACTGCTCAGACATGGGGACTGGAAGGGCAATTCAATTCAGTCATATCTGCTGAGAAATGGTGATGCTGCCGCCGCCACCGCCTTATATGGTGGGTGAGGGGCCATAGGCCACATGTGTGTAACACCACACAGGAAGTCACAGAAAGAGGACTTTAAAAATACAAAACAGGAAAATCTACTGCTGTGGAAAGAGGATTTAAGTCCTGACTTTAACTGACTTTTAAGAAGAGATTACTATAGAAATTCTGATGATCTGATATCAGTTTAACATAGATGTAGTTAAGTTTATTAAAACTATTAATACTTTGTTCAAGTTATTTTTATTTTGGTTAAATAGCACAAAAGCAGCATGAGTGATGTACCGTAGCTGTGAATTCCCGACAAAAGTTAAACAGCTTTTGTGCTAGGAACTTCCACTGTGTGCATTGATTGGGTCTAGTGCTTTTTAATAGAAAAAAATGTGCAGATCGTGACTCCTGGTTTGGCTAGTTTTCTTAAGCTTTTGTCCAACCAAGCACCACTTTTTGGATACAGGCACACAAATCTGGTTGCAGTTCTTAAAACCCTCTGGGCTCTTGTGAAACATAAATCTTTGGAATTTATATATTTATTGACAGTGATGTACTTTCAAACAAGACATAGTGTATCAAGATTGATCAAGAAATAGAGCTGGATGCCATCCCAACTGTGGCCAGAGACTGCATTTGGCTCATACTTGAGTTGCAGCTTCTTTTGGGGTTTTAGTGAACGTTTTTAAGTTCTGAATATTCATCCTCTTTCTTGTATAGATGTGACCACACTGACTTTTCTGAGGCTCAGAGAGTCAAGATGCTTGATGGTTTCATTCTGGGGGGACCTATTCTACTATTTTATGCAGACCAGTAGAGTCTCTATGAACTTGAATATATCAATCAATCATCATGTCCAAATCAAGTTTGTAAATCAGCCCCTGTATTCACATTCTTTTCACAGTGTACTGCAGTTTAAGAGTCAAGCGATGCTCCAAGTTTAAGTTATCCATGTTTGGTGTTGCCAATTTCAAATCAGGGCTGTTTTGTTCATTGGCAAAAGATGAGTATGTTCCACAAGACAACTAAGCGCACAAGGATCAGCAACAATACTTAGTGTGCAGTACAGAACATCCATGTATTCAGGCAAGAAAGGTAAAGCAACAAACAAGAGTATCCGATGACTATGAGCATGCCACAGTGATGACGGAACTGAAAAGATGGTGTTAACATTTTTAAGTTGACACACGTTGAATCTTCATTTAGTGGCTCAAATTGCAAGAAAGACTGGTTTGTATCTCACTCTTTTCTGACTGATCGACAGCTGCAAGTCTTTGTTTCTGCAAACTTCACTTGGAGGTCTGAGCACACCCCAACTAATATGTGACCGAAAACTGTAGTTTTGCATGGGGGGAATGGAATGTCTCCCAGAGAGGTGTGGTCTGTCTGTCTCCGAGTCTTTTGGGTTTCCATTTTACTGCGTGTTGGTGAGGCCGACACATATATGGTTTCACTTCCCTTGGCAGAGCCAGGCCCCGCTGCTGACAGCAGGTTTTATTTGATGTGGACGTCCCGTGTTGGGTTTCAGAGCTGGCTTCAACATATGATCTCCATTATGACCAGAGGAGGAGCGCATGCTGGTGGATGACTGGTGACTTTGGGCAGACAGGAGGAGGGGGTGGAGGAAGAGATGGAGGAAGGCCAACAGATGGAGAGTGGCAAGGAGGTTGAGGGAGGGGTGATAGAGAGAAAAATGGATCAGGTGGATGAGATGATGAAATGGAGGAATTAATGAAAAAATGAATGACATTAAAAATGGCAAGATGATGATGAATAAGTGAGAAAAAGAATGGGGGTTGGTGTAAATCCAATCCAGTTAATAGCACCAGGGCCCTTCATATTATGAAGCTCTGTACAATTAAGTTTGTGTCACAAATGCCTTTACGACAAGAATTTTGTGTCTTACAAAGATTTTGTGTAAGCAAAAAATAAATCTGATTTCATTGGTGGGTGGTTGGGTGGGGTTGATTTCAAGGTCTTACATGTATCACACACAACAGATGTGGATGCTACTAAGGCAATTTATATTTTCTTTAGATATGCAGATAAACCACATGGACATCATATACCATCTGTTCATTTATTACATTAAAGTCATTGTTATTGATGGTGTCATTTAAATGTTGTATATCTTGTCTTTGAAGAATATAAAGCCTATAAAATATCACTCTATTTCAAAATTGTATTTTCCCTGTATGTAAGTCCAGAAATATATATAGAAATGTGTATTCATTGGGATGAATGAATATGAAGATGTGAACACAGCATTTACTTCAGTTACAGTAACATATGAGAGCCTAGCATAAACAAATGTGGGTTTATTGTGCAGAGATTACAAATTACTTTTATTTTTTCTTTGCTCCACAGTTCCTCCAGCAGCACACAGTTTTTACAGAATAGGTCTTCATGATTGATAAAACACAATCAGTGGGGCCAGAGTGGGAATAATTGTCAGCCCTGGAGTAAAATGCCGCAGACCAAACCACTTTAGTTCACAATGTATTATTCTACAGATATATAATTATGGCTATGTAAGTCCACTATAGCGCACTATTCTCTAACCTTGTTATTCACAGGGTATTTTCATAGAACAACATCCTTTCCGACTCAGTGCAAGTTATCAAAGCTTCGTGACAAATATGAGAACATTGTAAAGTGAACACATGTTTTATATATATTCAAGCACACTTCAGTCATAGGATGTGGTGATATTGCAGCTAAGGGGCGGTGTTCGGCCTAAAGTAAAAATAGCTTAATTGCTGCACTGTTCGCCTGCACCTTGGCTAACAAACCTAACACACCAAACCAATTGTAAACTTAAAAGGGTTTTAGCTCATTTGAAACTAATGCACCAGCACACAATGATTTTTCTCCTTTTTGAATCGATTGTGCATGTTCCTTGCTGTTCTGATTTTGTATCTTGGATAAAAGCATTACCTAAATAAAATGTAAGCTAATGTATTGTACAATAATCACTTCATGCAATGGATGGAAGTGAGTTATATAATAAACGATTATGTTCATCATAACATAAGCACTCCTGGACTGCCTGGCTGCTTAAACTATTCAAGACGCTTGCTATTGAAATGCACTTGCAATGCAATGCAATGTAATGTACATTAACATCTAGCATGTATCTTTTTTCATCACAGGCCAGCAGCGTTATATAGATTTTTAAGGACTTGGCTTGTGAACCGGAGAATCACCGGTTCAAGTCTCGGAAAAGACCATGTAGGCCTACGTACTGCCATGAGCAAGGCACTGGACCCCCAGTCTTGTGCTGTATGTAATAGCTGCGCACTGCTCCAAATATTGGGTTAAATGCAAATTCTTACAATGTTAGCTGATCCGCCATTGTTAGCAAAACCAGTTTCTTTAAAATGCCTTTAGCTGTATTTTGCAAATACCAACAAGACAACATTGCTTATTGAAAATATATATGTCCAGCTTTCAAATTGTTGATGGGTAAAAAGGGGGGTGAGGTTCTTATGACTTTTCGAGTAAGAAATAATACTTACAGCAAGGTGTTCAGGGTTGAGACTTTCCCTCGTAGTCATTCAGAACGTGATTGCCGACGTGCGCCCGGGCCTCGCTGCACATCAACCAACTCTGTCCATCTGGAATCACCCTGTTTCTCCGTAGTAACTATTCAATTTCTGTAAACCAGATCTATAGTTTACTACATCTTAAGTCTCAAAGTAAACTTTATGAACTATATTCAGAATGAATTAGTTCAACTGTGCTGAAAATTAGGAGGACGTAACAAATTAAATGACATACAGAAATGCAAACAACTACTCAGGATACAAATTGCCTATATTATACAGCATTTACCATGCTTCATGAAGCTTAATTATATGTTGGCCCAATACCTGAATGCTACTTAGCTAATCACCTACTTAACTAATGCAGCCCGTTAACAGTTTTAGCTAATATACTCAAGGTGTTAGATGGCATTTGTCTTAAGCCAGAATAATTAATTACAGTGGCATTCTTTCTTAGCAACTGCTATAAAAGGTCATAAAGGTCAGGGACTCACTCAGCAAATGTTAATTAGCAAATTTAATGCTGTGTAAAGAAGTCAGAATACCAAAAATAAAATAATTTTAGACAAGATGGGTAGGATATTAGAAGATGTAGAATATTTATTTTCTGCAGACAACAGCTGAAATTGTAAACCATTGCTCAAAATACTGGAATTTTTAAGTGTGAAAGATCTTAGGAATACAAATCTCTGTCATGCACTCTTTACGTATAACATTTTTGTCAAACTCCAACTCAGTGGAGTCATAACTGACAGCCCGCAATGACAGTACTGTGAGAAAAAACGTATTATCATGATCAACTATCAATTTGCTGATTAGTAATCAAACCTCACATAGACGATGTTCTGCATGACCTTCAGAGGCCTAAAAATGTATTCAAGCACCAAACATTTATTTCACCTCATTATGTGTGCATTTCCCACCACGTAGGACAGCCATGCAAATGTAATTTTTCAATAATGCGAGTAAGTTGCTTATGGTATACAACCTCCCATCTTCCCTTGTGTTGATAATAACTTGGTGTAACTCTATGTGTTTAATAATTTGACGGAGGAGGAGGGGTAAAATCATATTTATTGGATTTAACTGTTTTGGGGTCTCTCTCTCTGTCAAATTGAGCCTGCACACCATTCTATAATTCCTTCTTATCGGCCAGAGGCTTTAGTTATTTACTTTAAAATGGACTAATTTCTTATTCCAGCAGAGGGGGGACAGGCCGCTGACTTGAACAGCTGCTTCATGACCCAAAAAACTGTCAGTCTTTCCCTGGAATAAATTGTGGAATATTCCATTTCACGGAACGGGGGTGGCGGAATATGGGAGATACCACAAATCCTTCGCAAAACAAGCTGTCCTTTTCTTGTGGCATAATACACACAATCACAGTAATGGTTCGATATACTTAATTCTACTTGTGTGACATTTAGTAAGGTTTTGAGCCGTTTTTGATACGCTGTTTTGTACCGCTCACCCCTGCCTCTGAGAGCAGAGATTCGTGTAGGCTCATAGTAGAATCAATTCACAGAGAGGGCAACTTGAAACCCTCCGCTCATGCCTGTGCGCCTAGTTTGGAGAGAGTGGCGTGTCGGGCAGCTTGGAGTTTAATAGTCCGGGTAGCATCCGTGCTGTATGTACATGTCTGTCTTCCCATGTGTACGTGCGTGGCTGCAACGTTTGTACAAAGACCGAGAGACAAAAAAAAATTGCTCGGAATTGTGATTTGACATGTTAAAACTCTGATTGAATCTTTGCTTTAGACGCAGCGGGGGTTTATGACAGATGTCGTGGTGAAATAAAGTTAGTGCTCCAACCAGGTCCGCTCGAGTGGTGTATGTGTCCCTCTGTGTGTGTGTGAGAGAATGTGCGAATTTAAAGCTGGCACACAGACATGGAGTGTGTGTGTGTGTGTGTGTGTGTGTGTGTGTGTGTGTGTGTGTGTGTGTGTGTGTGTGTGTGTGTGTGTGTGTGTGTGTGTGAGCATTCTTCCTGCCAAAAACACACAAAACTTTCTACTTTGGAAACTGACAAAGAATCACATTCATTTTGACACTTGTCACACACAGTTGGCATGACTCAGATGGCTGCAAAGTTGACAGGTTTCATGCACAGCTACCTCTCAATGTGTCAATGTGCACAAAGAAACAAGTACAACAAAAAAACCAGTACAACAAAAAAACGAATCTACTAGCAATTCCAGCATTGACGATTTGAATTACAGGATTTCCCAAATTAGGGAACAACCAATAGCACCAACATAGTCAAATAGGCTACTGTTACATCTCTGGCTCTTAAATATTACAATTGTTAAAGGCAAATTAACACAACCCCATTAAGACCATTACTCTCGTTTCATTCTTTAACTCCCTATCTCCAGGTCACTTTCTTGCACAGGTTACACAGAGCAAATATGCATTACATTTTCATAATTTCCTAAGTAATCTCAGAGATGAATTATTCACAAATATACACTACAATGGACCAATCCATCCTCCTGATGAACTCTCCCTCTCCTTCCTTTAACTGTCTCTGACTGTCGCTCCTTTCTCATTATTCTGTTCATCTCCACAGCAAGTCACACGCACACACACACATCCACACATTCTGCTCTGCATGTATCTGTTTATATGCGTGTGTGTGTGTGTGTGTGTGTGTGTGTGTGTGTGTGTGTGTGTGTGTGTGTGTGTGTGTGTGTGTGTGTGTGTGTGTGTGTGTGTGTGTGTGTGTGTGTGTGTGTGTGTGTGTCGTGGTGGTGGTGGCTTGTTTAATGCACTGCAGGTTGGCTCCTGCAGCAGGTCTGGCCAGATAAGAGCAGCACGCAGCTTTCTGCTAGGAGGGAGAGAGAGAAAGAGGGGAACATTTCTTCCTCACTCACATAAACCATTAAATTGTAATAATGGGGCCACCAGCGCTCAAACCTGGATCCGTAGCGCCCCCTGTGGGTGATTAGAGGAGTGACAGCACCAGCGACAGGGGTCCTTGTTGGTGGTTGTGTTGTGTTTAGGCCCCCTGCTGCTGAATGAGGCATTTTGAATTTACAATTACTTGGGGTTGATTAGATTAAAGATGCAACAACTATTTTCTTTTGTAATGTTTGTGCATGAAGATGAGCAGCGAGTAGTGAGAGGAAGGAGAGGCCATTATGAGGATGAAAAACTCATCAGAGATGTTGGTTTTTTCCTCAGCATTTTTTTGTATGTGTTGTTCCTGCCTCCTACGGTGGCCGATAGGGGCAAGCGTGCTACAACACCCCAAAATCCTTACATTAGGAGAAGCGCGCTGCATTTAAAAAATATCGTTTTAAAAACGCAAATGTGCCAAAACACGTGCAAACGAAAAAACATCTTCACCAACTTGACAACACATGCACAGCATTTCAATAACATTTACCAACTTGACGAAAAAGGTATTTGCATAGTTTTTGAAAGTGCAGTATGTTTTTCCCAATGGAGCCTAAGTGTATAAGGCCGTTTGCCCCTGTCAGCCACCATACTTATGGAGTTGAAAGAGTTGAAACTAAAAAGTCAAATCTTTTGGAGGCTATAGCCACATTTTTTTAAAGGAGAGCGTGTTTGCGCTTGGAAAATGAAGGTTCAATAACTCAATATTGACATAGAATGTTTGTTAAGGCCCTGTTTGGAGCCATTGTCTTATGTCAGGAAATACAAAACACCATCTTTGTGCGAAGGACTTACTCAAGCCAGCACAGGGGGCTGCAAAGTATTAAACCCAGATTTGCTTGATGGTGGTCCACACACACTGCGTTTAAAGTGCAAGTGACGTGTGTGTGTTGTCCAAAGCCTGAGGCTGCACGATCATAACATCTGAGTTTATCCCTGCGTCAACAGAGAAATACTGATTGTGGGGGACGGAGAAAGGGAAAGAAAACAGGGGTCTATTTGCATTAAATGAGTCAACATGTCAGTGTGAAAAGTACAATCCGTTCCTATTCTTCCTCTCCGCCTCCAGACACAAATATGGGATCTATTTTTAGCTATATCAGTTACACACAAACACAAAGAGACCCCCCACCTTTTTCTCTCTCCAGTTCGTTATCAATGGGAGCCCACTTGCTGCCAAACTCATCCACTGCACACAGAGCGAAGGCCAGGCCTGGTCAAGTTACTGAAGTGGCTCTACAGTGGGCAATTTTTCTCTCTTTACCTAAAGTGTCTGAATGTATGGCACACAAATCAGAGCGCTGATCCGGCATGCACCTCATCTGTGCTGTGTGGATGGAAAAGAGTCAAAGATACAACTGTGCACCCTCTGCCCACACAGCAGCTCGAGGGATTGACTTAAGAAAACAAAAAGGTTCTAAAAAGTTTGTCTAAACTTCTAAACTGATTCCTTTCACTCCACTGAAGTCTTGTACTAATTACCGTCACCTGTTGACACACACTCCAGTGTTAATGAGCAGCGTCAGTGCTGCCTTCAAAGACCTGCAGTGTGTATGGTGACCAGCAGCACCACACTTTAAACAAAACAACTCCTGCCAAAACATCACAGGGTAATGTAACACCCTCTTGTAGAGAAGCTTCTCTCCTTTGATTATGTGTCACAGCTGACAACAAGGAGGCCTGTTTTGATATTTCCTTCTGTCTGTCTGTCGTTCACACAGCCAGCCAGCATGTTAGGCTAATTGGACACATGCACTAGAAGCTCTGTTGTGTTGTTCCTGGTTTGGCTTTCATTATGTATTCATGGTATCTGGTGTGTTTGTGAGGCCATTGCAGAGGAGCCCAAGTAAAAAAAAAAGTACTGAACTGAGGGAATCTTGATTTAGAAGAAGCGTCTTAAATTAAGCTACAATGCTTGATTTGACTTGTTGTAAATCTGGCACATTTCTGTTCAAAGCCACATCTTTCCAACAGCTCTGCCACTTTTAATTCTTATAAACTGCACATATGCTGTGCTCTGCATATGTTACCATTAAAGAGGCTTCCATCCCTCCAAATATATCTATCTATCTATCTATCCATCCATCTATATTTTATTTTCTAAGTAAATTGTCATGTTCTTATTCTTGTATGTTGTATGTTTCTTGCTAACCTTTTATTGATTTTCTTTCTTTATATTATAAAATGTATAATATTTTTTTTAATAGTTCCTTATTTGCTCCTTTTCAACAACTTAATTCCTTTTATTGTTTTTATTCCTACATGATTATACACCTAAGCAAATGTGTTGTAGTTGTAAACCTATTAAGCAATTAACCTGTTTCCTATTTTTGATTCTTACAGGTTAGTGCAGACAGAGCAATGTCAAGTGTACTGCTATCATTTAGATTTATTTTAAATATCTCCTGCATTATACTATATTTGAATGAAATCTATTCTTCTCAGTGAGTACAAATCAGCTATTCATATTGTGAATAGATCATACAAATACCAAAATGTGTGCAGTGCGTGTGTAGTTGATCAAATATCAACACTTTAGATGCGGAGATTTTGAATGACAAACTTTAGGTTATGATTTGTCAATCCAGTCAGGAACTAACTTACTATATTTTGTGGAGTAAATGTCACCCATTATTTTCTCTTGAGTATTATGCCAACCTCAGCTTCTTGTGTAAGTAGATCTGTATTAAGAAGAAAAGGCCATGCAACAATAAAGAGACCAACAATGTCTTTGATCTCTGGCCATCTCATCTTCTATCTCTGATTAAATTGTATTGTAAATACATGTAAAGACACTCCTCTGATGCTTAAACCTGTATGACTATTGATTGTATCACTTAAACTCAAAACAAGGCATAAATAACTTGTCTTGATGTTTTAAAAAACTCTGAAGCTTTGCTGCCACCAAATGGACAGAAACAGTTATT
>NC_136912.1:88560450-88678228 GCF_949606895.1 Notothenia rossii
GATTATCTCGGCAAAGGAGAAGTGCTCACTATCACAGATTTTTTCAGATTTGTGAACAATATTTGAGAGAAATGGTTATTTTGTGTAAGTAGAAAATGTTTGACATCTTTGAGTTCATCTCATGAAAAATGGGAGCAAAAACCAAAGTGTTGCGTTTATATTTTTGTTCAGTGTATATCCTACTGTCAGTTTGAACCAGCACAGATATCGATTAAATGGCTTTTTAAATTAAGAGTCCTTCCTGTAAATCTTGAAATTGTCATTCATGATTACACATTCTAATCAATGTTTACAGTAAATGGTAACACAATAAAATCACAAGTCTACAGTAGAGTCGTGCCACACTGGCATGGCGGGCGGTTAAGCTAAACTATCAAAGCGTCACTTGCATGCACGGTTTATTGTCTCCATAGCCTCGATGAAATGAAAGCGTTACAGGACATCAAAAGCACTGAGAGGGAAACAGAAAATCTTCTCTAAGACTGTGCGACTCTGTCAATAACAACGGTCTATGTTAAAAGCTTTGCATTACACATTGTTACAGAGGGTGTCCTTCAGTGTGTGCTCCTAGGACATACAAAATAGTCAGCTATTAGAAAGCACATATAACAGCTAAGAACTCTCCAAGTGATATAAGAGCGATAATATGAGAGTAGTAGTAATAATAATACAGTAATAGGTGCAATCCCCCTCCTCCAGCTAGGTGTCTTACAGGTCAGGTACATTTTTATGAATAATGAACTGTACATGGCACTTCAAAAACACTTTTAACAGAAAACTCAGGTGGATGATTCTGAATAAATAGATTAAAAAATAAATTAAATGTTTATTTTGCTCATTCTCAGACAGAGCGTAGATTTTTGAATCCAGGTTAAATTATTAGTATGTGTACTGTTATTGTAAACCCCCCCCCACCTAGAAGTGTTTTGATAAATTATCAGAAGACACTGTTTTAGTTTTTATAGTAAGTATGGCTTTGTTTCTCTGAACTTGATCAGAGCTCACCTGCAAATGTAGTTATGTTGTGAGGGAGAACATTTATTTATTATAATATTTCCTGGAGCACTCTCAAAGAAATTAGTCCATTTTTTATCAATCTTTCTTTCTTTTTTCTCATTTCTATTTCGATGACAACCCATTAACTAATCCAAACTCTCTGCGAGAACGAGGCAAAATGAACTCTAAACTAAATCCCAGTGTTTGTCTTCGTCTACTGTAGACATGAACAATTATTTGAAAACTGTACTAATTCCTCACTTTTCTGAGACAAGAGCTCTGATTTATTAATAAGCAATGAGCCGGCTGAGCATTGAAGATAATCTGAGGATGGATTTGGAATAATCTGGGCTGTACAAGAAAATAAAAATGTCCAACAAGACTGAGCAAGATGTTTCATTATCATGATTTTAAACGCCGGGAGGGTGCCATGCTCTTACAAATATGTTTTTAAAAACTCTGGTGACTGTTTAGAGTCCCGTGATGCGTTTGTTTCACTCCTGATTTTATATATGGTTGCCCTCAAAAACAAGACAGCAGCTCTCCCATTGGTCCTTTTCTAAACGCAGGTTTTGTTGAGGTCGACTTTCACCGGCAGCGGCCCCGCCTCCTGGCTCTCCTCAGATTGTTTCAGGGTCACAGCGATCATAGGACTCAGGTAGTAGGGGTTGACTTTCTGAGCGTTATCCAGGAACTCTTTATCTCCGTTGATGCTAAGCTGAAAAGACAACCAATGAAGAAGTTGTAAGAGTGAGAAACAAGCAGCAAGTTCACCTACAACACTTCACACCACTGTGTTTTTACTTTCCTATTTAGAGTGCAAAGTATGATTATTATGATCAAAATAAAGCACTTTTTGAAAATAAAAGCATGTAAAAGAGGCACAAAATACATAATAGGGCCCATAGGAACTGTGCATCTACTCGAGAGGCTTAGACAACACCAGATGTAAACATTAACGGCATCCTCCTCAGATTGAGAGTAACATAAGCTAGCAAAGGTGAGCCTCCTTCCTAAAGCACAGTTTATTCTTCAAGGTAATATGCTATAAGCTGAGCAGATGTTTATTAGAAAGAAACTGCTCACAACAAAGTCTGAGAAGTGTTAAGAGACTTTAAGTAGGCTTTGTTGAGCCTACTTTAAACTAGTGAAGTCATTGCTTCCCTCAGAAGTACACGAGTATGTACTTTTCTCTGCGTACCTGCGTCTTGATGTGCTGCTCTGGTGCGGTGACGAGGCTGGCACAGCTGAGCCACAGCATGACCATGATGGACAAGAAGAGACAGGCCGCTAGAATCCACCGTGGAAGGCCTGAACGTCTGCAGAACGAAAGAGTAGGACATGAAAAGAGACAGGAGTTAGGGGGTGAGATTGAAGATGGACAGAAATACAGAGAGAACTAAACATTAACAAATAAAACCAGGTCGAATGTAAATTGTCTTGTTGAAAACACACTTTATAGGAGTTTTGGCACTGCAAATTCAAATTACTTAAATTACTTTTCCCTGCATATAAATGTTTTAGTTGTTTTGTTGTGTATAACCTCACATACATGCAGCTGTGAGTTTGCTTTATTCTCTCTTTAGTTTTGAAACATTGAGTTATATAATCTGCAATACCTAACTGCAATCCATCATGTCAACATTTGTTATTGTCAAGGTTACAGAACCACCGCAAGACAATGCAATAGTAGACTAATTTAAAAAATGACATCGTACAATAATGAAAATAAAATAAACTTTAAGTATCGGAAAGATGATTTTCCTGCTGACAAAAAACTGGAAATCAGACCAAGATACTTTGGTTTCTTAATCAATCAATTGTCATTTGTCTTGTGGTGCAAACAAATTGATATTAAGCAACCAGTCATGCCAACATTAATTACACTGTAATCTGAGTTTTTCAATTTGAACTGTATTATAATATTTTATTTGAACTGTACTATCTATTATCTTAATGACCTGTACTTAAATCATGTTTCATAATTGTTTTTGTGATAGAGATTAGGCAATGTTTTTAGTGTGTTGTTGATTGTTATGTACCTGCCTGAGGACTGCAGATGGAAATGAGCTATTAGCTATAATCTGGCATAATTCATATCTTCTTTTCTGAGATTAATGTATTTGTATGCATGGTCCTTGTCGAAATAAATACATAATATATAATAGTATGAAGTATATTTTATGGGAAAAAAGCATAACTTGGTTCTTTATTCCTCCGCAGGGTAACCCAGCTCACCTGGACATGCAGCCCAGGAAGTCGTGCTCCGCTGTGGGGTCGTCTGCGTGCTGCATCGGGTGCTTCACTTTGCCTCCTGCTTTAGATGCTCCCCTCTCCCCATGTCCCCTCACACCTGCAATACAATTCATAATAAAACATTTGTAAAAACATCTTGCAACAACATACTGCTGTATATGGATACAAGTGTGATGTGGGTACGTAGAGGCTAGGGTATAAACCGATTACATGTAACGGGACTTCTTCATTAGGATACAAAAAAACAAACCGTAAACAAGAAGTAATCAGATTTGTGTTACATTATTTTTGTATTTCTTTTAACACTTTATTTATTGGGTTTTCCCACACATAACACAATAACAGGAGAAAATACAAATGCAGGTGCTATATAAAAAAGAAATACAAAAAAGATGGCAAAACAATAATGATAATAATAACATAAAAAGACCATTGCAGTAATAGCAATGACAAAACCAAAATACACAATGACATGAAAAGACAGAAACAGAAAACCCCTAAAACCAGATGTTACATTTTCTTTAACAAATAGGATTCCTAGGAGGATTACAATGTTACAAAAAAACGAAAAAAGTGCATAATTTGTAGATTTTATTTAATCTTTGTAAGCAGTACTATTCTGTAGGATAGTAGTTTGAGTGTCTTTGAGGATATTGAGGTAATTAAAAACAGGAAATAATCAGGATTGCTTTTATTTGTTGATACTGATTACATCTCCTATAGGTAACTAGTAACTGTAACAGAATGATTAATTTGTTATTGTCCCTCCCACCCTGTGTATTCTCTCACCGTGGGGTCTCTGGGTGTGGGAGTGGACCTGAGGCCAGGGCTTGTCTGCCACGTTGGATCGAGGAGCCTGCAGCTCGGGCAGAGAGTACTCCATGTCTGGCTGGCTCTGAGGAGGCAAACAACAACAGAGACACTCAGCAATCAAGGCAGCAATTATACCAAAGTAAGTCAACAGCACAATCGACAGGAAATGGCCTGTCTGACTCTGTGAGGTCAGACCACAAGAGGAGCACTTACTAAGAATAGCTGCTAAAGCTGGACTGAACTTATTTACTATAAGACCAGAGGAGAGGCAAAGTTATACTTTTACACTTCCAAAATTAGCTAGACACTAAGGAAAAAAAGAAAAGTGAGACATTTAGAAAAACTTATGAATATTTTGAATTGTTTTTCTTCATGTCTGTATGGTAATTATAGAGCAAACCCTATTTCCAATAAGGTCAACACTATTTATTTAACAACATATTCATTTTTAAAAAACCGTATTTTCTTACTGAGAGATTGACATTGATGACAGTTTAAAACATCTGATATTCAGTAGTGGTATTGATTTAAATGTTACACCAATCGTATAGTCTTTTCATTTTCTATTAGGATTATTAACATCAAAACTTGATACTTAAGTGCAACAAAGTTAGACGTTTCTCATCTTGAAGCATAAAAGATGATTGTGAGGCAGCCAAGTTATTGAAATACATTTTGGTTGAAAGCTTTGAACATCAGCTAAAAGGGATTTATACTCCTTTGTTCAACATGCCGAATGAATCTGAACACTAGTGAAATGATTAATGATAAGGATGAGAATTACATTTGTTGCATAACTAAATCTAACTGACTTTGAACTCATGATCATCATCTTTTATTGTTGCCTGCTTAATATGTCCGGAAGTCCCTCGTCGTTTCTTTCTCGCACACCCAAACTACTTTAAGTAAAACCCTTGAACTGGGACGGCAGTTTGAAAATTGGCTTTTAAAACAACTGTTTAACCGAAACGTAGAGCCTGCTGACAGTATTTGTTCCGTTGTGAGTTTCATTATGTGCACAGTGTTTCTGGTCCCCCCTGGAGAACTCATTAAAAGAGGATTTTGGTTCCCCACTGCTGACCCTTCCTCCACTATATGAGCAGCTGTAGTTCTCAAACAATACTATTGCTAGCCTCAGCCACACACACACACAAACACACACACACACACACACACACACACACACACACACACACACACACACACACACACACACACACACACACACACACACACACACACACACACACACACACACACACACACACACACACACACGCACAGGAGTACAGTAAATCCCACTGAAGTAGCGTCAAGATCCCGGTATTTATCGATTCTGCAGTAAGTGGATCAATAAACTTCAAAACCTCTTGCTGTGTCTTGCGCTGCAAAAATGAAATCTGCATTTTCATTACATTACTTAGGATATGATTGATGTGCTTTCTCCTGAATGATTATAGTCACTGGTTCAGAAAAACAAAACAACACACTGTAGTCGGCCGTAGAGACATGACTGGTTGGTTTGTTCCCCAAAACACGTTCAATCCTTTAAACCTCCTCTGTTGAAATAGCTGTTACACAACCGGGTTTATTACCCATAGCAAACAACGTTTTTTTGACAGAGTGCATTGAAACCAGATGCAGCAGCAGTGTGAAGGGTTTGAGCGGCTGATTCTCATTGGCTGCAGACTGAAGGGATCTAACCATCACAACGAGCAGAGCCTGATCTGCATCTGTCATGCATTATAAGAGAGAGGGGGGGATGTAAAAGGTGCTCCGGCTTAAAGGAAGAAAGGGAGAGAGAAAGAAAGCATGAAATAAAGAAGGAAACAAGGAAAGAAAGATTTAAAGAAATAAATAAGGAAAGGACGAAAGAAAAAAAGAAAGAAGGTGGATTGGAAAGAAAGATTTGAGGAATTAAGAAAGAAAAGAATACAGGAAGGAAGGAAGGAGATAGAGTTTCACTAAATCTCACTTCTCTTATTTTGTTGACTTTCAATCTGTTGAAAGAATCTTTGCGAGGGCGAAGTGAATATCAACGTTTAATGCAAAACAACTTTGACTAACTCTTAATCACAATTATAAACACCGTCTCTCCGAGGTCCCATCGAGCTGTGCATTAAGCAAATGAATCATCAAATAAAAAAACCTTGGGGGAAATATATCCAGTTAATTGGACTTCAAGTTGGACTAATGGTGTCAAAATGATGGCCCTTAATTAGGAGACCCTAAATGAACTTTGATTACAGCTCTCCCATGTCGACAATTAAGACCACTTTTAATTTTTCTGGAGGTGAGGAAGGTGGAATAGGAGACAGAAAATACTTTATGTTGAAATGATAATAAAACAACACTTATACAAAAATGGTTTAGAGAAACAAAAACCTCAGGATTAAAAGACAAGTCCGGCTATATTCTGTATTTCTCTTATTGTCAACGCATCTAGAACAAAACAACTGATAAATGTTTTGATCTTTATAACAAGAATTGAGTATGAAAATCCTGATCTTGCTTCATTTAGAAAACCATGGGCTCTGTAGCTTATCATGGGCGAATCCCCAAAAACGTATACCTTCCGCCAAACAGTTAACGCACAGTATTGCACCAAATGTAAATAAAGTAATTGCTGTTATCCACTTTTAAAAATGCACTTTTTACTCATGTTTGACTGATGTTGTTGTAAAAACTATACTTCCCACCTGTTTAGCCCTATTTAAAAAATGAATAAGTATACCTGTCTTCAGTGGGAACCATACTGAATACTTTATAAAAGAAGGGGAAGTAGTCACCGTGATGTGAGGTTGAGGACTACCGTTGTTATTTCGGCTGTTTCAATTTTTGTTAGCCAGAAGTGACTACATTTTGACAAGATGATCTATTATTAGAACCAAACACGGAACAATGCTGTGGCAGCGACTTGTCAATCACAACGTTGTCCCGCCTTAAAGCATAAAGCATTTTTTTTGTTTATTTTACTCTTAATGGGACAATAATTTACAAAATAAACATTATGCTGGACTGGAGAATACTTGAAACGAGTGACTGAGACCATAAACGTATGAGCAAAAATGTTTACTGAAGTAATAAAATCAAGTGAGATATGGGGTCCTTTTCTCATTGACTTTTCAGACAATGATGTTGCCCCTTTGAAACCAATGGTATTGTACCTGAGAACAATAGAAACTAAGGTGGTCGTATCTGAGAACAATAGAAACTAAGGTGGTCAAAGATGAACCATAACACCATAAATCCTGAATGTCCTTTGCATACTGTATGTAAAGTGCATGCTTATGTCACCCTTAGTGTAAACTACGCTGAGAACTGACTTCCTTTACAGTGTAGCATCATTAGTCAGGTTTACAGCCTCACCCAGAGTTCACTTTGTTCTGCAGGCTTGCTCCCTAACAGAACAGGAGCTCAGTCAGACTAGGAAGTCTTTCATTAACTCTCTTTTGTCGCACTTTCAAGGTCTGATTTGTCAAAAATAACACCAGGGTGCTGAAAAGGGAATGACTGAATGAGGTAAAGGGCTGTGTTTTACCAATGCTTCACAAAATGACAAGTTTCCTTTACTTTTTTCCATCACTGGGGGACAACCCCAGCTGTGACCTAAAAGCGACTTATTCCAGCTTCACAAACTGAACACACTGCTGCCACTAATGTTTGTTTATGATGCACACAACCAGTCATTCTCACAACTTGAGGTTACACAAACACACACATGGGCGCACAGATGGAACTATAAAGAAGGCGCTTTATGGACATACACATCATTTATATGACAGACAGCGTTGGGTTGCTTCCCCCCCTCTGCTGTCCCTCAATTTAGCTGGACTTTTTCTGTTGTTTCAACACTCGGAAAGTCAATCTGTCAAATCCGTGGCGGTCTGCCAGCTGACCACTAAACACAGGCCTGGTATTCTTCCCACAGCCCCGTGGAGCCCGGCTTCTCTCTCCGCTTCAGCCGGCATGTCACTTCCACAAAGAGCAAACATCCATCACCACGTTTAAAAGAAATGTTGGTGATTTTCTGTGGCTGCTGCATCTCTATGTGAGGCGGAGCCCATCGTTTCTTATACCTAATAGTGAATTTAAGCATATAAAAAAACTCCTATGATACATAGTAGCCCTTCTGTATGGGTTACGGTGCATAAATACTGTCATTACCCTTTTAGCCCTTTAATTATGTAGCTAAAAATGCGATCAAAGTCACAAATGGGGAAAACCCCTGACAGGGAAGCAGGTTTCCGACCCGTTTTTGGAGGATATGGTTGAGTAGTCTGGTGGTTAGACAGACCAAATCCTGTTATAGCTTTAATGTATAGGTGCTTTACGCCATTGATCTTAGCAATTAATCCAACAATCGAGTAGCCACAGCTGCAAAAATCTCTAAATTTGCTTTTTCTAATAATACGATTTTTCTGGTGTACATCTGGATCCAGATCTGCAGGAAAGTGCTTAATCAGCGGAAATCGTCCATAAAACACAGAGTTATCTAACTAAAAGTCTTGCCAACAGTGCCAAAAAATAACCTCTTTTGTGGGGGTAATCATGAGTAGTGAATCGGTCAACTCAATCTTTGAAAAAGTTGGAATATTTATTTGTCACAACTTAAAGTTAATCCTTTAGCGCAGTCCACTCTTCTAAATCTTGCAGTGAGTTTCTGTCCTGAGGCGGATTCACCACAGTAAGCCGTGCCGGATATAAAATATGCATGGGGCTAAAGGGAGAGACATAATTTAAAAGGACATTTATAAACAATTAAAGTGCTGAAAAACTGTTTGCAGCTCTCGAAATCTAACCACCTTGTCCCCACCCCGCTGTGTGCCCTTACTCAGTCAACCTTCACAGATGCACCAACTCTAGAGTGGGCTGTGAGTCGTTCTGGCAGAGACCCAAGCTCTGCAGCATCGTACGGTTAGAGGATGTATTTCACTATGTTAACAGGAAGCAGCTCATCTAATAATCTATAAAGGTTTACGCGCTTGCTTTTAACCTCCCGTCAAAAACACATGGTACGAAAAAGCCTTTTAGTTATCATCATGGGATTCATGGAGATTTGAGTGTTTATTTGTCTGGGTCTTTTAAAGCAAAGCACTTCAATATCCAACTCTGTTCTCAGCATAGATATTAAGACGAAGCAGGACACAATATGCACTTAGTACAGATACAATTGAATAAAAAACGTTGAACAAGTTATGATTGTTGAAACATAATCAAACCACATGGTGGTTACATTACATTGTTACTTTATGCATTGCGTGTGTTTATTGCAATTGTTCTCTGATGAGATTTGATATATATGGATCAATGTAAGTGGACGTTGTCTTTCTTTTTCAGTTCAGCCACAGGAACCCTTACTGATCACTGCAATTATATATATATATATATTTTGTTATCAATACCAAATAAAATAGTTGAACTTTTGAAAATGAGTATGACCTGGGTTTAGTTGAGAACACCCTCAGGTTTATAAATTGGCAATAGAGGGCAGAATATGTGCGTTTCGTGGCCATTTTGCAGAACTTAACTGTAACCATTTATCTATAAACTAGACAGGTCAACGAGGAATGCTTTCTGTGAAACAGGAAAAAATATATACTCCTAGAGCCCTCCAATACAAAGGCCTGTTCTGGATAGACACTTAGTTTAGGTCTTACCTGGAAAACCACAACCTTGCCGTCATCAGCCTGCAGGTAGAAAGTCCAGGTGGAGGAGATGAAGCTCTGGGCGGAGCTGACGATGTCGTTGCACCAACCGGACACGGCCTCCATCACAGAGAGGGACTTAGGGCGAAGAGTCATGGCCCTGAGCTGCAGAGGAGAGAGAATCAGAATACCTGTATTAGTCCCACTGAGGGGACATTTACATTACTACAGCAGAAAAGAGCCACAGACAGCTTAATGTTACCTAAAGTGTGCATAACAAAGTATTAAAGATAAAAGAAGAAAGAAATTATACAAAATACACATCCTAAACACACTCTTTACGGGCGGTATTGACTGTGTGTGTACCGTTTGCACACATTTGTGATATTAGTGATTTTACCACTCAGATGGCTCTCATTGCTCGTTTGCAGTGTTACAGTGTTCAGCGTTTCTCACCCTTCTCCTCTTGAGCTCAGGTTCAGAGGGTTGGCTGGCGCACCCGGTGCAGCAGGCCTCCTGCTCCAGCTGCTTCACGTACGCCTCCTGACAGGCTGGAGAGAGAGGCAGGGGGTGAAGGGATTGTTATGAAGCATGAAAATAAGAAGCATGATGGTAAAAGAAGTAAGAGAAGAAGAAGTGCAAACATCCAAAAAGGGCACTAAGCAGAGTTGGCATAGAGCACTACAGGGAGTTTGCTAGAAGATAAAAGGAAAATAATATCAGGTACTGGCTTCATATATGGGAAGGAAGATAAAGATGCAAGTGAGATTTATCTGTTGGCCTCCGTGGAGATGAATCGCTCCATGTTGCCGTGATTGAAACAGGGAGCAACGGGGCATTGGCTGTCTGGACGGCAAATCACATCATTGATTTCCAATAGAGGTTCAAACCGAGCGAAGGAGCCTCAAACACCCAGAAAAACACCCAGCTTTTAGAAAACAGTGCAACATTTTCATTTTGAGGTCAAACGAGTCCTTGTCAAAAGGACTCACTCGTTCAAGGTCTTAAGAAACCATTTCAGTAGAAACAGCATGAATATACCGTTTAACTGTGTGTTGCACAAACCAAACGTATGTTTAAGTGAATCACATGGCTATATTTAATCAATATATGGATATTATATCAACATTGTGATATAAGACCAGATATTGTCTCTCATTTTGGACATTGTAATATACCATAACTGTTAACTTTTTCCTGGTTGAAAGGGCGGATTGCAGAAAAGTGAAGTGATGTTCAAATGTTTTTATTTATCTTTACCAGCACTAAGTTATCATATCAACATTACTGAAGATTTTTTATTTTATGAAAGCATGAACAGTCAACCCTATAATGTTGTTGCAGTTTTTAAATGGAGTTATTTAGTAAAAAAATATTTAGATTTAATTTTAGGTGGATTCAGTCCGCTGCCATTCATTTTTACATTTAAGTATTGAGCAGCGTACACTTTTGACGCTGGCCCTGCTCAGTATGTCATGCAGACAGACAAGAAGACAGACAGACTGATAGACAAACAGACTGACACTGACTCACCTCCCTGACACTCCTCCCTGCTGGTGTTGAAGCCAGCGTTGCCATTGACGAACTGGCAGATGGAGTAGAGGCGACAGCCGCGGTGACAGGCGTTCATTATGGAGTCCTACCAGCGGACAGAAAGCAGAGAGGGAGATGCAAAATTAGAGATGTCTCTGGCACTCTTGGATAAACTCAAGATAGGTTTGTTAGAAAACATGATGGGTTATGGCATCTCCTAATGACACGTTGCAGCTTTTAAATTGCAGCCTGTCACAAACAGTTGATACAACTGTTCACAATGTGCCTGTTGTAGGAAACAAGTGCAGGAATATGAGATGGTTATTTAGGAAAATGCACATTATTGTACTTTTTACAATGCATTAATTATGGTTTTAGATAAGGAAACAGCGCCCCCTGGTGACCTCTCTGGGGACAGACGAGACAAAGAGATTCCCTGACCGCGACCATGAAGGATTTATTACAGCCTTGTGCTTGTCATCTTCATCACAGCGTGTGCCTGTTTATTCACAGAGGGGTGTTTATCTCCAACCATAAAACGGTGCCTTATTGTTTGGATGCTCTGCATATTCAACCTTCCTTTAGCTACTGCCCAGTATGTAGGTTTTCAAATCGAAATATGCTTCTTTAATCACAATCTTTAAAGCAGTACACTCTGATCTGCCTTGCAGCTCTGCCCTGCAGGATGCCTGAACCACACCTGAAGGCAGCGGCGGCGATGGAGGAGGAGGAGGAGGAGGAGGAGGAGGAGGAGGAGGAGGAGGAGGAGGAAGAGGAGGAGGAGGAGGAGGAGGAGGTAGGAGGAAAAACATCCGACCCTGGAAATCTAGGCAATGCTCTTAACCACAGAAACTCCTGGTGAAATTCACAGCCATTATGTACCGTCCTGCATGGGGTCTAGTCCGGCCTCTCCTAAGATGCTGTGTATACTGAGAATAAAGGATTGCTTCATGCTTCATAACAGTTTCACTGACCCTCCTCCACCCTGTAGTATAAATGCCCTGCTTGATCTTAATAGCGGATAAAGGAATGATCAGTTTTTGGCGCAGTTTAAACCAAGTACAGCTGACTGTGTGCAGTTCACTTCTTGGACGACACTGTAAGGTGCAGAAAGAAAACGAGCTGCAACCATCTTTCGGCCTAATTGTGCGCCGTCGCGTCCAAGAGGATGCAGCGAAAAAACCCAAAACATGTCATTACGCACGGACATAAACGCATTTCTTTTATATTTTAAGATGTAAACATCGTTTTTTTCGATGCTGAATATTTTGTAGCCTATTCGTCAGTATGTCTGGCGCTGAATCGTCGGACAGAAGGATGCATCTCTCTCGCTGCTGGTAATGCGCTTCCTGCAGAGACAGCCGACAGTACAAGAGGAAGGAAGGAATAACTTACTTTAGCTGGGCTTTTGTTTTTGATGGTGAGCTGGCATTGCTTTTTGCAGTAATTGATGTCGCCCAGTTGGTTGTCAAACAGATCCGAAGACGCCGCAGCGATCCCGGCGAGGAGCACCGAGAGCAGGGCGGAGAAGCCGCACATCTTTCCGCCGAGCCGGAGCATCTGTAACCCTGGAGAGGAAGATGAGGAGGAGGAGTGGAGAGAAGAAGAGGTACAACAACCAGCACTGAACTCCCTTTGTGGCGCTGCTGGTGCGGATGCTTTGCTGCCTCAGCCCGGTGCTTGTCTGCTCCAAGGATCTGCCTCTGCTCGTGGCGTCACACGCATCATCACGCACAACGCCCCCCAAACACACACACACACACACACACACACACACACACACACACACACACACACACACACACACACACACACACACACACACACACACACACACACACACACACAACCTGCAGCGCCGCGTTCACTGCAGTGCACAATGTGGCAGTGATGACATTCATAAAATGTGTCAGATAGTAGAAAAGGAGCAGATGCCCACACAGCTGACAGATGGAGTGTTTGTTGGAGTATCGACAGTTCGTAATCAATGTGATAATTATAGGTTTAATGTAGAGATGCTGCGGGAAGTGTGGCAACAGAGATGAGGACAGATTAGCAAACAACTGTTCAAACTATTATTGTGTTTATTGATTTGGTCTTTTGATCCTATTTAAACAATATGTTATAAGATGATACAATACAAAGACCTTCACTTATGAAACATAACCCTATAGAGCAAAAACTGACGAAACAAGTTTTTGTGTTGGTTGATGCATTCAAGTGTTGCTGCTGTGACAAAACAATTTCCCAAATTGGGATCAATAAAGTAATTTAATCTAATATTTTGCACATTATAGGAATATTCTAAATCCTTGTTTCAGATTCAGTGAAAACATAGTCGGTTAAAAATAAAAGGCATAACATGTTAATAATAATAATAATAATAATAATAATAATGATTAAAAAAAATTATTAGAGCGCTTTTACAGGTGCTCAAAGCGCTTTACAATTACACATTACACACATTAGACATGTAAATGTCATTACTGTGGACATTACCCACAGGAGCAAATGCGGGATGAAGTAAAACGACATATTAATAATGTATTGGATTATTTTTGATACAAGCGAAGTATGTAGCAATTTAATGTCATTTCCTAAGAAGTCAAGCTAATTCCAATTAGTTCAATAACAATAAAGATTATTGAATTGAAGTATAGTAGTGGTTCATCATTTGTACCTCACATAATTTATGTAGCCTACAGTATATGTGTGTACAAACTTAATGTAATTGAGTGGAAGTAAGAAATGTAAGTATAATCAAATGGTAAGTAGGCCTACCTTAAATTTGCTTTACTGTACTCTAAGTACAGTTCTTTAGTAAATAGCTAAACTCGATAGATAGATAGATAGATAGATATAGATAGATAGATAGATAGATAGATAGATAGATAGATAGATAGATAGATAGATAGATATAGATAGATATAGATAGATAGATATAGATAGATAGATAGATAGATATATAGATAGATAGATAGATAGATAGATATAGATAGATAGATAGATAGATATAGATAGATAGATAGATAGAGATAGATAGATAGATAGATAGATAGATAGATAGATAGATAGATAGATAGATAGATAGATAGATAGATAGATAGATAGATAATTATTGTTATGCATGGCCCTTGTTGAATAAAGACCCTATCATTTTATTGTACAAGTTTACACACTTAGTCTCTTGGAAAACAACCTGGAAACCCAACCTGTGTGTGTGTGTGTATTTGGTATTTGTGTGTGTGTGTGTGTGTGTGTGTGTGTGTGTGTGTGTGTGTGTGTGTGTGTGTGTGTGTGTGTGTGTGTGTGTGTGTGTGTGTGTGTGTGTGTGTGTGTGTGTGTGTGTGTGTGTGTGTGTGTGTGTGTGTGTGTGTGTGTGTAGCACTAATGACTTATGTGACTGAGGGGGGAAACAAGGGAGGAGTAACATAGTGTTACAGCAGCAGCAGCAGCAGCAGAGTCAAAGGAGTTAAAAGGAAGAAAACCTCGTGTCTCCTGCAGCCTTCCTGCACTCACTGTCCTCTCCAGACTTCCAGTGAAGAGCCGACATTTGGTCTGAGAAGAGCCGCTGGAGTGTGCCTCTAACCGGCTTCATCCTCCAACTTCCCCCCGCTGTCAGCTCGGAACTCGGAAAGAACCGAAAGGGAAAACAAGTTACTGAAAGAAGCATGTTTTACTTCATGTTTCTGCTCATGCTAGTTCCACATGAGCTGCTGTCCTCGACGCGTAAGTAACAAACTTTACTAAACCGTCATACACGCAACCGGACATTACCGCGTTTCAGTCGTGCTAACCTCAGGGTATGGGACGTTAACCGTGCCGACTTAAAGCAACAGTCAGCTATAAAGTAATCAAGGTTTCCCAGAGGGAGCTGCTGTATGGAGGCTCCTAACCAACAAAACAACATTTACCTCAACTTAATTAAAACTAGCACAAATAAGGGTAACTTTTTTC
The DNA here is from genome assembly GCF_949606895.1 of Notothenia rossii. Classification (NCBI taxonomy): domain Eukaryota; kingdom Metazoa; phylum Chordata; class Actinopteri; order Perciformes; family Nototheniidae; genus Notothenia; species Notothenia rossii. The sequence goes on from NC_136912.1 coordinate 88,575,654, forward strand.
ACAATTTCAACATGGCAAGATGCAATAAATACCCACCAGATATATTTATAATTGGCAACCACACAAGACAGATTTTTAAGAACGGCCAATGCGTATTAGATGGCAATTATCTTATAATTGTTTTAATTTTATTTTGCGATATTGATATCTTTATTTAGTAAATGTTTATGGAAAATAGTAGAGAAAGTGTTAATGGTTAAAATTACAAAACAAGAACATCAGCTTTTGTATAATGTTATGATTGAAGTACCAATCAAATCAAGAAACTTTCACAACACGTTATTGCAATAATTAAAGTCTGATCTAATGACATTTTAAGACCACTATTGCTAGTTGTATAAGGCAGTTAATAGAATACCAATATTATGTTTGTGTTATTATTATCTGGATAATAGCTGAATATTTTTACAGTTTCAATAAACTTCTCAGTGCTCTCTGGCAGACAATTCATGTCGTAAAAACATTTGATAAATCACTGCAAACATCCATATCAATATTTGGCTTCTGCAAATTATTGTTATCTATCAGCTGACATATATGCAATATATATGTGCAAAACACTAATATTTGTTTTTAAATTAGGGCTCTATTAGGAAAATCCCATTTCTAAACAGTGATTAAATACAAACCGAAATATTTATAGGGAGAGCTAAAGCTACCTTCTTTGGCTGCTAATAAACAGACAAATGTTTATTATCTCATGATCATCAAATTAATCAATCCTGTTGCTTATTTATTAACGAAAATGTGTTAAAGAGATTGCATTGTGACCAACTAATGACACAGTGTTAACACAAATTATAGCCTTGTAAAAAAAACAAAATCCAGATCCAGTGACAACACATGGAAATGAGAGTAAGGATTAGCTGATTGTTTCCCTAATTGTGGATTAGACTAAGAACAACACGTATTAGGCATGGTGGTGATGGAGCTGAGGAGACAAATTGAAATCAACATTGTTCATTAGCGCTGTTGCATGAAGGAAATGCAGAGTCATTATCATGCAGATGTTTATAATCCTAAGACTGAGATAAACAACTGCAAACAGCTTCTATATATGTGGTGAAAAAAACATAAAAACACATGCATGTTTGTAATTTTTCTTGTATATATTATACCTTACATCATGTTTGATATTGAAGCACTGAGACCCAAAGGTCTTACTTTATGCAGATAGTTTTCCTATCTGTGCATTTATCTTTATATTATCTGCTGCTGCATCCAGCGCAGTGGCACATATGTTGGAAAGCTTGTCCACCGCCCACCTGGAGCATGGTTAATGCAATTATACACATTACCCCTGATCTCTCTGAAGAAGAAGAAGGAGCCCATTGGTAACATTGAGAGCAGAGGGTTTCTCAGGGGCATCAATCATAAACGAAAACTTAAAGTCTAAGCAGGGCCGTGGTATGGAAAAGTATTCAAGGATTTAATCGACAACAGGATGACCTTTCTGAGTGATCCCACTGAGGCTCCATAAATCCACTTCATTACCGGGTCATAAATATGTGCTGAGCTCCTGCTCTCTGTGGTGCTGCAGTGCTGCTGCCGCACTCCCCCTCCTCACACAATGTTTCTTACTGCTGGCAACAGATTTGGGCCCACTGTGTGTTTAATGCTTTAACAAATCAAACTTTACAGAATAATAGCTACCCAGAATATAGTGCAAGCTGTGATGGAGTGTCAAATCAATGAAGATTTAAGGTTGAGAGGGCTTAAAAACTCAAATTTAAAATGCATTGTGTTTCTGTCAGAAAAACAATATTAGAAAGTGAGTTGTTTATTTTGGCTTTGGGTGACCTTTACAAGAAAAAGGGTGAAAGCAGAATCTATCATGAACAGGTATTTGTTTTCTGGCCAGGCTGCAAACACATCAACAGAGATGTGAAATCAGAGAAACAACAACAATAAATTCCATTTAATAATGTAGTCCAATTCATTGATTCAACAAGATAATTCAGTTTGTAATTCATTCATAATTTCAGTCATCAAATAAAAAATGCAATATGTCTGCAGCTTTCAGCTTTCAGTCTCTGAAATGTGTTATCATTATCAGCTTTTCCAAGTTGTATATATAGTATTCTAAGATGTGTGTCTGTGGGATTGTCTCATCTCCTTTGACTCTGGAAACTGGACATTTGAAATGAGTGGAGTTCGATGAAAGCATGGCAATTAAAGACATGTTATTGTCTTTGTAGGCATACAACAAAAAATATATTTAGTAAATTTCAATGACCTTCAGCGAGATAACACAAAGTGTAATAACAATAACTTGTATATAGACTCGTATTGCACTATTCCACTTTTTTAAAAACTTTTTTTTTTTTTGTATTACTTTTAATATGGTATATTTTAATATTGTTTTAATGTTGTCTGCTTATCTGTATTATTGTATATAGACTATTCTGCACAGTTTCTATCATATTCAGTTTCTATTATATTCAATTTTATTTTATTCAGTTGCATTATTTTATCTGTTTTAATGTGTTGCACTGTTGGAGGAGTCTGTGACCTACGATTTTCATTCTACTGTATGCACACAATGACAATAGCCTTGAAACCTTGAGAATGTAAACAAGGAGCATTTGAATACCATACATGTGTGTGTCCTCCCTTAGATGTGGCAGTGATCTCCCCTCAGGACCCCGTGCTGCCGATCGGCTCCAGCCTGACGGCCACCTGCACGCTGGCCCCGGGGCTGGGTCTGCAGGCCAGCTCTCTGTTCTGGACCCTGAACGGGCTGAGTGTGTGCAGCAGCAGCTACAGCGTGCTGAGCCCCGACACCCTGAGCGTCACGCTGCACAACCTCAACGGCTCCCAGCAGCAGTCCGGAGACAACCTGGTGTGTCACGGAGCAGATGGACATGTCCTGGCCGGCTCCTGTCTCTATGTGGGCTGTAAGTGAAGGATGCTGTCTGCGCAGAGCTTTATGGAAATGGATTGTTAAAATGCACAGTCAGGAGGCTGGCACAGTGCTTTTAGGATATGGTAGTATTATGTAATGAATTGAAAGAAAAAATTTAAAACATATGAATACAAACATTATCCAAAAAAGGAAGTAATGTTGTTTTGTCCCATTTTCTTTGTTTTCTTTGCTTTGAAGGGCTGGTTGTGTGTATATGATGTAATGAAAAATGAATTACTTTATATACATCTGCTTGCAAACATACTCTGATTGCATTAAAATTCTTGTTTACTTTAAATATAGTTTTTCTCCTAACTGGTGTCACTCCACCTTAAACTAAATGTAATTATAGATTGTATACAAAATGCTGATTAATGACATTAAGAGTCAGAGCCTCTTGTTGACAGAATTGTGTATCTAATTAGTGAACCTTGATATGAAAACCTTGGTTGCTGCTTTCCAACTCTTTGTTTTTAATTCTATATAAAACCTTTTTTATTCATACCTTTCTGTAATGCTTTAAGATTTGTTGATTAATTCATCAGCTTTTATAATGCATTTGCTTGATGGAGTTAATGCTACACATGAGTGGAGAGGAATTGGCTACTCAGTTTTCTTTTGTTAATTTCAGAACAAAATAAGATTAACACTCGGCTCGTATTGTTGCCTTTACTGCCTTTTTTCAAATAAAACATTCATTGTACTTTGTTTCCCACCAGGGCCTCCAGAAAAGCCTGTAAATCTAACGTGTTGGTCCCGCAACACGAAGGACCTGAGCTGCAGGTGGAGCCCGGGGGGGCGGGGTGAGACCCACGTCCGAACCAAATACACCCTCAAGTACAAATTGAGGTGAGCGCCCCAGACCTGCTGCAGCTCACAGGTGATCACCTCGCCCCACAGCACTCAGGTAGACTAGCAAGACATGCTTTAGTGCCACGTACAGTTTATGATCTGCCACACACACTTTGCTCAGAGGCTGCAGTGTGTTGCTTCGCTTGTGTTAAATATACTCAGTCTACCGACATCGCAGTTTATTTTGGTCATTGTGTTTTTGTTTCTGTGCAGGTGGTACGGCAGAGAGAAGGATTGTGAAATCTACGGCACAGGGAAGCAGCGATACTCCTGCTACATCCCCAGTAACCTCGCCCTCTTCACCCCGTACGAGATCTGGGTGGAGGCAGCCAATCAGCTGGGCTCGGCCACCTCTGACATCACAACCCTGGACATCCTCGATGTAGGTGGGTAAGCACTTGAGGATCCATTTGAGGATGTGTGAAACTGATTTGTCTTCCCTTTCCTCTCTTGTTCTTTAAAGGTCCCTTACTGTTTTTCATCAATATATTATAGGTCTCAGTTATATACAAAACATGTCTCTGAAGTGTTTGGCTCCAAATACCAAACAGATCCTTGCAGCATTACCCATAATCCCCTCTGTTTCAGCCCTGTTTCAAAAGTGCTGAGTCTGTTACTTTAGATGAAAATAAGGAGCCCCTCCCCACGCCCCTCTGAGAGAGATTTGGTTAACAATAACACAATGGTGCTCTAGGAAGAGATTCAGGTGATAAGGTGGTTGGGGGGGTTACCTTGGTTGCTGATTGGCTAATGGTTACAAAAGCCAAAAAATCGTTATGACATCATAAAGTGGCCAAAATCTGATCAGCTCATTTTCAGACAGGTTTTTCTATAAATGGATCAGGATAAAAAGTGAGAGAATCTTTTTTCCTGAAACTTTCAGAATCTCTTTCCACAGAGGGGGCACATGTTTATGTAGAAGAGACATGAACAAGTGGATTTTGCACAATAAGTGACCTTTAATTTGTTTCCTGTCTCTTGCTTTTCCTTTGTTTCACTTGTTTGTCTGCAGCCCTCCTAACCCACCTCTTTAGGGGAGAGATGGGGATTTATTTTTATGGTTCACTCCCTCCAACACGCCTCTGTGACAGCATTATGGGTTCAGGCTGGAAACAAAATTAAACTGTTGTGTTGTAAAAGTTAACTGCACATCTGATGCCTCTCATGCTAAAGCTTCACAGTGCTCTCACGAGAATTTTAGGTTATCATGTATAAACGATAGAAGTATACAAATTCTGCAGCGCTTATGCAATGCTGCGGCCTCAAGCACATTTTGAAACCAGTGTTTATTGTCTTTGGCTGGGCATCCTCTCCCTCCATTCATCCTCACTGCACACTGAAGAACAGTCAACTTTGCTGGGCTATTGAGAAGGAGGAGTGCTGCCATACATGTACAGCATAAATAATGCATAGCACTGACCAATAACACAAACAATAAGCTGTGGGTTTATTTGTGCTGGCTTTGGTTCCCTTTCTTCCTCGAGCTGAGTGCGATGGAACAAATAAAGCTGAGAAACAGTGCCGTGAAGGATATCAAAGCAGGAGGTTACAAACAGGAAACACTTTTACAACTTCTTTAATAAGTGTCTTTCTTTGTCTCTCGTGCTGCCGTCCTCTTATCTGTCCCTCTGTGTTTCTCTCCTTCAAAGCACTTGATTTGTTTGCAGACTTTTATTGCAGGAGGTAAAATGTTTTGTCTAATTCTGACCAAAGTTACAACACGCTCTGCACAGGAAGTACAGCCTGATCTGAGCCAAAGCCAGTCTCTACAAAAGGGGAAGTTAAAGCACATTTGAAATATAACGGCAAGCTACAAACCCATACATTTGGTACAAGAATGTCTAAAAGTGACAGACTTCTGGAAGATAATGTTTTAGACTAAAATTGAGAGTTAAATGATCTTGCTTTTGGAACTGTGCTGTTTTGGGTAGGGGTTTCTACTTTGATTCAATATTCCCTCATGTTCATTCTGTCAACACATTCATTTATTTGTATTTCTTTCGCGCACACCTGGGAAGTATTTACTGAATGTGTGCATGTTTGCATATACCGATTAACAGTATGCCAGGACTTTTTCTCCTGCACAAAGTGAGAGAATTTTATGGGGGAATAGTTTTTATTGAAGGATATTATATATTGCTTCGACCATAAAAAATGATTTACTGACTGCTCAAAATGGAAGCAGCAGTGAAATCCAGACTTGGATCCAACACTTCCAATAATGTCCACTTTTTAAAACTCCATATCCCAGATTTTTTTGTGACACATTCAAATTCATGCTTATACAGTATAAGCCTAATTAGTGTTGGAAATTGGCTAAAATGCATAATTCATCACAAAAAGAGCATTCCTATTGGAATAATATAAAACTGCATATGAGGAACACATTCTTATTTAATTAAATTCATGTAATTTATTGTCTTTTTCCTGACTTTCTAACTTTGATAACAATTCTCCAAAAAGTTTTACCGTCATTATTGTATATGATAAATCCTACTGACTTTTTTTTTTTTTTTTTTTTTTTTTTGACTGTTTCTTTTCATTAAAAAAACTAAAAGAAACACAAAAAAAGAGAAAGAAATGATCAGTGATCATTTTAATTAATGTTGACTGACTGTTGCACACAAGAAACATAGGACTTTTCATTGAAAATAAAGACTAAATATAACATTGTAAGTAGGAGAGATGCAGTTGTATGGCTCTGCACGGATCATCCTCACCATGAAGAGTGCTGAGGTGGGATGCTTTCTGCCCTCAGTGTCAAAACGCCACATTCTGCAGTGTGTCCTTGCTCTGATTGCTGCACATCTGCTGCATAATAACTTTGATCACTTGTCCTTGCTCTCGCAGTGACCACTGACCCTCCTGCCAACGTGCAGGTGAGTCGTGTCGGCGTCCTGGAGGACCAGCTGACGGTCCGCTGGGCCAGCCCCCCCGAGCTCAAGGACGTCCTGTTTCAGGCCAAATACCAGATACGCTACAGACTGGAGGACAGCTCTGAATGGAAGGTGGTCAACAAACACACACACACACACACACACACACACACACACACACACACACACACACACACACACACACACACACACACACACACACACACACACACACACACACACACACACACACACACACACACACACACACACACACACACACACACACACACACACACAAAAACTTGCAGCCTACACACACTTCCTCTGTAGCTACGACACCTCTGAGGCAGCTGTGGAAATATTGGAGGTGCAGCATTGACTGAGCCATTAAATGATGAACAAAAAAGTTGCTGCATCTCCAGTCTCCCGCATGTGCTTTCATTTCAAAGCAAATAATACAAGCGTGCAAACCCCTGACTGCTGCTCGAGTCTTTGCAGGGACATTTTGAACGCTGGCTTTCATCCAAAAGTGCAATAGTGGAGAACATTTATTCTTTAGAAATCTCATTTGAAGTTCCCTGCCCACAGCTTTTCGTCTCGTCTGTGCAGGTACATCTTAGAGTGCTGGATTCAATACAGAATAAGATGAATTATAAGCGGTTAAAAATATTTGACATACTGTACATTTGACTACATTTAAAATGCATACGAAGCTCTTCTAACAAACTTTCCTTGCCTATGGAAAGAGAATTACCTTTCCAGATATCCCGACAAAACACTTAACACATTTTCCTTCTTTATTTATTTGTTATATTCAGACCTAAAAGGTGAGGTTTTTATGTCAAATGCAAAAAATAGGACCAAGTGGCAATGTATTGTATGTTGTTGTGTTTTGCATTGTACTGCTGTAACATGACACCTGCAACTGCTTTTTTTTCCTTTTCAATTTATGTGCAAAACAATCAATAAAAAGCTCATTAACAAATTAAATATCATTTCCATCTGTGCATGAAAGAAAGATATCATTTAGTTGAGGATATTACCCATTTCTAACACATCTTCACTGTGGGTTTGTTCCCGCTCGTAGGTGGTGGATGATGTTGGTAACCAGACGTCATGTCGGCTGGCAGGTCTCCGACCCGGGACCGTTTATTTTGTCCAAGTGAGATGCAATCCAGTGGGCATCTATGGCTCCAGGAAGCCCGGCATCTGGAGTGACTGGAGCCATCCGGCCGCCGCCTCCACTCCCATCAGCGGTGAGAACATCTCAGAGGGAAAACTGAGAAACGTTATACAAAACCCACCAAATGTATTTCCTTTCATCGTCTGTCTCGTGTCTTAAATGGCTTTTTAAATTCCTCCCAAACATCTGTGATGCCCACATAACTTGACCATTTGTTCCTTTTCTAATAATCAACCTTTCATTGCCAATTAAATCCAGAGAAAAACAATGTCATTATCCTCGTTTCAAACATCCGGAACAAGGCGATCCAAACCGCATGTGACGAAGGAGAAAGCAAACATCAATGGGCTGGATGGCTTGATACTAGGGATGTGCATCTCCATCACTGAGGCCGATGCGATGCGCATCTCGATACGTTGCCACGATACGATACATTAACGATACATTTGAAACACCAGGCGATACGATACGATACGATTCACCCCTGTTGCGATACAGTTCGATACGATTTGATTCAACATTATGCGATTCGGGGCGATACGATATGATTCAACACGATGCAAAAATAATGATACTTCAATATGGTACGACAGAGGATTTTTGTTTTATTCCTGATATGCAGCAAATCATACATTAACAAAAAAGTGCTTTACATATTTGGTACTGCACATCCCATCATGCCGTTTATTTTTTTACCTTTAAAAGCTCTCCAGAGTACAGTACAATTGTATAACACCTCACAGTTAAACAATGTAAGGATGCATTGCTCATGATTAACAATGTGCAAATAACAGCTACCATAGAGCAATGCCCATACAGCTGCCAGCCTGATGTGCTTAACACTCATTCATAGGCTAACTCACCAGTGAGCAGAAAGCAGTGGTTTCTATATGAACAATAAAGAATACAAATAACCTTTCACAAACAGGTATTTCATAACTGCTTACAGTAAGGAAGACATTTAAATTATTATTGGCCACATGCTGCTGTAAACTAAACACCACTCTCTCTGACAGAACACCTCACTGAGTGATTTAACTCATATGTCTAACTTTCAGGTTTCTCTTTTCAGCCGCAGACCCCACGTCGCCTCTTTATGTGCGTCGCTAAGTTCCTCGAACTACTTGTGTACTTTAAAGCGGCTCGGCATCGTTAACAATTTGCGAGTGATTTTTTCAAGTTGACCGTCTGTAGTAAATAGTGCCGCGCACATATACCATCAGGACGTTACTGATGGGGTGCGGCTGCGGAGTGATACTGTGTGTATGCAAGTCCGCATCTAGGACGGATCTATGTATCATGGCTGTAGACCTGTTAAGTAATAAAGATACCTCATACAAAGGTCTACGGATACCTTATTACTCTCCATGACCTGCGGTCAACTATATAGCATAAAGGACTTTTACACCGTCTTTCTTGAACAATCCGAAGTGTTGCCAAACGTTTGATTTGTAGGTATTTTTCGGTGCGCTGTGTTTCTCTTTCTCCTCAACTTCCGTGTGTGTTGATAACTGAGACTCTCGGCCTCCGTAGTGGCGAAGCAAATATCAAAGATCGTCTCTGCTGAGCGTTGACAAGATGAGGGGATTTTATATGAAGGAATCGTTTTTTTACCGATGCAAAGACGCTACGCAATCGATGCATCGCGAGTTCAACCCGGTTCAACCCAAACTGTAGCCGATGTGCACTCTTTCAACCGGTGCACTCGCATCTTGAACGTTTATGCCGGTGCACCGATGCGAATCGGTGAATCTTAACATCTCTACTTGATACAGATCTCCTAGCAGAGGATTAGAAGGAAACTGCAAAAAGCCAGGGGGACATTTTGATAGATTTTTGTCGTCCGCTTCAAAGATTGATCAAGTTAAAAAGCTGCTTGTCTGTCCCGGCTCACACAGGGCCTATAAAGCTTGAGTGGAAGCAGGTTTGAGAGCAGATAATGAGTTGCATAGGTCTTAAGAAGTATTTACTCTCCAGAGGGAGCAAGTCGTTATCCGGCTCTGCTGTTTGCCATTAGGCATTGATTGTAGGAGACGACTGTCAGTGAGAAATAAAAGTAGGGTATATCACAGATTCTCATTTTATAAACTGAGAAACATTCATTTTTATGTGAAACTGTTTTCATCTCGTTTTGTTAAATCAAGCAACATGAATAATCGTAAATGTTCACTCGGCAACAGTTTGTACCAGAAGCAAGCAGAGATGCGAGAGGCATGCTAGGTTTCTTGGTTAAATTCCTATTTAATAATACGCCAGAGCATAATATCAAGGCTTGAGACTGGAATTAAAATAAGTGTTATTTCTGTCCTACTAAAAAGTATGACCTCTGGTGAGTTGAGATCGATGTTGGTTTTCCATTTTATAGGCTAAACATTTATAGGATTGACATTGAGAAGAGTCTACAGCATACTACTAACAAACCTCTACAGTATAGACTGTATAATATAGTTCTACAGCTAATGCTAAGTCCCTGTAAGCTTAATGCTAACCTCAGAATGCTAACATGCTCCAAATGACAATGCTTACAAGCTTATGTTTATCATTACATTACATTTAGCTGATGCTTTTATCCACTCATACTGCATTAGAACAAGAAACCATCTTGGGTGTTAGCTAGCTATGCTAACATTTGACAACTTGTAAGTAAAGCTGTCATTGGTTTTTCAGTTAGCCTAACTGACGGATGGCAATGTAGTGCTAGATGAGGTGTCAGGAGATCAAGTTATTAGAATGTATTTGCAAAAATATATATTTTGGTTTTTTAATTTGTATTTGGTGTTTTAAGCCCAGTTAATGTAAACAGCATGACGTCATATTTTTTGGGGAAAAAGGGCCAAAAAACCCATCTCGATCACATTAATGCTGACACATGAAGTGTTTGCAGTCGGTGCATAATCTATACACCTTGCACTGGCACTTGTCCTAACTATAACCTTGACGCTCTTCTTCTTCATCCTCCCTCCTCTTTCTCACCTCATCCTTTTTAAATCCCTTGCACTCTCTCCTCTGTCTCACCCCCCCCCCCCCCCCTCCCCTCCTCCTCCTCCTTTAACAGAGAGGCTGCAGAGCGGTTCCTGCGATCCGAAGCCCGGTGAGCAGAACTCCACCCTGCGGCGGGAACTCAAGCAGTTCTTCGGCTGGGTCCGCAAGCATGCGTCCGGCTGCAGCGGCATGTCAATCAAACTGTACGACCAGTGGAGGGTGTGGCTGCAGAAAACACACAAAACACGCAACAAGGTAGGTAAGCAAAACCTCACTATCTCTCTATTATTTACACCCACATTGAATTCAGTGTACAGTGTTGAAAAGGGGGAGATAGAGAGGATGATATTGTCTGAAACTCCTGCTGGCTTGAGAGTCAAACCTTCGTTCTTGGTAGAGGCCATCACAATGTTTTGGGCCGGTGTAGACTTTATTTGAGATGAATTTAGAAAGGGGAGATAGAGGGGAACATGGGCCACCAGCTCTACCAAGCTCTAGATCAGACTTGAAATGGATTTCAGACTCTGAATTTCTGCCTTATGATCAACATTCGACCAACACAGAGAGGACTGATTTCTGTTAAACGTGCTGTCTCTGTGAACTTTCATTTCAAACCTAGTGATTAGGTAGAAATGTGCGGTTTTGACTTTACAGGCCCAGGAATGGGAGGATTTAAGTAGATGCACTCTGGTTTTATTTCATATTTTAACGAGCAACTCCTGATCTTCATCTGACGACCACAACAGAGAGAAACAAGCGTGCAAATGTTTTTAATGGCCGACTGTAATGTGTTCTCTTTGTTTTCTCTCGGCGTAAGGAACCCTTTCAACAAAACTAACTCGGGACAAATGGCACGCAGAGCATCTTCTGTGACTTTGTGAGGAGCTCAGATCCTTCAGCCAAATCCTCTGCTTTCAGTCCTTGAACTCACAGAAGCCCTCCCTCTACCTGACTCAATTAGCTCAGCAGGTTTTTGTGCTTTGCCGAGCACACGCTGTCACCTGAATAATGTCTTTGTTCACAAGCCGTGACAGCTTCCCATTGATTACCTTGAGAGAAAGGTAGCAGGGGGGGGGGGGGCGCTACACCGAGAATAAGAAAGAGATGATGCAAAGAAAGAAGTGGGAAAAGAGGGGAGGGGAGAGAAGTGGCAGCCAGACAGAGTAATAATTGTGATCATTGTAAATTACATGGTTCTTCCTGTTGAATGATCACACTGTGAACCATCTGCTTTTGTCTTTCCAGATTCTTCAAGACGATAATTCATAGCAGCGCCGCTCAGCACCACTGTGGACTTTTAATACAAGAACAGCATCAAGAAACACAGAGGGATAACTCAGTGTGGGCCCCCAGCTGTGTGAGGGGTCATCGGCCCCGACTGAGTGATACTGCAGTGTTTGTCAGACAGACTTAACTTCAGTTTAAAGGGCCCGAGTGGAGGATCACTGAAGACGATGTTGCCCTTTTTCTGCCGACAAAATCTGTCCGTAATTAGACATCAATTGGCGAGCCATGAAAATGTTGCAGCACAAACCTTTCGTATAGTTACATTTGGATATTTCTTAACTGCAGCAAGTGTTTAATTGTATTCCTGTGAATTAAGGATCACCTTGTGTGAAATGTTTATACTCCTGTGTAGTACACCATTTGTTTGAAGACATTTTCCTACTGTTTATATTTGTACAACTGCATATTTAAATGTTTTTTCATCTAAGTTATATTCTTGTAACGCACCAATAGTGCCTCTGAAGTAATGTATGATATGTATAAAACATAAAAAAAGTCAAACTTCTCTTTTTTATTTAAAAAAAAATTAATACAATTCATCAAGTAGACAAAGATGGCGACATAGGATGAGCCTCCGGGAATTATTTCACCTTAGAGTATTTACAAATGTCCTATTCTGCTGAGGCGTGGATTAACACAAACACATGAGCCCAGATAGAAACGAAGAGAGCCTGCAGCAGCCGGCAGGGTGGAGTCAGAGGATCGATACGAGCTGAGGAGTCTGAGGAGGAGGGAAGTTGCAGCCGCCAGTCGCCCCGCCCCCTGAGAGCCGCCTGTCAATCACACTCCTCAGAGTCATACTTAAAGTCCTGCATGATCTCACTCAGAGCCTCTTTGTTCTTGATGATTCTGGAAAAGAAGTATTTGTTTTAGGAGACATTTGAGTTTGTTTTACAACCATAGAGGTCATTTACAACGTTCACACCACTTTCTGAAAAGGTCAATTTTGTCTGTACCACGTTTTAATCTGTTTAAAATGTTATAAATAAGAACACTTTAAGAAGGGATTATTTGCACATGAGAAACATTTTGAGATCAGTTTGTCGATTATAACTTGGTGGGTGTATTTCTGGGGACCTTAGTGGTGCAATTTGGAAATGGGACTGAGAGTAGAAAATGGAAAACTAAACATTGCTCCCGCTTTACAGCAGGGGGGCATAAACACTGCACTAGACCCTCTTAACCAATCGATTCTAAAATGACCCAAAACATGCATGCACTGATCAGAAACTGTAAAAAGGACATTATGCAAATGTTCAGGTTTATATTTGTATTTTGTATGTGGGAGAGGGACCTTTGGGATGTTAGCCTTTGCATACCATTTACATGCACACAAACCTGCAGGAAAGGGAAAACCCAAAAAGCATAATAGCGCTTATAAAATACTTAAAGTCTCTGGGTCAAAACACACAGCTATTGAATCGGGTTTGCCTCATTGAAGAGCAATGCTATGTGTCTTAAAGTGTTGTTTAAAAATAGAAGACCTATGTTACTAGTGTATTATGCACATTTTCTTTTGATCTGAAAACATTGTCCCCAAAGATTTTCAGAACAAAGTGAAAGCCGTGTTTACGACCAAAGGCTGGTCTGGTGAATCAGGAGGAAGCTGTTAGTCTGGTGAATCAGGAGGAAGCTGTGCAGCCGAGCGGAGGCTGATAGGGAGCGAGAGGCTGGGTCAGCAGAGGCTGTCGCAGCAAGCGGACGGCGGTAATGGCTGCTCTTACTCCTGCTTGATCTCCTGAATCTGTTCCTGACAGTCCTCGTCCTCGGGGTGATCCTGGGCCCGCTGCCTGGCCAGCTGCAGCTTGGCTGTCTGTTGAGAAGGCACATCAGATAAGATTTATGCAAACCATTCATCAGCGGAGGACGGAGGGGAGGCGGGGGAGGAACTCTGGGATAATAGGAGCTTTATGACATTACTGGCAGAAAGGAAGTTGAGTTCATATTATAGAAGGAGTGTAAAACTTCTTAGAAAAGTGCTACACATCACCTCTGAACGACCAGATGTGGACCGCTCAAGACTGTAGGACGCATCGAGGCGTAACATTTTAACACCTCTCTGTACGGTCGTGAAGATGATATACACACACACACACACACACACACACACACACACACACACACACACACACACACACACACACACACACACACACACACACACACACACACACACACACACACACACACACACACACACACACACACACACACACACACACACACACACACACACACACACACACACACCTTTCAGAAGTAGAATGCAGTTTCCCTCCATAAGTTTATAATTTAAAAATGTAATAACCTGAGCTGAATCCTTAACATGACCGTGAGGAAACACGATTCAAGAAAGAGAGATTATAAAATGTATTTTACAAGAAGTCTGCCTCCTTGTGGTGAAACTGTGGAATTACACAAACGTAAGTGCCTGTAATAGGAGGCAGTACATGATGTATATTTCAAGTGTGAAAATACATTAGTTTTGGCAGGTTAAGTGACTTTTTTGAATGAAGTTGAGATTTTTTTTAGTAGGTTATAATTTGTATACAGTAATACTGTTATTTATTTAAAAAATTAAAAACCTATCTAATCAAATGAAATTACATTTAATAACATTCATCAAACTGCAAGTTGAGAACGGTATTGTCATTGTTCCAACTATTACTACTGTCCTTTAAATGTATAGTATCTCATAGTTGCCTCTCAACCATCTGCAAGTATTTTTCGTTTATCTGCACTAAGACGTGTTGTGTGTATTTGTCTGTGTGTCTGCTGTTAAATATCTGCTATTTATTTCACTTTAACCCTATGCCTTAACCTTATACATGTAGGACAACAAGTTTAAATGGAAAACTAATGGTGTAATACACTTACAGTAAGATTGGGTCCCAGTTTAAGTCAAACACCCCACAACATAGTACACATAGTACAGACCCGGCGTCATGGGCCCGCCCATCCAGGATTTGGGCCCGCTGTTTTAATCAGGGCTGAATACAACATTTTCATTGTTTTATTATTATGTTTATTGTTGTTATTTGTAGAGCTTTGTCCTAATATTTATTTTTGTTTTAAACTATGTTGAAAGATTAGTTTAATATCATTTTTTTATTTTGCTATGAAATTCTGAATGAAATTCTGAATGAAAGGCTGCGCACGAGACTGGTTTTTCGTGTGGGTTTTGAGTGAGATGCGGCACAGCAGCCTGTCAGTTTACTCTTGCTAGGTTAGTTTGGCTATTATCATTTATATTTATCTGCAACAATGGATATCAGGAAGTGGTTCACGAAAGGAATATGGCAACTCAGCGCCAGATGCAGGCACATTAGAAGAAATCAGTTACGTTACCAACGAGCTAGCAAGCCAGCCAGGGACAAGGGAGGCTGGCAATCGATTATATTTTGAAGAGAAATTGACTAAAGCCGGCTCTCTCACAAACTCCGGCTCTGTGCGCAAGCAGACCGCTGCACGCACACGCTCTCTGCCTCGCTCAATCTCTCTCCCTTTCTCTCCATCGCTCAACCTCACCCCACCTCTCCACCCTGTGTGCGCTCCTCAAGTTTGCCTGCGTGATTGCCCAAGTTGGCACAGTGTTACGAATGTGCCACAAAACCAACCAATGGAGGTAGCCTATAATAAGACCATCAACAGCCTTATGGCAACCTAAAACCCCTCTGTTTCCGTAACAACAATTCACGAGCGCCTCCCTCACCCCCCCCCCCCCCCCCCCCCGTTGACAAATCTCGAGCGGGGAAATGTAAGTTTTGGGGTGGGCCCGCCCTGGGAAATCAAATGCCTGCCCAGAGACGTATGTCTGCCACCGGGTCTGACATAGTATATCATTATATACTTTTTCCTTGTCTTACACACTGCTTTTTTCGGAACTCCTAATAAACTAGAAGGGCATTTTAGGCCATTTCTTTATGTGAAGACTAATGGGCAAACCCTTCAACTATTAAAATCCAGCCATCAGTTTTTCCATAACCCTGACAGACAAACAAAACATACAGAAAACTTCACAGAGGTTATTAATATATTGAGTTTACAAACCATTTCAAGTTTCTGCTTCTCTTTGCTCTGCAGCTTGTCCATGTGCTCAGAGAGGGCCGGCCGGTCGAACTCGTTGTGGAGTTTCTCCTTAATGTCCAGCACTTCTTTGGAGATGCCGTTGAAGGCCAGAGTGATCTCATGCACCAGCTGCCTGTAGTGGTCGAAGTCATAATGAGGCCCCGTCCTCAAGTAGGCCTCGTGTCCTCTGGAAGGCAGGAAGAAAACATTAAAGGTCTCCTATTATACTGTTTTTCATCAATATATTATAGGTCTCAGATATATACAAAACGTGTCTCTGAAGTGTTTGGCTCCAAACACCAAACAGATCATTGCAGCATTACCCATAATCCCCTCTGTTTCAGCCCTGTTTCGAAAGTGCTGAATCTCTGTCTGTCACTTTAGATGAAAATAAGGAGTCCCTCCCCACGCCCTTCTGAGAGAGATTTGGTTAAGAAGAACACAATGGTGCTCTAGGAGGAGATTCAGGTGATAAGGTGGGGGGTGGGTTACCTTGGTTGGTGATTGGCTAATGGTTACACAAGCCAAAACATCGTTATGACATCATAAAGTGGCCAAAATCTGATCAGCTCATTTTCAGACAGGTTTTTCTATAAATGGATCAGGACAAAAAGTGAGAACATCTTTCTTCCTGAAACTTTCAGAATCTCTTTACACAGAGGGGACACATGTTGATGTAGAAAAGACATGAACAAGTGGATTTTGCACAATAAGTGAGCTTTAAATAAAAAAGCAGAGATGAATGAAGCGTAGAATTCATTTTTTTTGTATGTGCCTGAAATCTATGATAATAGTGGGTCAGATTCAAACGTACTCGTCAAAGAGCTGATACGTCTCCACCCGCTCCGACTGAAGCTGGTAAAACCTCTGGATCAGGGCTTTAAAGTCTGTAGGGACCTACAGGGAGGAAGGCATGAGGAAGAGAGTTCAAATAACATGTAGAGAGAATACCCAGGATATGAATACATGCAAGCTGGTTATCATGATTTAGTTTTCTCTTAAATCAATTTGAAGTATTATATAAAATATAGTTAAGCTATAAAGGTTTGCAACTACTTGAATCAATATTATTGTGCATTTTTTCTATTTATTTGTTTAATTGCAAGAAAAAAAGACAATCAAGGAGACTAAAAGAGTAAATGAGAGCTTAATAATAATAATAATAATAATAATAATAATAATATTAATAAGCTTAATTTGTACAGCACCTTTGGAAAACACTGCTTTACGATAACACATTACTGAAGCTGAAACATGCGCAATATAAAACAATAAGATGTTACAATAAATACCCTGTAGTAAAGAAAAAAAATAGGAGATAACACTGGGTTTGCAAGGGCCATGAACAAACAAAAATAATATTACAAATGAAATAAAGAAACAAGTGTACATTAAATCAATACTTGTCTAATACTGTACTTCCTTTATGCTAATATTCACCACCGACCATCCTATTTGTATGTCTGATAATTAATGATAACATGTAGAAATAATAACTTAAAGTAAAGTATAATTATAAAGTCAGGGGGAATTAATAATGACTTAACTACGAGTCGTCCTTTGAACAGTTATAGCTCTCAAAAGATGTGATGTCTTTCTTAAAGATGGGCCTAAATCGTATTACTAAATCTTAGGTTATATTTTTGATATCTTTGGAATAACGTTACAGTGATTTAGAAGTGAGTGTTTTGTAATTAATTTGTATAAAGAGGTTTTGTTATATGCTGTCTGCTTCAGCTACACTAGCCAAGTTACCATTAGCTCTGATTAGCTTAGCACATGTGTGTCACTTTTGAGGCTCTCAAACATGTATCTTTTGTATAAAATATGAAATACTCACCATGGTAAGCTGTCGGAAAGTACTGTCTCTGAGTTCCAACAGTTTATTATATTGGCATGTTTATATTTAATAAAAACGGGACGATGTTGTACTTCTGTGTGTGATTCAGCAGCCTGTATGCAATGCCTCCCGGATATGACGACACTGCGCGGTATAGAGTTCAATTTCAAAATAAAAGTTTTCATTCGACAACGGCTCCTGTCGAGTTTGTTTGCAAGAGAAAATCTGTTTTAGTTACGTTGTCACTTGATATTTAAGCTTTGAGGCGAAATGATGTTGAACCTCTTGCTCTTCCTTTTGCAGTTTTTCTCCATTAACCTAGAGCAAAAGCATCCCGGTCACAAATAAAACACTGTATTCACATAGGCATTAAGAGTGCAGTGTTATTATAGAAAACAAAT
The DNA here is from genome assembly GCF_949606895.1 of Notothenia rossii. Taxonomy (NCBI): domain Eukaryota; kingdom Metazoa; phylum Chordata; class Actinopteri; order Perciformes; family Nototheniidae; genus Notothenia; species Notothenia rossii. The sequence goes on from NC_136912.1 coordinate 88,594,051, forward strand.
AGAAAAATATGTCTATATTTATAGATTTAAAGATCATTGTTTTTTCAATTATTTTTGCTTATTTAAATGTGAATTATTTATCTCATTTAAACTGATTTGGTTGTAGCAACTCATACATTAAAATTAGTGGGCTATGGCCTATGTCTCTAAACAAGATCGTGTATTATTTAGCAGCTGTTTTGAGGCTTTCACTGTCTTGAGCTTTCCTTACTCATTCCCCCACCCCCCCCCCCCCCCTCCTTATGACAGAATGAAGGATTCAAAAACCTATGTAGCGGGTGTATGTTTTTGGCCAGACTATGACGGTTTTATTTTGAAAGGGATCAAAAAGCCTCTTGCAGCTGACTGCCATCACCCAATCAAATGTCTATCAGAAACCCGATCTCTTTCTCGAGTTTATTCTCAAAATGCATTAACAATAAGAGATGTATTTACAATAATATGTCAATAAGCACAACAAAAGGTCTAACGATGACAACAATCATGTCTTAAATGAATCAAATACTACTTATTGCTCCTTATCCTGCATCCCTATTAAAACAAAATCACAACCCATCCATTGTCAGCTTATCCGGGCTTTGTGTACTTTGTGTTTACAAGATTAGAAAGCATTATGGCAGTATGGAGGCAGGGGGTCGCAGAGATACTACTGTGCAGACACTCCTACGCCTAGTCTCCCTCTGCGCTGATTGGTCTATTCAGCATCTTCAGCACCACGCAGGCTGGACAGCGACACATAGCCGTGCAGCTTCCACCGAACAAGGATGCCGAAAGAGAGGCATATACGGTTACTATGACACTGTTCATCTGATATTTGTTTAGCCATAATGTCATTGTTTCACCGTCTGTAACAATGTTTTGACAGCCGGTTTATGTGCACCTGATTGTCCCTCCCGTTTTGATCGGGAGCGACCCGCCTGTGTCGTCTAACTCTGCAAGAGGAATCTGTTTTTTCCGCCTCACAGATGCTCGGACTCCCAGATTGTGTTCGTTTCACCGGGTTTCCCTCCCGTCGAGTCGACAGGCATGACGGACAGTAACGCCGCTGCTTATGTTATAGGCAGCAGCAGCATCTCATGCAGAGTGCCGCATCAACAACCCGACCACCGGGTCCCCTTGCCGGCGCCCCGGTGTCCGCCGGTCCCCCAACGCCTGTTGTGACATGACAGCTCGGGGCAGGAAGAAGAGGATCAAAGGTTACTGGCAGGGGTTCAAGCAGGAGCGAAGACGGGTCGGATCCTCGAGGAGAGCAGAAGCAGACAGTTTAAAAGGAGGGGATAGAATCATACATGTGTCAAAATCCACTCCATTAGGGTGTTTCTCTTGCGGCTCCAGAGGGGTCAGAACACCGGGTTTAGCCACGGAGCAGCGCCCCTGGAGCCCGTTGATGTGCCCAAACATCAGCAAGGCACAGGGGCATTGAACCCACCTCCCTGAAGCCTTTCTGATTCGGGCCTACAGTGAGGTAGTAGCACCCACCTATGCCTTACAGTTTCATCTGATGCACGGCCTCATAGTGCTGATCCTGGTCGAGTCCCAGACTGCAGCGCAGTTCCCCATCAGGACCGGCCGGCTCACCTGGCTGCTCCTGACCCTCACCTTCACCTGCACCGCCATGGGCTGCATCCAGAGCATCGCCTGTAACAAGTCTCGCATCAAACGGGAGAACATCGTGGTGTACGACCTGTCCGCCACCATAGACCACTGCCCGACTATCATCGAGGAAAACTCCCCCATAGTGCTCCGGTACAAGACGCCCTATTTCAAAGCCTCAGCGAGGATTGTGATGCCCCCCATTCCGCGCAATGAGACATGGGTGGTGGGCTGGATCCAAGCGTGCACACAGATGGAGTTTTACAACACCTACGGAGACGTTGGCATGTGAGTTTACACTTGTATCACCTATGTGCCAATTGCATCCCTGTGACGTGTTTTCAGAGTGTGGTGTGCATGCTTGTACACAGTGTACACACGCTGAATTGCATTAGATTAGCATTTGCGGAGGACGAGAAAGTACTCAGATCTTGTACTTGTAGTAAAAGTATAAGTACAAGTGTCTGCCATAATTTAGTCCTGCAATCAAAATGTTGCAAAAGTACAAAATTATAAGCATCAAAATATATTTGGAGTACCATAAGTAAAAGTACTCATTATGCAGATGTATCCATTTCAGAATAATATTTTATACGTTTTTATTATAATTATTGATACATTAACGTGTTTATCAAAGCTGGTAAAAGTAGAGCTAGTTTTAATCACTTTGTATACTGCAGGGTATCTTGTGAATGTAACTCTAGATGTAACTAAAGTATTTTAATTGTTGATATTTCACATTATTAATCTAAATCAGCAAAGTAACTAAAGGCATGAAATACATGTAGTGTACACGATTTACCTCAAAATTGTAGTGGGGTGGAAGTACAAAGTAGCAAAAAATTGGAATACTCAAGTAAAATACAAGTCCCTCAGAATTGTACAGTACTTGAGTAAATCTACTTAGTTACTTTACACCACTGAGCATTTGTGCAGCCAGCAGGTTAACTCTGCTTGTCAGCCTCCTTTATTCAAACGCCCACCGACAGATTCTGTTCCTGTGACTCTGGCACCTAAATATAAAAGCTGCTATTAGAGAAGCTAAACAACGTTGATGCTCACACACACACTCAAACTGTGCCCATGGAGACATGTCCTCCCCCACACCCCAACGACACACACACATACATTATCTGGAGGGCATATGTGAGGGGGTGTTTAATCCCGCTGCGTTGGTGGGTTTAGGGGTGAGAGATTGAGCTTTAGGGTGGTTTTAGGATTGGTCATGAAACGGGAGCACCAGATGACAGATAGAGTTTGGCACAACAAAGAGATTATGATAATCCACTGACACACTGAACCACTAGATAGCCTTTAGAGGAGGCTACTGCAAGCCTGTGTCTGGAAAATCATTTGAAATCCTTTCTGAAATGATGGTGTTACTTCCATCACATCCCTTGTAAATGAAAATGAACAACTTTCACCTCAGACACATCCCAGAAAGCCTTGTGCACAAGCAAAGAAGAGCAACCTCAACACTAAATAGTGTTGCTGCTATCGCTTCCCGATTGACTTGCTCATGTTTCCTGCTGTCACACCAATGATTATTTTATTCATCTAGTTTTCTATCAAGGATTAAGTCAAAGTATACTGTCAAAAATGGGTAAAAATAACTTTTAAAATGTCCGATAGCCTATGATAACATCCTTATAATGCATGATTTGGCAATACAAGAGCCCTTAACCCAAAGAAGCATTACATTTTCCAACATACCATACATTACAGATGCTGGACCCTTGGTGTTTTAGCCGGATAATACCAAATAATTAATAGCATAACTGTTAATGCAGTAGTCTTGCTGCAGTGATGCAAGGCAACGAAAGGCAAGTTTATACCACCTTTAAAACAACATCCAATTCAAATTGGTTTACAAAAAACCTTAGAAGCATTAAGACATAGTGCAAAAGAAACACATGAAACAATTACATTTAAAATAAGTGGGCCCTATTAGGCTTTTTTTCCCCTGTAGTGTGTTATATAGGTTTTCGTGCATGTAAATGGTCTGCAAATCTCCCACAAGCTCCCCCCTGCCTTAAAAGCCTCCATTGGACTCTTTTGTTTACTCCTTTAACATGGTGACAAAGTGATATTGTGTTGCAGCTCACTGTACCTGCAGTTGTCTCATGTAGAACTGCTCCACTGTGCTTTACACGATATCAGGTTTAAGCAACACAGACACTAATTACAGATTAGAATCAATTGCCCAGAAACACAGTTACCCAGAAACCTCTCTGTCTGTCTCCTCTCAGGTCGAGTTGGGAGCTTCCTCAGCTGCGAGAGGGTCTGGTGAGGGCCATCAGCGACTCTGACGGCGTGAGCTACCCCTGGTACGGAAACACAACGGAGACGGTCACCATTGTGGGCCCCACCTCCAAGCCATCCCGCTTCATCGTTAGCATGAATGACAATTTTTACCCCAGCGTCACCTGGGCTGTGCCGGTCAGTGAATCCAACACGCCCTTACTGACTAACATCAAAAGAGACCAGAGCTTCACCACATGGCTGGTGGCGCTCAACACCACGTCCAGAGAGAAGATCCTGCTCCACAGCATCAAGTGGAGGATGAGGGTGGACATCGCGGTGGACCCCTGCCTGCCTCTGGGCTGCAGGGCCAGGCTGGTGGGCCGCGTGCACCAAGACCAGCCGAGGGTGCTGAACCGCATGGAGGCCATCCCTCCGAACGCCATGGGGAGGCCCAACGCCAACGACGCCCAGGTTCTGATGTGGAGGCCGAGGAGAGGGCCTCCGCTGGTTGTTATACCATCCAAGTAGATCCTGGAGAGCATCTGATTGGTTCGTTGTTCGTTACATTAGATCATAGGGGAGTGAAATGGCCAACAGGATAATCAGAAAAAAATAGATAAAACAGACAAAATGAAGATCTATAAGAAGAATGAAACTTTGAAGATGCAGTTTTTTTTGCGTGTAATATATCGAGGGGACAACTGCCTTAATTCCCCACCGCTGCCTTTGACGATCCAGAAAGTATTTGGTCTCCCCTTCTGGTGCTGTTTGGTAATCAAACCCAGAACAACTGAGCTAAGCTAACTTTGAAAATCTGTCATTAATGCTGGGGTGTAACGCAAAACCTGTCCTGTAGCTACTCAGGCCCAGAAAGAAACACAGACCCTGTCTAAAAAGGTTCATCTTAATGACGGCATAATGCGGGCCTGCTCTGTACTGTACAGTAAAGTGCTGAGTAAGGGAAGGTGATAGCGGTGATACATTGCTGCCGGTGTATTCATCACGGACAGAGAAAACTAAAATATCAACCGAGATGTAACTGGATGATGTGCTTTCAGAGTGAATGTAAAGGATTGTGTGTTTTCTATTATGGAGACCCAGGGTTGGGTCCAGACTTGCTGCTTTGTCACACCAGACTGCCTCACTCATTCTCTCTCTCTCACACACACACACACACACACACACACACACACACACACACACACACACACACACACACACACACACACACACACACACACACACACACACACACACACACACACACACACACACACACACACACACACACACACACACACACACACACACACACACACACACACACACACACACACACACACACACACACAAAGGGGCCTCATTTGTGATAATGCTACAGGTATGGCCATATTTCAAGATGATTAAAAAAACTAAAGATTTTCAACACACATCCTCAGAGCTACTTTTCTTTTCACATATCACAGAAAATGTAGAAATCGCAGCTTTTGGATTTCGATGACATGCACACGAGCTGTGCATTGAGAGGAATCTGAAATGAAGCCCTGCAGCAGGATTTATGTTTTTCAATCACGAATGGCCAGTTCATCCAAGCTGCAGAGCTCCCCCTCCCTGCCTTCTGAAAGCCAGTGATGCCTGTGTTGATGACAGCCTTCTACAGTAAAACATTGTCTTTCCCATGTCCCAACTAATCAGATTTAAGGAGAAGAAGCAAGGTTTCTTTATGTTTCCGAGTAGCACAAATGAGTGGCTTCAAGTGGGCAAACAAAGTCTTAAGCCAGTCAGTATTTCTTGTTTAAAAGCAAATATTACAGTCAACTGTATTTACACTAATTATAGAATAAGGTCACTTGAATTACACAATTACAGGTTATTGGGATTTTTTTTGTTCTAGTTTGTAAATATCTGTCAGTGAGATTTGTGGCTCCCCAATCAATTCAATTCAGTTGTCTTTAGTGATCACAGCTTTGGACAAACTGGATCTAATCAAGTCCACAGCCATGCTAGCATCTCCTTTGAGACTGTAGTTAAATTCTAACCTGGCAATGCTTACATGCTAATTAGAAAGTATGTTTACCATTCTCCTAGTCCACCAAGTTCTGCTGAGTTTGATGGGATACCTCGGCCTTAAAGTAAAGTATAAGAAGAATTTGATTTGGGATTTTTGAGCTAGTACAAACATTTGGTTAATCACCAAAGTTATCACAATTCATCCTCTGGGAAATGATTATCTCACTGCCCATATAGTCTTAAGCCTTGGTATAATTTTAACATTTAAGGTGCATAGAAATCCAATCCCCAGTACAGTCGCCTTGAATTAGCTATGGAGACCGAAAGTGTTTTTTTTTACCTGTTTTACCTTAAGTGGCCATACGATGAACTCATTTGCATTGTTTGGCACTTCCAGATTGGCTATATTTTCCTCCTCGAGGTAGCCAGTTAAACAATCCACAGACTTTGCGTTCATAGGAACTATTTCTTCAGGAAAACGATATTGATTTTTGTAATGGAATTTGTCTAAGTCTTGGACACAAAAAGTGACAAACCATTCATCCCCATTGGATTGAGTAAAGGCAGAAATCCCAGTGACAGGTATCTAAGAATCTGAAAAAATGTCACTTTCTAATTGGCCCGATACTGACAGGAGTAAGATATGTGTGTTTTTTATTACAATTTGGGTGAAGAGACTCTTTAAAGATTGTGCAGTTTGGTTTGACATACATCTTCTTGTGCCATTATGATCTTTTCTAAAGAAAAGAAGTGTTTTTATGAAGATTCATGCCTAGGTTTTTACTTTATATTTGAGTTTGTACACACTCAGCGAGCCGGTGAATCAGGTCAAGCTGAAGTGCTGAGCTGGTCCAGATTAGACAGAGATGAAGAGAGAAGGAGGATGTAACCATAACATTTTACCCATGCTGCTGCTGCTGCTGCTTTTCACTCCTGCTGCAAACCGAACGAGCCTTCACACACAAACTCAACAACATGCCTATTGTAGCCACGACACAGGAGCAGTTAGCGAGCCCATGTAGACAATCAAGGGAAACATCTAGAGCAGCATCTTTAACTGGAGAATCAAAAGTAGGTTTGTGACTATCAGAGGATTGAGGCATTTATAGAGGGAAATAAAGCGGAAACCTTTTTCACATGTTGCCCCAATTAGAATAAAATGTTAGTGAAAATACATTTATACTCGACCACGAGGCCACACAGTGTGCTGTCTGTGTGTATCAGGGCCTCGAGTGTCTTTTAACAGATGTGCCTGAGGACTGAGCGGTGTTTGTTCTGCATATTGAATGGAGTCTAATGAAAGTATTGGTGTAAAATAGCTGGCTAATGGTGTTTTAATAATAAGGACATGAAACTCTGCCGTGTTACAGTCCTTTCTCTCAGACTGTCTGGCTTTTGCATGCAGTGTTTTTAAAACTCATTAAAACAAATGCCAAAAATATCAAAGTGTGAATTTATTCAAGCCATGTAGTTTCGCAGTTCTGAGGCGACGTGCCAAGTATTAAATTAGACAAGGTAGACTTGTGATTGTGGGAGAAAAATAATCTGCAATCAGGGGGACAAGTATGCTAAAAGGCTCTGTGATGCATTGAATATAAAGGATATTGTGTTACTGCAGTGCATGGCAGAATTTAAAGGGGACCTATCATGCAAAATGCACTTTTTGATGTCTTTTATACATAAATATTTGTCCCCTCCCCGGTGTGTCGGGGGACTCACGCGGCGTCAGAAAATAAAACCCTCTCTTTTCCTCCATACCCAAATCTTTTAAAAACGGGTGTACAACGAGCGGATACAGATTTGCTGCCGATATGATGTCAAATCAGCGGCGGACCCACAGAAAGTTGCTATCAGAAACAATGCCTGACGTGTTTGTGGCGTGTAATATGGTCTGTGTTTACATTAGCAAGCCTCGCTAACACTCAGAGCTAACCTGTACTGAAGAGCACATGTGTTTAAAAAGCAGGAAATAAAAAAAGGAACTCACCTTGTGCTAAACCCGCAAGAGAAAAAGCATTTGAGCTCCATACTGTTTCAGAAATAATCCTTGATGTGGTTTAGAACAGGATGGTGTTTTATCACAACCAAATGTAACTTTATCTCCGGTAGAATTCTGATCAGGCATTAGCTCCGCCTCCTCTTTTTTTTTTCAGGCTAAGGACCCAAAATCCGCATTTCTCTAACAGGGCTGCAAAAGAGGGGTATGAGCAGTATGAGGCATGGCTACAATGGTTGATCTGTTTGTTATTTTAATCAAAAAACTTCCCAGACATGTTTTGTATAGTTATGGCCCGACAATATATTTTTACAATATAGCATGATAGGTCCACTTTAAAGCAAGTTCAGAAGACTTATGATTGAACTGTTGAAGGTGTGTCCCGAAAGGTCAAAAACGATGCAAATACAAAAACACAAATGTGCCAAACGGCCAAAACACATGCAAATATAGAAATATCTTCACCAACTTGACGAAACATGCGCAGCGTTTACTAAAAGCGCTGTATAAACAAAACACTGAAAATACTAATCATAAAGTTGGCCAACTGGTCACTATGGAAACTAACCTAAAATGTAAGATTTATTGGCTTATTTTGAAAATTTGATCACATGATTCCTTTCGATATTATTGAAAATCTGCAGTAAGCTAGCTAGTTATCGTAGTAGACCTAGTCATTTCTAATATACCGACCAAACACCTACAATTATGAAACAGGCCAACTGTGAGAGTGACAGTTGGCAAACTTTAAAATCTCAGAACATCAACACTTACTACGCCCCCAGCTGTGTGCATCACTCTTTAGTGTCCCCGTTTCCGTTGTGTTTTGAGCTTCTTGCAGCACTTTAAGTAAACGCTGTGGGTGTTTAGCCAGTTTGTTGAATATTTTCTAAACGCTGTGAATGTGTCGTCAAGTGGGTCAAGACGTTTCTTCATTTGCATGTGTTCTGGCACATCTGGTTTTTTCGTTGCAGCGCGTTTGCTCCCGTAGACCAACGTTATGTTTCAGTGCAGATACACAGTGAATTCAACACAATAACAGTCAGAAAAGTTAAATGAAACATATTTTTCTTTTATAAAAGATTGAAATAATAGTAGTTAAAAGAATAAACTTATGAATTATACCCGCTTTATCAAGAAAATAAATCATTCCAAAAGAATGATAAATAATGCCTCATGTCTGATGTCAATTTTGATTACTTTGCAACAACAATTAACAATATACATATATTGTTCAGAGCACAGGACTTAAAGAGCTGGATGTTTATAATTAGTGGCTTTGGAATGTCATATAACTTTCTTATTAATCATTCATAAATTAAACAGACATTTCATTTAGATTACAATTGAAATCGTGCTGATTAATAACGCCCATGATTAACATAATTTCAAGTTGTAGATACAAATCAAACTGTCCTTACTTAAAGAAAATCTAAATCTTCCAACCATAACCCCTGTTACAGTATTTCTGATTAGTTTCTGTATCATTTTATTCATACACCCAAGATGACTTTAATAGAGTAAACTGCACCACAGCAGACAGACAGTAACTCTGTCACCGTACATGCTATCAAAGACGTCCTGAAGACTATGTGTTCCCTGGCAACAAAAACTGTTTCCAAAAATAGCTGAACCAAATGTAACATGGGAGACATTTAGCCAGCAATACTAGTTATGGTCACTGAAACTACCACAGCCTAAAGGTGCGTTGAGCGTTAATGGAAACAGGTTTGCAAGGAACAATGGCTGTGAAGGCTTTGAGAGCTCAAAGAGGAACAAGAAAGACTGTCAGAGCAATACATACCGCGACTCTGAAAGGAACAAGTCTAAATAAATGTTGGTTTTGAAGAGAAACGTCTGCATGGCTGCCTCTGTAATCCTGTTGTGTATAGGTGTTTCAGATATGGCAGTAACAGTGACAGGTAGCTCTTTATGAAGACAATCAGTCGGTCCAAGAACACCTCTCCGGACCTGGAGGTGTGGCAGCCGGGATTGTCTCTACAGCGGAAAGAAAAACATACAATCCTGTTTCCCCAGTTTTTCGTCTCAGCTGAGGCACTTTTGGTGAGAGACCCATCTCTGCGATTTGCTTGCTTTTTATTTTGACCCTTATTTTTGTCCTGAACGTCTTCCCCCGCCCCCCCCCCCCTCCTCGTCTTTGTGATCACACTATATGATAATGACCTTTGCCTTCGTTTTTCTCCAGCTCTCTGTCCTCCTTTCAACTCCACGTCTTGACGCTTGAACAGGACCTCATGCTGCTGCTGTAGTGTCAGCCGGGGGGGGGGGGGTCTTTACGCCCTGCTGGGGTTGGGGGACGGCTTTCCTTCGTAGCCGTAGAGGAAAGTGGCCGTGATGACCAACATGGCCCCCACGAAGAACACGCTGTGGACGACAGACGACAAAACCCATCAGCTCGATGTACGTTATTGATCCAAATTTGGGATTTTCTTTTGTCCCAGCAGCATGTAAACAAGGCATTGGACACAATTGGATAATGAAAGGGAGTAAAAAAGAAATATAAACATCTCAGAATAGAAAATAAAACCAGACTTAAAAACTAAGATATATAATGACAGTGAAAGATAAATATCTGAAGGCTATCTGTGAAATATAGACCCTGAAGGGCCAATTACAGCTAACCCAAATCAAAAAGCAGTATATTATTAACATTGAGTGTGCAAGAAATAGCCTATTCAATTAAATATCAATGCACAGTGTGAAAAAAAATGATATACAGATGGACGGATTATGATTTTGAATGTAAAAGTGTCCAGTTATCGAAGCAACATAAAAGAAACGATGGAGCTGTGAGTTGCCTGCCAGCCAGAGGTGATTTGTCAAACAGAGAAGGAAGAAAGTAAATGAGTGGGTGCTTCCTTTACCCAGTGGGCTCGAAGTCCTGTAGCCAGAAGTAGGATATAAGCGTTGACAGGATGATGGAGAGCGATGTTGCGAAGCCCTTGAGGATATTGTCTGCGTACTTGATGACCGCTGCTATGACCAGACCACCCAGCGCCTGGAGAAAAAACAAACACACGGACGCAGATGGACGAAAGCATGAGCGGGCCGAGAGGGCCTCTGATCCATGAAAAGAAGAGTGTGTTACCCCAGAGGCTGGATGTTAGATCTGACAGTTTGGTGAGGGAAAACATATCGTGAGCGTTACCTGCAGCACTACAACGGCCCAGGTGACGGTGTTGTATCCCTGGAACATCCCCGACTCCATCACCCTCTCTCCATCGTAGGCCATCATCCCAAAGAGGCCAAACACCAGGCCGAACATCCCTGGAAAACACACACAAACATCATTAAATGAGCTGAAGATCTGTCTAAAGATATCATCCCGAAGTCATCAGAATAATACTATTTTTCAATATGGTCAAAGGATAGGGAAGGTCATGTTTTTTCATTGGCTGAAACTGTCACTTTATCCCAACAAAATTAGAGGTTTTCTCCCCAAATGAAGACAAAATCAAATCAAAAACTTCTATCTAGATCCATATTGGATCACCGCTGCCTGGTTTGACAGTTTGCCGTTAATAACTCCTGGCTCTGTCTGATTGATTATTTCCTTTGTGTGCGCTGATTTTTACAAACTAAATGATCTGTTCTCATGCACTATTCTCAGGAGCATACAGTGACAGTTAAGGCAAATATGATCAAAGTAAGTTAGTCTCTCTTTAACAAAGAGAAAGAAAATCCAACATTGCTGTGTATTTGAACAGCACACAGGGCTGCATGCAAGTAAAGCCTGCAAGCAAATTAACATTTGTTAATGAGTTGGTCCTTGCGCCTGGCCAAGGAATATTCAGCACATAACCAAAACAAACACACATTTTCATTTCACATTTTGGTTGAGTACCGATTAAACAAACAACTTTCTGTCTTTACACTAAAGAAGGTTTAACAGTCTCCTGGCTCTAGCTTCATATTCAAGGCCCGTCCACACAGCGGCGTGGGTTGAAGCTTGCCGGTGAGCTTGTCTGAAACTCAACCAACAACCAATCACATGAATCTCCCGCCCCTGACACACAAGCAGCAGTTTGATTGGCTAGAGCTTGTACTGGCATATGATTCGATTGGCTGACGCTTCTGCCGAGGCTTCAAAAGTTGAACATTGCTCAACTTTTGCAGCGAGCCACACCAGCAAAGCTCCGCTTCCCACAATGCAGTTCGGCGAAAAGTGCCGTCAACCCATTCAAAGTGAATGGTGAAGCTTTCAACGCACGCCGCTGTGTGGACGGGCCGTAAAGGTACCTCTTTCAAGGGTTACTTTATATTGCCTAATTTGTCTTTACAACAAACCAAAGCCCAAATATATCCACTAACAATCATATGAAAAAAGACACATGGCTGGCATTTAACTTGTCAAATTACTTTAACAATAGGATTATAAAAATGATTCAACCAAGAGTTTTAGCATTTATTCCCCATGTCCTTTAGCATTTTTCTTGAAGCACTCTTTTTAACAGAAACAACAACAAGCCACACAGCATTTTCCTCCCTGCTCTCGTTGCAGATCTAGGCTCCAACCCTCATTGCAGGTGAAAAAGCTCCAAGCTCACACCAGGAATTGTAGGAGACTTAACACATGCCTCACGCGCTCCAGGGTAAAAATAAACTAGACAGGAACATTCATCTTAACAGAAACACATCGGAGGTAAAAAGCCCAGCTGGCTCTCTGCGCGGGGAAGAAATGAAACGCACAAAAGCTCTCTTCGGAAACACAGAGGTATTTTCAACAACATCTCACCACAGAGTTACTTTGTTGACGGACATGCATTGATTAAACATCATACACTCACATTTCCTCTGTGAGAACATGGTATATGGATCAGACTGATGGAGGGACACTGACCTAGCTGGATGTTGCGCACCCAGACGCTCTGCTTGCTCTCCTTCAGGATCTTCTCAAAGTAAACCCCAGCGAAGCCACTGGAGCAGCAGGCCACCAGGACGGCTGCCACACCGACAAACTGGGAGCCCGCAGAGACCTCCTTCTCGGGGCCCGCCACAGACTCAGAGGGCCACTACAAACACAAGAGGAACACTCGGGTTGTAATACACCTCAATTCTAAGAGATCACTTATGAGCTTGGAAAGGCTAGTTAGAAACAGACATATTAAAATTAAAATCCATCGGGAAAGCTAGACGGTTGACTCTAACAGGCAGAATGTGTAGGATTTACCTACAAATATTATGTAGCCTATAGACTCAAATACAAAAACAATCCCCTTTAGTCATTTTACATGAACTCTGCCTGTATTTAAAAGGGTTTGGGATGTTTTTGAGTTTTTGGAATGTGTGTTTATGAACTGCTCCCGACAAATGCTACTCATTCTGACTTTAAAAGTTAAAAAAAAGTATATATAAAAAGGGTATAATACTGAGCTAAGAGTGATCAGAAGTTAATAAAAGAATAGAAATATGCAGTAACAACAACAAAAAATATGCTAACTGTTTTCCACTTCTTCCAGTTAGTACAAAATGTAGCATATACTAGCTAGATTTATACTTAAATGGAAGTTATGAGGGAGGCATCAATTCTTTCACTTTGCTTGAGGCAAGAATTTGGATGAGCAAATTTGCCAATTAATAAACATTTCTAAGAATAAAGAGCAGTTTCTATTCAAAATGTCCTGTATTGCCCAATGACTAAGTATCTAAGTTCCCATTAAATGTCTACACGCATGCACTTAATAAAGTCTGCACCCTCTGTAATGGTGAAAAATAAAACGCTCTTAGAAGCCGGACTGCTGGGTGACTCAATTTCATACAAATGCATCGTCACAGCTTTGCCAAGTTGTAAAAGTGCTGCAGAGCGTTATGTGCTGCAGTAAGCAGGAAATTGGGTGCAAAAAAAAAGATGATTATTGTTGTGCGTAGTTAGAAAAATACTGTAGCCACTGCACTTTTCCTTTGGATAAAAACACAAAATATCCACACAAGTCCGAGCCATTCTTTAAAAAGAGATATTTTCAGTATGTTAACAACTTTTGGAACAAGATGCCTGCCTCCTCTTTACCCCCTCCAGTCGCCAAAACAAACCGTGCTGAGTGAGAAGTAACAGCATAAACCTTGAAAATGAAGTGAAAAGGAAATGTTGTAAATCAAAATAGGCCAACTATTTCTTAGCATGCCACCCCATAGACCCTCCAGAAAAACGCGGGCTAAAATCCTTGATTATGCGATTAAACATGCGGGGTTTTTATGTGATTTTATGTGGTGAAATTGCGAAATATGTGGAAAGTTGGGAAATATGCTAAATATGCGGGAAAAAAGAATAACAATTTTTTAAAATATTGGGCTGTCTTATTTATTCTCTCTCACACACAACCTGCCACTAACGTTAAACCTCTTTACTATTCAATTAAACAAATTCAATGTTTATTTATTGTAAAAGCAATTGGGCTATTTTAATCTCACACACACACCACCTGTGAAAATACTAACTGACTGGTATTTTCTTTGTTTTCTTAAGGAGGCGGAGGTGATATCACAACAGTCTCTTGTTTACTGACACATTCACAAACTCGTCCCTCATAGCGAGCAGTGGCCAATATTTATTCAGAGATCCAGTTCAGGCCTCTTAATTAGGTTTTTATTTTTCTAACCACATAACTCCCACTGAGATTTATTTCTATATCAGTCCACTAGAAGAAATAAGAGCTTGCTGTAATTAATTAAAAACACAAACTAGGCAAGCTTCCAGCACAGAGCTGAGCTAATGCTTAATTAAACAAAGTATAGGATTGGCTATATCTCTTTCTTCTTAAGATGTAAAGGGTATTTATGACATGGTGTCTCTAAAGCCTTCAGCAGTAGAGGAATAATGCTGTAAATGACCTTATGAAATCTACATCTGGCCAGATTGAACTAAAACTATTTCCAGCTGAGGAATGCATAGTCCTTTTTTTTTTTTAAACCGAGTAGCTTTCCAAAGTCTGTAAAAAGAGAAGATACCCACTGCAACTATCCAGATCTCAAGGATACATCTTCAAACGTCTTACTAGGGCTGCTCAATTAGTCGTATTTTAAATCGCGATTACGGCTTGCAACGATAACGAAATCAACATAATCTAAATAAAAGGATTTTTTTTTTTATTATTACTTTTTTTTTTTGGGGGGTTTTTCAGTTGAATTATACTTAAAGTTCAGGGTAATCAACTGTTAAAAACATACTGTTCACATTTTTTCTCTCCAATAAATGGATGTTTTCAAAGTCAATGAATAGTCGCATTTAATAATCGCAATTACAATTATTGAACCAAATAATCGAGATTATGTTTTTGCCATAATCGAGCAGCCCTACGTCTTACAGTGCAAATCGCAAATATATTGAGTTTACAATCATATAAAAACCACATTTAGGTAACATTGGATGTAAGAGGATAAGGATTACACTGAATGTATAGTAGTAACTATTTTAGAGGATGAATAGCTTAAGACTGCATCATAACTCTGGAACAAAAGGGCCCTAGATCATACAATACATGTTCCTAGACTAATAGGATGTGTTCTTACAGTTATTTCAACATTAGGAGAAACCAGAGAGGATGTTCCGCGGACTATTTCAAGATGACGGTGAAATATTGTGATCTCAATTTCAACAAGGTGGAAAAGGAAAAGTAGAAGCTGTACTGGACCTGCACAAAAGCCACTCCAGCCATGAGGATGAGCAGCGAGAGCCACTGGTATACGCCCAGCCTGCGTCCCAGCATGGACACGGAGAACAGAGCCGTGGTGAGGATCTTCAGCTGATACGTCACCTGATGGAGACAACAGGGGGGGGAAACTGCCATCAACAAGGATGTGCGGATTGCTGAATGTCTCAGAAAGACACATCAGCACCTGTGTGTGGTACACTGAGTCATCCTGTGAGTTATTTATGTCTCGATACGCCTCCTCCTCAGACCCAAGCGGCCCGGCTGTACCTGGTAGGTGGCAGCGTCAAGGTTGGACAGGGCGACGTACAGCAGGTTGTTCTGCAGCGTGTAGATCCCCGAGGGAATCGCCAGCTTCAGCGTCTCAATGGGTTTGTGGGCAATTTCCTGACGCAGAATGCTGTTCAGAGCTCGCCAGCTATAACCTAAAGACAGGAAAAACAATTACCGATCAGGGACGGCAAACTTTTTCAGATTGAGACCCAAAAAAGAAATGTGCCATCTCACAGGGACCTAAAGATCAAAAAAGATCATGATTTAAAAAATGTATATGACATTTTTTATTTACAGAATAATAAAAATATACATCAAAGCAATACTGTTCTTAAACATTTAGTTAACACACTCTCCTTTCTATTTATATCCCTCTGAACTCTCCATTTCTAACCCTCTTCCTTTGTCTCTCATCTATCTATCTTGGACCTTTACATGTCTGAATTGTCATACTTAAGCAAAGATGACAAAGCAGTGTGTTGTAAGTAAAGTTTTTACTTTGTTGTTTTCGATGTACTCGTAGTAGAAGTGGTTTGTAGTGCAGAACACTATATCTTTCTGAAGTAATAGTAGTTCAATGGCTATATGGTATTGTTTTAAAAAAAAAGAAGCTGTACCTTTGTAGAATAACATCCAATGTCAGTCTAGGTTTCAGATCTGAGGGGCTTCCAGGTTTAACATTATTTAGTAAATAGCTTTTTAACAGTAGGAAAGGTGTAAATCAAATATAAGGAAATGCCCTGTCTTAGATTTCTGTTATTGAAATCTAGCTATTTTCTGTATTCACCAGACTGTTCCAGCTGTTTTATTACATGCCTTTACCCACTTAGTCATTATGTTACCTCAACTAATGATCTATCTATACAGTATATCAAACTCTTCATTGTGTTGATTCAAAATCCTTTTGAAATATCGTGATACTTTCTTTATTCTCAAGTGAGGAGATGGTTTGGTGATATCTGCGTTGTGTTGGTGTTCACTCACTGTGCTCTTTAAAGACGAGCAGCACACAGGTAAAGATCTTCATGACCTCAGCCACCACCACGGCGGAAGAGGCCAGATACCGCGGGCCGTCCGCCTGCAGGGTGCGGGAGTACCGCATGGTGAGCACCAGGGAGGTGGTCTGGAACACTAGCACGCCCAGAGAGAGGTACTTCAGCCGGGTAGAGGCCATGGCCACAGGTCGGTGTGAGGCTGGACACAGAAAAAGGTAAAAGGATAAAGTCCAAGTCAAATGTTAGGTTAAGTGTAAGCTTAGCAAAGTCAGGAGTTGAGGATATTTAGGGGAAAAAATTGGGTAATACTCACTGAGCAAACAATGCTGAGAAGAGAAGTCGCAGTTGGCTCGTATCCAATGGCGCTTTAAAAGCAACTTTACAGATAGTAGATATGCGTCTCTACATATAGTAACACCGTCTTTAGGGTTGAATCGCCGGGTGGTGTGTGTCCTCAGCAGGTGTCTCACAGACCAGGTACTGGAGGCTGAACCCAGCTGTCAAAACAGCAGCATTTCAAGTCCATTGACCCGCACTGATATCTGCCGTCTGCTGCTGATAGCTGCGCGTTATCTTATCAGTGTTTCTGCACCACCGGCTCCATCTTTTACCGCCATTACGGTGTGACTTACCACAGAGGAAGGAGGAAACTATGCATAGAAAGTCTACAGAAGGATAGCAAATCTCATCCATGTGAAAAAATATCCAAATCCTGGATGACTTCCGTGTACAGGTTTCTTCTTCGTGTGTTTGGTCAAAGCTTCCTGCGCGAACCACTGCCCCCTGCTGGACTGGTAATTAAGTTTAAGATATTAGATATTAAGGTAGTAGTGGAAAATAATTCAGTATACTGAAAGTACTGTACTTAAATGCAATTTAAAATACTAATTTGAGTTTTTTTTTGTATTCTATGCTGATTTGTAGTCCTATCTCTAGGCAAGGCAAGTTTATTTATTTCGCACATTTTAACACAAGGCAATTCAAAGTGCTTCACAAAAATGCAAGACAATAATAGCATTTAAGAAACATATTATGAAATGATATCTCAAAAAACTCATTTAAAAGCAATGATATAAAATGGCATTTAAAAACACACATTTAAAAGCAAATATACATGAATCACAGTTACAGTGCAGTGTGAGATACACACATCTGAACGAACCCCCTTTTGGAAAATTATAATCTGACCCCATGGTAACTTTTAGTTTTCGCCGAAACTATTTCTCTTTTTTATTTTTAAATGCACATAGTTAAGTTTACCTTGTCTTTCTAGGACCTTTTTGGTATCCTCCGTGAACCAGGGTCTTGAAACCAAAACTATTTTCTGTACCCCATGGTACCTTTTAAGTTTTTGCCAAAACTATTCCTCTTTTCTTTAAATGCACATTAATTAAGTTTAAGTTGTCTTTTCTAGGACTTTTTGGGTGTCCTCTGCAAACCAGGGTCTTGAAACCAAAACAGCACACGTAGGGGACTTTAACCACCTACGAGGGGACTTTAACCCAAATAATGACTTTATATACCTTTGGGGGGACAAGGCAATTCAAAGTGCTTTACAAAAATGAAAGACATTAAAAAGCAAAGATAATACAAGTTACAGTGCAGTTTAAGATATGAATATATCAATTAAAAGCAGTGGCAAAAAGAAAGGTCTTCAGCCTGGATTTAAAAGTAGTAAGAGTTGCAGCGGACCTGCATGTTTCTGGTAGTTTGTTCCAGACATTTGGAGCATAATAACTGAACACTGGGGACAGAAAGCTGACCAGTCCCTGAAGACCTGAGAGTTCTGGATGGTTCATAATTTAGCAGTAGGTCAGAAATGTATTTTGGGCCTAAACCATTCAATGCTTTATAAACCAGCAGCAATATTTGGAAATCAATTCTTTGACAGACAGGAAGCCAGTGTAAAGATTTCAGAACAGGAGTGATGTGATCCACTTTCTTAGTGTTAGTGAGGACTCGAGCAGCGGCGTTCTGAATCAGCTGCAGCTTTCTAATATATATTTTTAGTGAGACCTGTGAAGACACCATTGTAGTAGTCCAGTCTACTGAAGATAAAAGCATGGACACGTTTTTCCAAATCCTGCTATGACATTAGTCTTTTTATCCTAGATATATTCTTTAGGTGATAGTAGGCTGATTTAGTAACTGTTCTAATGTGACTGTTGAAACTCAGGTCAGAGTCCATGACTATACCTAGATTTCTGGCTTTATCTGTTGTTTTGAACATTGCAGACTGAAGCTCAGCGCTAACTTTTATACGTTCTGCCTTGGCTCCAAAAAACATTACCTCAGTTTTATCTTTGTTTAATTGGAGAAAGTTCTGACACATCCAATCATTGATTTGTTCAATGCACTTACTCAGTGTTAGAATTGGAGCATAGTCTCCTGGTGAAATTGATATGTAAATTGGGGTGTCATCCGCATAGCTATGGTAACTTATTTAGTTGTTTTTCATTATCTGAGCCAGTGGTAGCATGTAGATGTTAAAGAGAAGAGGCCCCAAGATGGAGCCTTGAGGAACCCCACATGTCATATTTGTCAAATCAGATGTGTATTTATTTACCTATAGAAACAAAGTTGTTCCTGTCCTTTAAGTAGGATTCAAACCAATTCAGAACTGTTGCCGAAAGTCCCACCCAGTTTTCCATTCGGTCTAGTAATATGTTGTGGTCAACAGTGTCGAACACAGCACTGAGATCTAATAATACTAACACTGAGGTTCTGCCACTGTCTGTGTTTAAGTGAATGTCATTGAAGACCTATACAAGAGCAGTCTCAGTGCTGTGGTTTGGTCGAAAGCCTGACTGGAACACATCGAAACAGTTATTTCAATTCAAGAAGTTACTCAACTGTTGAAAAACTACTTTTTCAATGATTTTACCTAGAAATGGCAGGTTTGATATTGGCCTGTAATTGTTCATTACTAAGGCATCAATTATTATTTTTTAAGAGTGGTTTAATGACTGCAGTTTTCAGGGACTGTGGAAAAACACCTGAGTGAAGAGACTTGTTTACTATATGAAGTAGATCTGAGGCCATGCAATGAAAAACATTTTTGAAAAATACTATTGGAATAATATCAAGGCTGCAGGAGGAGGATTTAAGAAGTTGAATAATGTCCTCTTGGTTTTTATCATTAATCTGATGGAATTGTGTCATGGTGTTTGAATTGATTTCAAGTGGACACAGGGACAAAACATTTGCTGTACCTGAAGCAGAGGCACTGACTGCTTGTCTAATGTTCTGAATTTTGTCAGTGAAGAAGGAGGCAAATTCATTGCAGGCCCTGGTGGATAGAAATTCAGAGGCTACTGACACTGTTTGTAAGTCTGTCAACGGTGTTTTTGTTTTTGGCAATGATGTCAGAGAAGAAAGACTGTCGTGCAATTTTCAATTCCAAATTATAAAAGCCAAGTCTCTCTTTATAGATTTCAAAATTAACCTGGAGGTTTGTTTTTTCGCCACCTACGTTCAGCTTTTCGACACTTTTTCTGTTTTCACGGTCATGGCCTTTCTCCATGGAGATATTTTCTTGCCAGTCACTTCCTTTACCTTAGTTGGAGCAATGGCATCTATAATCTTTTTAATTTTTTAATTAAAATGATCTACTAGCTAATTTACTGAGATGTTAGTAGGGGCAAGTGTGGAAGAACAATTCTGAGTAAACATTTCCCTAGTATTTTCAGTTAAATATCGCTTTGTGGTTACCTGTTTTTAAACATTTTTGTGAAGAGAAATAGAGCTCTCAAAGAAAACACAGGAATGATCAGGGAGTGCAACATCAGTCACCACAACCTCAGAGATATTCAGACCCTTTGAGACAATTAAGTCCAGAGTGTGCCCCTTATTGTGCGTGGGCTCCGTCACATGTTGAGTCAGTCCATAGTTATCAATAACACAAAACAGTTATTTAGCCCCTCTGTCCTGGGGGTTGTCAACATGGATGTTAAAATCACCAATAATGACTAGAAGGTCAGAGTCAATACACACTATAGACAGCAGTTCAGTAAAGTCATCAAAAAATCTTGCACAGTATTTGGGTGGTCTGTAGATATTTAGGAACAGAGCTCGAGAGGAGCATTTCAGCTGAAGGGCCACATATTCAAAAGAACCAAAGTTCCCATAAGATGTCTTCCTGACAGGGAATCATTGAACAAAATAGCAACTCCACCCCCTTTCTTATGCATTCTTTCCTGACTCATAAAACTAAAGTTGGGAGGGGTTGATTTGATAAGAACAGCTGCACTGTTATTTTTTGTTCAATCCAAGTTTCCGTTAAAAACATAATATCAAGATTGTGCTCTTAAAATCTTTGATTAAAAACGTTTTTCCTGCCAATGACCTGACATTTAATAAAGCTAGTTTAAGTTTGTTAAATACACTATCAGTCAGATTTGTTGTGACAAGCTGTTGCTGACATGGAGTCACTGCTAAATTTGATGAACCCACACAAACGTTTGAGCGCTTCCTGTTGCCAAGCTGATGGCTACTGACAGGCAGCGCCCCGGCATGTCCTGGAAAGAGTTGAGAGTGCCATACGCCCTTGAGCCTGGACCCAGCACATATCAGTAAGAGTTTGCTGCGTTTTGTACACACACATTCTTATCAGGCTTCGGTGACCGCAGATGGTGTCTTGAAGGGGGGGAGGTGGTTGAGGCACGGTGATGAAGACGGGGGAGATGGTGCGGGTCTCTGTGGGCGTCGTTGAGGGGCGGGGGTAAAGGACATGCTGCCAACCCTGTATCGCCTTAATGCGGTCATTGAACTCCAGGAAGGAATTGGTGCCATCCTGTATCTCCTTCATGTGTTCAGCGATCTCCGGGAGGGTGGGCGAGGGTGAGTAGAGAGAGCTCTGGGGTGAAGGAAGAGTATCCTCAAAGGTGATAGGGGGGGTGAAGGGTGGTGTAAACTCCTCCATTTGTCTCATATATACATACATACATAGGTTCATACATAGGTTTCCCATAATCAAGACATTCCTCAGGCGGGTGCAGTGATACATCTTCAAGGATTTCTGAGCGATGTGTTGCGTCTTTCTCTTGTTTTGAATCTTCTTGTTGCTTGTCCTTGGCAAAGTTAACAGAAAGATTACGCAGGCAGTTGAATATGTTAGAGATAAACTATTTCTCTCCTGACTTGTTCAGGCAAACTCCATCTGCCTTAAAAAGATGTCTGCGGTCCCAGAAAAAGTTAAAATTGTCAATAAAATGGACAGAATGGTAGGCAGTTGAAAGCCAAGTATTCGGTGCAAACAATCTGCTGAATCTCTCCACTCCTCTTCTGACTGGCGGTTGAGGGCCACTGATGAACACTTCTGCAGAGCTGACAGTTTCCAAGTTTTAAAGTTTTCTTTCAGCACTTCTGACTGTTGTTTCACAACATAATTTGTTCCTCATCGCAACTTTGAGTTCTAACCGGTTACATTTGCGACTACCTTTACCTCACATTGACTACAGTATTTATTGTAAGATAGCATAACTAAACAGCTTGTGATAACTCCTTATCATAATTCAGATAGAACACTGGTTCTCAACGGGGGCGGTACCGCCCCCCAGGGGGCGTTCAGAGAACGTCGGGGGGCGCTGGAAGCAATATTTTTGAAAGGGGGGCGTTGAGGTGTTCTTGGGGGGCGTTCACGAATAATGTCTTTTTGTCATGAAAAACGCTGGCCACCCACAGCGTCTTTTCCTGTACAAAAAGCAGCTGTCAGCATCTTTTGTTGCTATAGGAAACCACAACTCTGCTTGCGATTGGTCAGCTGTCAGCAGTGTTATTACGGGTACGTTCGTAAATGCACGAACGGTCAGTCCGCTCGGACAACCCGTCTGTTCCGCCAGAGCACCCAGCTGTGAGCGCTCAGAGCGCAGCGCTCTGGACTGTGGAACGGGGACGCTCGGAGCGCTCTGAGCGCATTTACGAACGTACCCTACAAAAAGCAGCCGGGAGCGGACCGGAAGTCGTTGTAATTTTGGGATCGCGACTGTTAATAATCTGTGTCACTTTGTTAAATTTTGATATGTTTTGATATGACAAATTCCACTAACAGATTCAAACTAAGTGGTCAGTTTATGAAAATAATACCCGTTTCTATGTCTGCTACGACATGGAAGAGCTGGCTAGCCAGGCTGCTCCACACAGAGCTGTTTGTTCAAAATTACAACGACTTCCGGTCCGCTCCCGGCACGATGTCTTGTCATGTCACCAGCTAGCCCTCTAGCGTTATCGTGACACTACTTGTGGCCAAATCTAAAAGTCCACCTCTCCACAAGTCTCTCAATGTTGCAGTAAAGGCAATAAACAAAATAAAAGCCCACGCCCTGAATAACAGATTGTTCCGACAGCTGTGTCAGGAAAATGATGAGACCTTTGAGCGTCTTCTTCTCCACACTGATGTCCGCTGGCTCTCAAAAGGAAACTGCCTTGCTCGTTTTTGTGAGCTGTTTGACAGCATCGTGGAGTTCCTGGAGGAGGTGGATGCAGCTCTCGGGGAACAGGTGTCATCCAGCCGCTGCGACATCATGTACCTCACAGACTTCTTTGGCAAAATGAATGAAGTAACGCTGAAGCTCCAAGGAAAAGGAGTTACTCTGATCCAGAGCAAGGCGGTCATCCACAGTCTCACCTCCAGGCTGGATCTATACCGGCAGAGCATAGGCAGGAGGCAGTTTGCTCATTTCCCGCTGTTGACCAAGGTGATCTAGCCTAGGCTACTAAATAATGATAATAATAAATAATACATGTAATAAATGTAGGCTACTCTATGCAACACTATATTTGTGTTCCTGGTTAGTATAAATAACTTATGTTCTGAATGTATTATGAGAATAAAGAAACATCAATTAGTAAACTAATTAGCAATAAAATAACCAGTTTAAAATCAGATGGTAACATTCTGCACCGATAACAATTTCCTGGTTATACTCATTGCAGGTGTCTGAGGCTCTTAACGATGAGCGCCTTCTCATTTACACAGACCACCTGAGGATGGTGAATGCCGATTTGAAGATCCACTTCAGAGATCTTTTGGACCTCGATGTTCCCACCTGGGTGGTGCAGCCCTTTCAGGCGGACGTGGCGGAATGCGAGCCAGCAATACAGGAGCATCTCATCGACATCCAGAGTGACGATGAGGCCCAGGCTATTTTCCGCACCTCTGGCTGGGGCAACTTGTGGGTCAAATACTCTCAGCGTTACCCGGCTCTCTGGGAGAAAGCGAGGCTGCTTCTTCTGGCTTTCCCAACCACATACCTCGTGGAGCAGGGATTCAGCCAGGTCCTCCACATGCAGTCCAAGTACCGCAATCGCTTGAACTTGACGGCCTCAGGTGCACTGCGACTGAAACTAAGTTCTCTGCAACCCGCAGTGAAGAAACTGGCGGAGAACCACCAAGCGCAGGGCTCACACTAACCTTCCCCCCCCCCGCAATTCGGCGAAATGCAACACCTTTCCGACCTGTTAGTTCTGTAGGCCTAATGTACAGTTTTGTAGCCTACTGTTTGTTCTGCACTGGACATGTGTGAAATTGCTGCTGTTCCGTAGCAGTCTGTTTGTATTCTCTGCTCTTGTCTGAGTTTGTTTAACACTCATAAATATCATTTTAATTCACATTCACATGGCTTTTCTGCTCTCTGGTAAACTAATGATAATGATATTCCAACTGCCCAGTTAAATCAAATCTATTATTTGGCATTCAGTGACATTCTTTTTAAATGATATAACACAGAATTTTAGTCAACATTAATATTCAGGGAAGAAAATAAGTCTACTTATTTTGATGGGGGGCGGTAAGAGACCTGGATAATGGACAGGGGGGCGCTGGCCCAAAAAAGGTTGAGAACCCCTGAGATAGAACAAAGCACAGGAGAATGAATTGTGTGACCAACACAATGTAAGGTTTATTAGAAAAAGAAACCATTAGAAAGTAGTATTTGATTCAGGCATTGTTCCCAAAAGATAAAACAGACAGACTACTGAAGCCTCCTCTCCACATGAACTTCAACCTCTCTGTCAAGGTCAGGTTTAATGCAATATGCTGCTTTTTTGCTTTTGTAGACACACTTTGTGCTCTTTCATTCCAGTAAAACTCCTCAGAAACCATTAGAAACCAGCCTATTTGACCAATAAACAAAACAATTGGCAAAACTTTGAACTATGAAATATATTAAACTTTGGTGAGCTTCAGCGGACTTTGGTGAGCTTCAGCGGGGTAATGCCATATAGGAGCTCCCTCACAAATACCCAGGGGCTAAATTGGGCCGGGCTGTCCGGGGCTAAGCCCCGGCACAGGACGATTCTCTGACGTCATCACCCTCGCAGATTTGTCATATGTTTCCAAAAAACGATATATATGTTAAGACTTTTCTCGTTCTTACTATAGACTATATTTAGGGTCGATATGTGTTGACTTTACTTTAGAATAGCAGATCTCTGTGACCGGATATCTTTTTTTCTGCTTTTAGTGAACGTGTGTCTCTTCCTTGGAGGAGCAGGATCCCCCGGAATCCACTGCTCCTCCGTGCAGAGTCTGCACTGCAGCGGTGTGTTTCAGCGACGTGCAGTCAGGGGAGGCACGGATTGGCCATCGGGAGAGTCGGGACTAAATGCCGCGGCTTTCTGGCTAGCACTTAGCATGTGGGACCGGACAGCTTTGATCCCCATCGACAGTGGCGATTCTAGAGTCTGTGGGGGCCCCTCGAACCAGCTTTCATCACCATCAGTGGCGCCCCAACACACTCGCCCCTTTTTTTTCGCCGGTCAACATGTCCGTTAAAGTTTAAATCTTCCGGACAAAATTAGAAAAGTGCCGGTCAAACGTCTTCTTTGTTATTTATTGAGCTTTAAAGCAAATGAATAATGATTATATAATCATATAAGAATAAAGTATTAATAAAATAAAGTATGTTACATCCACTCCATATTGACAAATTACAACATTAAATGCTTTAATTAACAGTAAAAACAGCTCTTTGCATGAATGTTTACTTCTGTTACTAGTGAAGTAACATTTTGAAACAACTGCTTCTACCAATAACAGTCTTTTTATACCACGCTATTTCAACTTCTATATAAGGGTCATTCCAGAATTGGAGGACAATTTAGACACCAACATTTTTCAAAAATGAACCTTTTATTTTATAATTTTTTTTTATGTATTTAGGAAAAACAGATAATAAACCATCAAAAAAAGTGATTTGCCCAGCTTGGCATCAAATGTATATTTTCCAATGAAGAATTACCCGTTACTCTAATTATAGTAACAGGGTTGAAAGTAACAGGGTTGAAAATCAATGCTAATTTGAGCCTTTAACCTCAGGAATTATAGCTAGATGTAGCATGTAATGCTACTTTCCAAGGCAATGACAAACTTGGATATCTAATGCAAGAAAGATAACTTTGAAATTAAAATGCTTTATTCTGGTAATATCAGTAACAGGGTTGAGTGGGTCAGAGTGCCACACTCTTTTACGACTGAAAAGATTGTAAAAATATGAAAAATAAAAGAGAGGACTTAGTTTTGGTCTACCCATGGCACTAGCACATGGCTTGCTGATGTCACTTCCACTGCGTCATCTGATTTACAGTTTTTTCACTTCCTGTGCCAATCTAAAAAGGTTTGGGTAACAGGGTTGAACGCATGTTGAGGGACACACCTTCTGTGCAAAATTACTGTTATTTAAAATATGTTTATGATTTAACAAATAGATTTTACCATTACAAGAGACATATATCAATAGAATAATACCAAAAAAGTTAATAAAATCTCTATTTTAAATGTTATATTTGACATGCAAGTTGGTCACCAAGAAGTGGGGACAAGAGAAAAATGCCATTTTAGGGGATGTTCGAGAACTATTTGATAATTTAAATAATATTTTGAAACCACTTTTTCTACAATTTTATACACATTTTGTCTCAAGACAAGTATGTTTAACACAAGTGCATGTTTTAGCATTTTGGGCATGGATTATTAGATTTTTTATATGGGGGACATGAAATGTCCTCCAATTCTGGAATGACCCATAAGTGAAGCATACAGTAAGTCCTCCACCTCGGCTTGAAGAAAATGTCTTTCAAATACTAACTGTGGAATAACATGCACTATTAAAAACCATTGACTTTGATTCTGTGTTCCTAACATTGGAAAGATTATTTCAGATGATTGGGTTCATATATATTTTTGTGTATGTATAAGCCCGTATTGTGTAACCTGAAGGGACAGTAACATAGTTGCTGTCGAAACACTTTTCTATATGTAAAATGTTGATATTTTTTAATTTTATACTTATGTGACATTCTTTTCTATGTCAAACCATTGTAAAACAATTATAAACACCAGAATTGTTCCTGAAAAAAAGAGACGGCGCTGCAAAAGTCTATGAAGATCTGGGCTTTATTTCAATAAGCATATTTGGTTGATCATTTGTTTTTTTTGACAAAAAAAACTTGTTTTTTCATTAGTTCTTCTACCTTATACAAACATGGTGACAACTACTTCATATGGCATGTATATTATAGGCTATTTGGTTAACAGAAGAAAGTACAATTTTAAAAAAGAACATTTTATATACAGAAAATAGACGCTTGGGCTTGCATATGAACGGGAACTGAGATGCTCAATTCGTATAAAAATGCTGGATGACACTTAATTGTACAGTACATTTATTTTGTGAAACTGCAGGGACAGATTAAAAGACCCTGGTGTGTAATTTAGTGGGTATATGATGGACATTTAGCTTCGTTTACAAAGACACTTGCAGTAGTAATTAAAACTAAAACATAATTTCTTGGTAATTCATGTGTTTGCAACATGTAACTTTTTGTCTCTTACAAATCAGAAAAATAACCTACTAATACAGATTTGGACAGTTTTGGTAGAACAAATAATAATCATTTGGTCTTAAGAGACACTGGTGTTCCTTTTTTTTAAGTTTCAAAAATAAAACGGTGAATGATTGTCTGCTTTTACAGAGCAGTCACACAAAGCTATGATCAACGTTAAGAAGGAAGACAAAAAAAAATACTTTATCAAACCTTACTCACCTCCAGACTTGGTTTATGAATCATTACAATTACAAAGGTGCAGAGATACACTGATTGTAGTTAAGCAAAAAGGCAAAACTGGTTAAATGATTTCAGAAAAGAAAAAAACATTTACCAAGGAGGCGGTTTAAAGAGAAAAACTTGCACCTCTGTAACATTCAGAATCATTCGAGAAGTGCGAACAGAATTCATATAAAAAAAACATTTTAACATGTCTTTGCAAAACCGAACTCAGTAATAACAAGCAGAATGTGCTGTAAGTCTATGTACATTTCATCATATAACATACAACTACTGTATGTTTTTGCATAAAGTTTGTCAAGCTTAATGAATCCCTCAACAACATATGATATAGTGGCACCGTCTGTTGCAAGACATGCTAACTGCATCCACATTGACTCCGATTTGATTTTCAAATCAACTCTTTCGCATTTCTGTAACAGTAACTACCTTTAAAACATACACTGGTCTCCCTGCACCTACAGCATGGAAATAAAAACTGCATTTATTAAACCTTCTTTGTGTTTAGACATTTGATGGAAAACACTTCTATAACTATAAGTAAAAAAACTGTTGTTAGCGTGTAGAGCCATTTAGTAACAAGATGCATCTGTGTGCATTTATATATAATCTGTCATTTACTTGATGTTTGTCTTTCTAGTAATGCAACATACATTTATAAAATTCCCCCTTTAGCACATTAAAACAATGCATGAACTAAAAAAAGAAGAAGCAACAACTAGGTAGTTTTGCTGAATTATACCATCAACTGACCGTGAGCCATCGTATTTAAAAAGATAGAGTGAATGGTTACGACGATGAGTTAGTATTGACAGGCTTATCACATTAAACAACACATAAGGATAGCGTGTAGCGGAAAGAAAATGACCTAAAAAGCAGACGATATCAGTTCAGAGTGTCCTCTGCCACGTGTCACAGTCCATCTCAACAGTCTGTTTCTCTGAAGCAATAAAAGCCGGTCGCCATCTGGTCGGCACTTCCTCGTTGATCCCTCGATAAACAGTTTGTGTTTGTGTGCGGAAAGCCGAAAAGAAAAGTCTTGATTTATCCAACAGGAAGCAGAGGATGTTCGGCCGGCATCACAGGAAGTAGACAGGAACTGATTGAACTTGTGATTGACAGCTAACTGCATGCTTTTTGGTATTGAGAATTTGTGATCTATCTAGCTGATAATACTCAATTTAGAAACTATACAACAGTTTTCTTAAGTGCAAAGAGAAGAAGAAAACATAAAGGGGAAGATTATTATAATGAAGTCTGTTCAGTCTGTTTTCCTCCGACCGGCCTACGCAAACACCTGCATGTTGCCGTGCTGCGGCTGCTGGGCGGCCGGCTGCATCTGCTGCGACTGCGCCTGCAGCTGCGCCTGCTCTGGAATGTGTGTGCGGTGTGAAGACGGCAGTGCGTGGTGGGGGTTCCCCAGAGGGGTGGGGCTGGTGGTAACATCAGACCAGTCCGAGTTGGAGTGCGGCGAAGAGGACGACCAGGGGTCCGGGGACTCCGGCGACGGCGTGAGATACGGGTGCTCGCTTGGCGGGTGGGCGGAGTGACCGGGGGTGGTGCCCTCCGAGCCGGTGGTGGTGAAACTGTGCTGGGAGGGGGGAGTGGGGTATTTATCCACAGGGCTCTGCATGGGTGGATAGGAGGGCAGCTGTCGTGACTGGCCCTCGATCCCCCCATGGCCCCCGTGGCCGACGGTGTGGGGGTGCTGCATGGCGTGGGACATCCCGTGCCCCCTGCTCATCTGCTCGGGCATCTGGTACATGAGAGGCTGGGAGCACCGCAGCTGGCCTGGCCCCTGCTGGGAGTGAGCCTGGCTCTGGTTCGGCCCCTGGGACTGAGGGACCGGCCCCTGCTGAGGCTGCTTCAGCATGGCCTGGCCCCCACCAGGCGCCATCATCTGGAACGTGACGATGGGCGGCAGCTGCTCCCTGCTCATGGTGACGTTCATGGGGGTCAGCATGGCGCCCTGGCCGTGGTGCTGCCCCATGCCGGAGTGTGACCCGCCCATCTGGTGCGGCACCAGGCCGAACATGTGGCCGCTGTAGCCGTGCTTGGTCATGGGCACCCAGCTCTGCTGCTGCCCCAGCATGTGGCTGACGGGGGGCAGCATGGGTCTGGAGGTGGGGCTGCTCAGGAGGGGAGGGGAGTTGGCTGTGGTGGAGACGGTGCCGGACACGTCTCCTGTGTACGAGTGCGGTGATTCCAGGGAGTCGACAGGCGACATGGTGACGGAGCTCTCTGGAAGTCCTGCTGCCTTAACGCCGTTTGTGTTCCCTCCGGCTGTCGCTGCTCCACCTCCCGCTGCACTTCCTCCTCCCGCTCCAGCAGCTGCGGCCGGCGCCTCTCCTCCGGCCGGCTTCTTTCTTCTCTTTGCTTTCATGTCTTTTAGCTCCTTAGCATTACCAGCTCCACCTCCCACCTTTGCTCCACCTCCACCCCTCCTGTTCTTCTTCCCCTGAGCCCCGGGGCGCATGCCGATGTATCCAGCTCCGTTGGCCCCGCACATCACAGAGGAGTTTCCTCCGCCCATGTGGTTAGGGCCGTTGTGCGGACTGTGCACCAGGTTGTACTGGTCCAGCAGACGCACGATGTCGTGATGCATGCGCTCTTGAGCAGTGTCGCGGGGCAGCCGGTCCAGGTGATCCGTGATGTCCCGGTTGGAGTAATGGTCGAGGAGAACCTGAGCCGCCTCAAAGCTGCCCTCTCTGGCTGCCAGAAACAGTGGCGTCTCCTCCTGAAGAGAACATAGCAAACAGCATGTTTGAATACAAAAAATATCTGTTTTGAGTAGACTCAATTTAATCGGCACGTTTATAAACCTGATGATTTGATTTGATACAGATTTTATTGCACCTTTGTTTCTAGAGTAAAATTAGATTAGAAATGTAATTATAGAAACATTGACAACATAAGAACAAACCTTATTGTCTTGCATGTCACGGTTGGCTCCATTCTTCAAAAGCACAAGAGTGGCCTCCACATTATTAACTGCAGCCGCCCAGTGCAGAGCGGATTTGCCTAAAATGTTAAGACGGTGAAAAAAGGACAGAAATTAGGCTGAATTTATGCAACTAATTTATTTCTGAAGAAACGTTTACTTGATTTTAAGATGTAATTGCAAACAGCCAATGACTTGTAATACAAAATCAAGACATTACACAGGAAGAGGGATTATATGAGAGGTTCACTGACCGTGGTCATCCACAGCATTGATGTCAGCGTGGCAGTGGATCAGCTCTTCCACCATGCCCTCCACAGCGAGCCTTGCTGCCAGTACCAGTGGAGTGGTTCCGTCATTCATCCTGGAATCCAGTTCTGTCGCACGATTACGGATCAAAATCTGAGAGAGACGACACGGACACATGAGATCACGACGGACCGCAGTGATGCAGTGTAACTTCAAGTTTATAACTGATTCTGCGGTCTCACCTGGAAGACTCCCTGAGCATCCGCCGCCACAGCAGCATGCAGTGGAGTTCGGCCCATGTTGTCGTGCACGTTGGGATCCGTTCCAGCGTCCAGCAGTCTCTTAGCAGCATCAGCGCGGGCGTAGCGGGCCGCCAGGTGGAGCGCCGTCTCTCCTGTGCGATCGGTCTGCGCCATCAGAGATGCACCCTGAGAGATGAGGTCTGAAATCACACTCGGTCCCGGTTCATCTCCTCCACTGTCTTCCTCCTCCTCTCCATGCAGGCTGCAGTCCGGGCCTCCACCATTACGCAGCGTTGCCAACATCAGTGGAGTGCAGCCATCTGAGGGAAAAAGGAGCCCATTATCACAGCAGTTCTTTCAATTAATTAGGTATGGAGGGTTTATACAGTAGGAACTTTTTTCTCACCGGGTCCTTTGACGTTAACATCCAGACAGTCGGCATCCAGGTCGGCCTGAGGGGGGGTGAGGGCGATGTCCGCAGCCTTGCGATGCTGCAGGGTCCACTCCCTGCGGTCAACACCTCCATCCATAGCAATGGGCAGCAAGGGTTTGTCTTCAGTCTATAAAAAGCAACCGAGCTTGAAACATTCAGATCAATCAAAAGACTTTCCCAATGTTTCTAATCTTGCTTCTCCGATTGAATTGAACTCCCCCAATCTATACCTTAAACCCATTGTTGTCTTTTGTATAGGGTTTGTTTAACCTCCTTCCTGACAAGCTACAAGTACATGTTTTGTATCTATGGTTTAAGTGATCTAATTTGGCCTGCTCTGCCTCTAAAAGAAAGTGAAGACAACAGAGAACACCCTCATTCTAGTAAGTATAAACTTTTACCCAACTACTCCAATCCCTCAGCGTTATTTCCCTTTTCAATTCACTTACTCTTTGTTTCTTAGATGGGACCTCGTCTTCCAGCCATCTCTGACTTTGACCTCCATCAATCATGGCTCCATCCTGGGTCTTGAAGTTCCTGATATGAGATAAAAGAACATATATAAGTTTAAACGACACTGACAATTCTCAAGACTCGGCATGCATCCTATGTTCCAGCTATGCTCTTTTTCACAATCAAACAGCTGTGTGATAGATACTTGTTCACATTTGAGAGACCCTACATTTCACTCTGGTATGAATTCCCATACAGTAGTTGTCATCATTAATCTTCATTTAAAATTCTCTCTAACACAAGCTGTTTATTTACTCACTTCATGTCAAGGTCATCCTGACCGACAGGCTCTCTCCTTTTGTCGTTCTTATTGGCCGAGAAGCCATCGGGAAGCCACAGGTGACCGTGTTTGTGCTTCCTCTTGGCGGCCAGCATCCCCAGCACCAGGATGAGCAGAATAATAACCACTGCCACTCCGACCAGGATCCACTCAATCGGTGGCCCACAACATGGAATTGGATCTGTACCTGGACATAAATCAAATATTAGTTTTGCCGTCTTCATTTCATTTAAAACAAACCAGTTGAACTCTGTTTCCTTCTAAATGAAAGGTCTACTTACTGCTTACAGACACCAGGGGGTAGGGCAGTCCAGACTTGATTTGAGACGCTGCGAGGAACCTGGCAGTCTCGTTAGTGTCTTTGAAACAGTTGGTAGAGGTCTTTGCGCATTCACGGTTATCGAGCTCCAGGTGCACCACAGATCTGCGGGTCAGAAGTGAAAACAGTGTTATAATAGAAAGCTCAGAAAAGTATTTCTGTTCTTTTTCTTGTTTTCTTTTTTCCCCCCTTGCACTAATTTACTAACGAATAGTGATGTGTCGGTCGCGAACGAGCCGATTCGTTTGAACGGCTCTTTGGTACGAACGAGGGGAACCGAGTCGTACTTGGTGAGAGCCGTTCTTGTTATCGTTCAATCGTTGGTCCGCACTCACTGCATGCCAAAATCCACTCGCCTGTTAAAAAGCTTGATTTTGTTCCCCAAACGTATTCTGTGAAGACCCGCCCCTACTCTGATAGGTAGGTTTCAGCAGGAGGAGTGAGGTGGGGTGGGTCTGAACGGAATACGCGAGAGAGAGAAGTCATAACAAGTGGTACAGGACAGGTAGACCACGTGTTTTTCGGATGGAAAATGAGCCAAACGCAGCAGCATTTTGATGCACTTCAACCAAAACCCAGGCAGTGATAAAGCGCACCATTTGTAAAGGCAAAATATCCTTTAAAGCAGGGTCAACAAATAATCTCCATCGCCACACAGTATCTAATATTAAGAGTTGCGTGAATTTCATTCAAGGCCAGGCAACTTTATTTACTTAACACATACGGAGGGTAAATTCAAAGTAGTACATTCACGGACATGAATGACATGGATATGGCGCCACCTTGTGTCGTGTTTACAAAGCAGATTATTGACATTAGGTCAGGCAATACAGTCAATGATTATCCTGGTGATTATTTCACAGATAAACCTAGTAACCCCGCCAAAAAAAACGGCTCTTTTGAACGGCTCTTTGAAAGGAACGGAGCCATAAGATCCGGCTCCCTTCAAAGAGCCATAATTCCCATCACTAGTAACGAACAATACTATCTGATTATTCTCCTTCTTTATTTATTGTTAATGTACTCTGCAACCTGTAACTCAATAGGCTAATGGGTGGTGGGTGGGTAAATGGTGGGATGGAAATGGAGATTTAGATTTGTCAGCATGGGCTGTAAATATCATTACTTTGTGAATTTGAACCAAATGTACATACTTTGTGTCACTTGCTTTTGTGTGGAAAAAAACAGAGAAATCAATAAAGATATTTGAAGACAGCTGAATAAGTATGTGATTACAGCATCATGAATATCTTTACCCTATAACCTCCTTCTCCAGCTCCCTCTTTCTCCTCTCCAGCTGTTTATGTTGTTCGTTCACATCCCAGTAGTAAGCGTACACCATCGGCTGCTTCTTATCGTCCAGCTTCACTCGCAGGTTGGTGTGCAGCACGGCTCCCAGGGACCGCAGGAAGCCCTTCAGGTCTCCGAGCAGCTCCTTGGGCTGCAGGCGGACCACGATGACCAGCGTTCCAAACACATCTTTAGGGGGAAGGTCAGCCGAGCAGTCCAGGCCGTCCCAGCCGCAGGCCTCCGTGTGGCAGCTCTTGTCACAGACGCTGTTCCCAAAGTGGTCTGCACAGTACTTGTCATACCTGAAAATAGACAGAAGAATGATGTTGGGTGATCTGGCTTTAAAGTATTTGAGACTTTTTTGAAGCAACAGCAATGGCAAAATAACATATTCTTTGGCCTTTTACCCATGAAATATTTAACATACTGGTCTAGGAGGCTAAAGTGGTATATTGTACGAGGTGTGGTCTTTATTTCTCCAATATGTCGGACCTAGAATATCCAATATCTTTTGGACTGTTCTTCCAAGGCCAAGTTATGATGGCTGAGTTATTTTGGGGGGGGGAGGGCATTAATGACTTTATGTATTGTTTTATTCATGTTTTATTTCCTGTGTATGTTCGTGTGTATATTAGGACAATGTATGTGTATGTACATATTTAAATTTGCCCTTTTGGGGACATTGTTTCATCATGTTTGGAAAAAATGATGATCAATGTAAAACTTGTGTAAATGATACATAATCTATGCACAATCTATGATAAAGATATCTTATAAAAAAAAAAAAAAAATATATATATATATATATATATATATATATATATATATATATATATATATATATATATAGGTTCACGTACTTGCAGGTAGGTGTGGTTTCCATGCAATCAAAGCCATCAAAGAGGCACCCGGCGTTGTTGCACGCCTTATCACAATGTCCATCCTTGAAGAGATCCCAGCAGGGAATACTGGCGGTGCAGTTTTCCCAAGGCTGCGGCCACTTGAGTGAGCAGTCGCCTCCGTCCCACTGACATTCATGGTTGTTACAATGACCGTCACACACGCTATCCCCTCGACGCCCCGCACACTCCGGATAGGGGCAGGTTGGTGTGCGTGGTACGAGTGGTTTGTTCTCGCAGTATTGTCCAGTGAAGTACATTTGACACTGGCATTTGTAATGGTATGGGTTGGTTGGGTCTTTGATGCAGGTTCCTCCGTTCTGGCAGGTCCATGGACACCTCTGTTCTTTCTCGCAATGGGTTCCGCTGAATCCGGCCTGGCACTCGCAGCGCAGGGGGACCCCGGGTGACTCGACACAACGCCCACCATTCTGGCAACGTAGCTTTGTACAACTGTGGCCCTCCATTTCGCCACAGTTGAACCCAGTGAAGCCCTAAAAAACACAACATGTTATTCAAGAGTGCTCGTAGTATAGACATTTGCAAAGGGCCAATACAACTGTTATTTTAATATAAAAACGATTCTAACTACTATTCTATAGATCTAGGTTCTCCTATGAATCTGCTGCTTGTCTACTATACCTGAGCCATGGTGTGGCCCTCTGAAGCAAGCGTGAGAATAAGAAAGGGAGCAAGAAGTTAGTGGAGAGAAAAACAAGGAAATTGTGCAAAGAGATTTTAGTCTAAGAACAAAAGAAAGGAAAACATTGAGGTAGTAATTTCAGCCACCGGTGTACTTCTATTATCTTCTGAAGTCACTCAGTACATCATAATACAAATTGATAACTTTACTATGAGAAGAAAGATTATTGAAATAGATAAAATAGGTGAACACATGAAGCAGGTAAGCCATGATTCCTATTAACCAGAGTTGACATCCACTGGAGGGACGTTTCGTGTCCAATAGACTAATGGAAAAATATCTTCAAATTGGAAGAATGTCTATTTTCTCTTTCAAAGTAAATATGTATTTTTCTCACATCATGGCACTCTTTATTTAAACGCTCTGCATTTAGTTTCCAGTGTCAAGTTTTCTGTATTCACATGGCATGCAGTTTAAACAAAAGTGTAGCCTAACACTAAAGCTTGTTTTAACTGAGAAATGAATAGAAGCTAGAGGAGAAAGGATTGAAAAATGTGTCCTCTTCTGATATTGGAAAAAGAGAGACATTAAAGAAACTTACGGGAACACAGGAGCAGGTGTAGCCATGTCCTGAGCTCATGTTCATAGAGCAGATGGCGCCGTTATGGCACGGCTTCGACAGACAAGGGTCCACCATGGACTCACAATGACGACCTGAAAAATAAAAAATAATTAATAAGTAAACTGAAAACACTTTGCATAATTACTAAAACCCCAACACACTGATGCCTTGCTGGTTTGTCTTACATACAATATTAAAAGACAAGCTGCTTTTTGGTAATTTACCTGTGTATCCAAGGCGACAGCGACACTGGTAGTCATTGACCAGCTGCACACAGTCCAGGCTGCCGGAGGCGTGGCAGGGCGTAGAAAGGCATTCATTGAGATCCCCCTCGCAGTGCTCTCCAACGAATCCTGGAGGGCAGGAGCATGTGTAGCGGCCCACACCGTCCACACACTGTCCTCCATTCAGACAGCGGGGTTCAAAGGAGCCAGGCTTGGGAGCACAGTCGTCCACGTTCACTTCACACAGGTACCCTACAGATCAGAGAACAGACAGATATGACTGTGTGTAGCCCAGAAAAGCTGCTTTGTGGATGTTCAAAGGAACAGTATTAATCATCCTGTGACTGTGTGTGTGCACTGTGTATATATTTATTATACACACTTACCATGCGTTCCAGGTGGGCAGCCGCAGGTGAAGCGATTGATGAGGTTGATACATGTTCCTCCGTGCAGGCAGGGCCGAGAGTGGCATTCATCGATATCATAGTCACAGTTCACGCCCTGGTAGCCTGATTTACACTGGAGCGAGAAATAAGAGACAGAGATAAGTTCATTGTGTGCTTGGGGATACCCAATCAAATGGGGGGGGGGGGGGGGGGGGTTGAGGAGCTTGACGCTCGTGAACTATCAGCAGGAGGGCGGGGGAGCCTCGCTGCGGGGAAGCAGTGTGTGGACCTGTCAGCGCAACTTACATGATGCCGAATTTAACAAACACATTTAAATAATTGGTTTGAACGGCATAATAATAAGGACGATCGTCCGTTCTGTGATTCTCCAGAGCACACATGTTATGATATTAGGGTCACGCAGAGTGAGATGAGATCGCTGTCCCTTTAAGAGAGAGAGAGAGGGGTGTGGCTTGTGCATGTGTGTTTGTGGATGGTAGAGCGACAGTGAGGGAACGTGTGTATGTTTCTGGAAGTGAAACGAGGAAGCAGAAAAACAGAGGTCTGTGATGTATTTTGTGAAACAGAAGAACAGCTAAATAAATGCAACGGCCTCCCAAGAAGAGCTCGCCTCTCTCCAGTCATTTAAGCTAAAGTGGGCTTCTGCCCTCCTCGACTACGGTCTGGGAGCCGACAGGAAAGTTCAACACACAGATGGCCAGTCCGCCCCTTTGTAGCATATTATTTCAATGAGAGATGAGCAGATCGCCACTGGGCTTTCAACTAAATACACAGCCACGCAAAAATGGCGGCATTTGTACAGCTCCTTATGGGTAGGCCGACTGCAATTTGTGAAGTGCTTTCCTCTGTGGTGAAACGATCAGCACTGCACTACGGAGGAAAGCGGCAGAAAGTCACTTGGAGATAAAGAGAGCGGGACTGCGTTGCGTGAATGGCTTCCTTCTGCAGGTAACGGGGAGACGCGCTCTGGCGGCGGTCTCGTTCAGGATCCGAAAATACAATTTAAATATTTTGCACACTTATTCCACTTATTATTATTATACACTTATTGGCAAACAGGGAACTGCTTTAGGCTGGTTTAGGTCCTATCTATCTGAACGCTCTCAGTTTGTACGTGTCAACGATGAATCTTCCACGCAAACCAAAGTTAGCCATGGAGTGCCACAGGGCTCAGTGCTCGGACCTATTTTGTTCACACTATATATGCTTCCGTTAGGCAATATTATAAGGACTCATTCTGTAAACTTTCATTGTTATGCGGATGATACTCAACTATATTTATCAATCAAACCTGATGAAATTAATCATCTAAATAAAATTCAAGACTGCCTCAAGGACTTAAAAACGTGGATGACCTTACATTTTTTGATGTTAAACACGACCAAAACTTATTTTGTACTTGGCCCGAAGAATCTACGAAAATAATTATCTAAAGATATACTAACTATGGATGGCATTCATTTGGCCTCCAGTGAGACTGTAAGGAATCTTGGTGTTATATTTGATCAGGATTTATCCTTTAACGCCCACATAAAATCAATTTCAAGGACCGCCTACTTCCATCTACGTAACATTGCAAAAATCAGGCATATCTTGCCTGAAAACGATGCAGAGAAACTAGTCCATACATTTGTTCCTTCAAGGCTGGATTATTGTAACTCCTTATTATCAGGATGTACCAAGAAGTCAGTGAAGTCGCTTCAGCTTATTCAAAATGCTGCAGCTCGTGTACTAACCAGAGTTAGGAAAAGGGACCACATTACTCCTGTTCTGGCTGCCTTACACTGGCTCCCTATAGAACACAGGATAGAATTTTAAATTCTTCTTCTCGCCTACAAAGCCCTTAATGGGCAGGCGCCATCTTACCTTAAAGAACTCATTATACCCTACTGTCCTACAAGGGCATTGCGTTCCAAGAATGCAGGGTTGTTGGTTGTTCCTAGAGTCTCTAAAAGTACAATGGGAGCCAGAGCCTTTTCTTATCAAGCTCCACTTTTGTGGAATCAGCTTCCAGTTTGTGTTCGGGCGGCAGACACCCTATCCGTTTTTAAGAGTGCGCTTAAGACCTTCCTTTTTGATAAAGCTTATAGTTAGGGCTGATTAGATTCAGCCCCTAGTTTTGCTGATATAGGCTTAGTTTGTCGGGGGACATCTTACTTCTTCCTTCTCTCTGTCTATACCTGTGTACTCTCATGTTCCGATTAACCCAGCTTCCCCAAATTTCTTTCTTTTTGGTGTCTATATACGCCGGGATCTGGACTCATGGATGATCCTGCGGTCCTGTGTCATGGATCTTGAGTCGTGGCTGTGGTCCTGGATCATAAGTCCTGGATGGATATCCTCGTGGATTCATCTTCTTATTATACACACATGCATTTCCAAACATTTGGTCTACCTATGTTGCAAATGTATTATCTTTTCAATTTACACACGGCATCTATTGCACGTCTGTCCGTCCTGGGAGAGGGATCCCTCCTCTGTTGCTCTCCCTGAGGTTTCTCCCATTTTTCCCTTTAAACTGTGGGGTTTTCTCTGGAAGTTTTTCCTTGTACGATGTGAGGGTCTAAGGACAGAGGGTGTTGTATTGTCATACTGATATTCTGTACAAACTGTGAAGTCCACTGAGACAAATGTAACATTTGTGATATTGGGCTATATAAATAAACATTGATTGATTGATTGATTGATTATTCCTAGCGTTCCACTGGTTACGGTGCCGCGTGCCAATGCGGGGGTTGCCGACCCCTGGTCTATAACATTGTTATATGGGTATAAAACAGGTGTAATAGTGGTGCTAGATGGGTGTTCAAAAACACATCTACACACAGACAATTGAGAGTGTACTTACTATGCACTCATGTGCGCCCTGGTAGTCCTTGCACGTAGCTCCGTTCAGACAAGGGTTTGACTGGCACTCATACACCATGTCTACACAGTAGCTGCCCGTGTATCCTGGCTGGCACTGACACCGGTGAGAGTTACCCACATTCACACACCGCCCGGCATTCTTACACACATTTTCAACT
Organism: Notothenia rossii; assembly: GCF_949606895.1. NCBI lineage: Eukaryota > Metazoa > Chordata > Actinopteri > Perciformes > Nototheniidae > Notothenia > Notothenia rossii. The sequence goes on from NC_136912.1 coordinate 88,633,981, forward strand.
TCAAAACCTACAGAAATGTGGGAAAGGAGCAGCATATAGTGAGTAAAGAATGTGATAGTTGCTGTACAGTTACAGTGAAAAACTGTGCATATTTACTTTTTTGATGTCTATATCTCACAAAGATGAATTATTACTGGATTAGGGATGATATCTGCTCTTATCCTAATGATTTAAAAGGTGTTGTTGGTCGTTGAGATATCTACTACATTAAATGAGTCCCTCACCATTCCTGGCAGCAAAGTCCTGGCAGGACATGTTGGGGACATCACAGTAGAGTCCAGTCCATCCCATCTGACAGTGGCAGGTCCAGGTCTTGGATATCTGTGAGCAGGTGCCGCCATTAAGACAGCGCACCTGGTTGCAAAGGTTCACCATGTTCTGCAAACGACAAACAAAAGGAAAGCTTGACAGTTGATTATAAATGTTACACAGACCGAAAGAACTGCAACCAATCCATCCACCTTCTTGAGTTAAATACGTTAAAAGAGACTTATCACAAATATGTAAAAAAAGAGCTCTACAATCTGTGCAGGTACTTTGTTTTCCTTAAAAGTCCCCTATTATACTGTTTTTAATCAATATATTATAGGTATCAGAAATACACAAAACATGTCTCTGGAGTGTTTGCCTCGAAATACCAAACAGATCATGCATTGTAGCATCCCATAATCCCCTCTGTTTCAAAAGTGCTGATTCTCTGTGTTACTTTAGATGAAAATAAGGAGCCCCTCCCCATGCCCCTCTGAGAGATATTTGGTTAAAAAGAACACAATGGTGCTCTAGGAGGAGATTCAGGTGATAAGGTAGGGGGGGGGTTACCTTGATTGGTGATTGGCTAATGGTCACACAAGCCAAAACATTGTTATGACATCATCAAGTGTCCAAAATCTGATCAGCTCATGTTCAGACAGGTTTTTATAGAAATGGATCAGGACAAAAAGAGAGAGAATCTTTTTTCCTGAAACTTTTAGAATCTCTTTCCACAGAGGGGACACATGGTTTTGTATGAAAGACATGACAAAGTGGATTTTGCATAATAGGTGACCTTTAAATGTGAGCAAATATTAAACCGCTAAGAACACACATGACCTGCTGATCCACTCTGTTCACTAGCAGGGACTCTTTACCTGGCAGTTCTGCCCACTGTGTTCCACGGGGCAGGTGCAGCGGTATGTTCCCAGGCCATCGGTGCAGGTGCCTCCATTCTTACACGGCTGAGAGTCGCACTCATTCTGCTCGAACTCACAGAACGTCCCGTAAAAGCCAGGGCGGCATCGGCAGGAGAATTGGTTGATGTCATCAATGCATGTCCCATTATTCAGACAGGAACTGGTGGGAAGGAGGAAAAAAAGTCACTATTGATTTTCTTGAGTGCTGAGAGACATTTAAATTAAAAAAGTAAAATGAAAGTCACACAGCCTGATGAAACACAACATCTGCTGATTTTGTCTGATTCCCCTGTAAAATCAGGCTTGTTTTGAAACAGTATTTATGTTCGGTTTTTCCTCCAGCCAGTCATGAGGCACACCGAGAATAATCTTAATATTCAACATCAAGTTTTCTATTCCTTAATTTGGACATTTGATTGTATCATTCATCTATCTGCTCATTGCAGGAGATACAGTAGATGCCATCCACAAAGACTTCATTGCCAAAAATGAGAACATTTAAGCATGAAAGCATTATGGATCCGGCTTCGGATGAATGGCTCACCTCTCAGTACATTCAAGGATGTTGTGTTCACACAAGATTCCATCAAAGCCCGGTCGGCACTCGCACACAAAGCTGTTGACGTAGTCCCGGCAGATGGCCCCGTTCCTGCAGGGCTGACTGTCGCACTCGTCCACCTCGGCCTCACAGCGCTCACCCTCAAAGCCCGCATGGCAGTCACAATAGAAACTCCCCATACCGTCCACACAAGAGCCTCCATTCAGGCACGGGCCTACAGAGGGAAGAAGGAGGGAGCAGAGGCTTTGAATGACCCACTATATATTTTTAAACAGCCTTTGCTTCCTTTTTTTAAACCAGACTCCACTGTTTTCTCCTTTCAATAACCCTTTACAATTCGTACGTATTGATATCTGAAAAACAATAACTACTTTGCGCATTTGTATAATGTATTCTAACTTATTAATGTATATTCAATATATTGTAAAGCAAGAGTTTGGCTTGAAAATATGTAGAAAAGCACATGCCCTTATTTTAACAAGCTTGTTTATCTGAGACATTTTTGAAATCAGGCGTTTGTAACTCCCTGACTCACAGCGCACTAGGGATTAGGATATTTCCAATCTTCAGTAAGTAAAGAATATAACATAGGAATCGTAATAAATGCAGCTTTCATACGGGGTATGCAGCCACTAGAACGCAACGTAAAACTCACTTGGTGAGCAGTCGTCAATGTCTGTCTGACAGTTGTGTCCGCTGTATCCCGAGATACATTTACAGGTGTAGCTGCCCTGGTTGTTCACGCAGTTACCGCCATTTTTGCACGGGTAACTTTTGCATTCATTCACATCCTCCTTGCAGCGTGTACCTACACAATCGGGAGCAAGCAAACCAAATATTAGTACAGCATTGTTGTAATACATAATATGAGACCTAGACTGCATCTCACGTCCATAGGACTCAACTAGGCAGACAAATAGACAGAGTATTTGGCAATGCACACATACCTTCCCAGCCAGCGGCACATTTACAGGTGTACGATGAGTAGTCTGCAGATGGTTTACACACCCCTCCCCTCTCACAAGGCTTAGAGGAGCAGGGATTCTGTTCCACCTCACATTGTTTGCCTAGTTTGACATAGCACACATTGTAAGGATGGATAAAAAGGAATCTTTGCTTTATTCAGTCTGCAAAGCATGCTATTGGATGCTGATACGGTGGGAATGTGATGTCACTAACCTTTGTATCGCGGACTACATTGGCAGGAATAACTGTTGACTCCATCGATACAAACGCCTTGGTTCTGACAGGGCCCGGATGCACACTCATCTATGTTCATCTCACAGTTATTACCTTATGAGAGAGGAGTCGGGGTTTACATTTTTTCATTTTAGAATTCAGTGCTGTATCCTCTCTTGATTGCCAAGTTTGAAGAAAATGAAACGCAGAAATGTATTATTATAAAAGATTACCTCTGAATCCAGAGTGGCACATGCACGTGAAGCCGTTATGTCTGTCCACACAGGAGCCATCGTTATGGCACGGATTTGGCTGGCACTCGTCCTTTTCCTGCTCACAGTGTTCTCCCACCCAGCCAGCTTCACACTCACAATGGTACCTTTAAATAAAGACAATGGCAAGACATTACTTCATAGTAATAATAACAGAAGCTACCAGCATCTTTTTAGGAAAAGCCATTAATCGGATTATATTTAAAAGAGCAATCTTTCCACCTTTCTTAAGCTCTTTTCTGTTCTTTGGTTTTAGCGCCTGGCCGACGCGCTCACACATCACTCAGAGATACATTGTTTGTTTTTGGTGTTGAAACAATTTTCGTCACTTAAATAAACAAATCTTCTCTTCTCTGCAGTGCAGTGGCTTCACAACCAAAATAGAAAAGAGTATAATCAGCAGGACTCTTTTAACCAGCTGAGGCAATCGCAGCACCAATCAGCCGCTCCGCCCAACCGTGGCTGCGGATCCCGATCAACTAACTCCAATCAATTATACTCCATTACATACATTAAATGATTCAATAATCTAAATAATAAATCAACGTTTTGGCTCCTACAATATTGTTGTATACACATTGTTGTGCCGATACTGCATATTAACGGTTTTCCAGAGGTACATTTTGAAAGAAAAGTGTTAAAACATGTCTCAACGACTAAAAAGAGTAAAGGGAAGTCCCATTGAAGTATAACAATATGTGAAGAATGAATCGGCTGTTGGCCCAACGGTTTTGTCTATTGAACTTTTGAATTCCACTTAATAATTGGGATGTGTTGGCCCATGTAATTGCACAACATGTCTGAATGCGATACTAAGCTATTCTAAACTGTTACTGGTTTTCACTTTGAGTTGCTGCTCGGCTTGATGCTGCTATTGTTTATTTTTATTTGCACATCTGAAAACACTTATTTACACGTCCTTGTAAGTGTTGACCTTCTTTTATAACTTATTTTTGATCAGGGATTGCCCAATCTCTTAATCATATTCAAGCGTTAGATCAGATCAGAGGTGGGAAGTAGTGGAGTACAAATACTTCGTCACTCTACTTAAGTACATTTTTCTGGTATCAGTACTTTACTCCACTGCTTATTTTTCTGACGACTTTTTACTTTGTACCTCTTACATTTTCCAAACAGGCTGGTTACTTTAGTTTGAATGTGTGTTTGGTGGCGTGATCATTATTATTTAGAGTCATTGCGTGCCTATTGATTGAACACGATCCGTGTATCCATCATTTCCTGCTCTTCTCCAAAGAAGAGGGACCAATGAGAACTTTGTCATTTTGCTGTTGTTCAGCATCGAAACATTCATTAGCTAACAATGACAAGCCAAGCCCATACTTCTTTACTTTTACTTGAGTAAAACAGTTTAGTCGGTACTTCTACTTTTACCAGAGTATTTTTAAACCCGAGTATCTGTACTTCTACTTGAGTAAAGGAAGTGTGTACTTTTGCCATCTCTGGATGAGATAAGGACAAATGGATCTCAGAGGTTAACCAGGTTTACATACCCGTGTTGTTGTTCAACACACTCTCCATGCGCACAGGGCTGAGGAGTGCAGTGGTCGGTCCCAGAGAGGCACAGGGGGCCGTGGGTGCTGGGGGGGCACAGGCAGTGGAACCCGTTGACCTTGTCCACGCAGGTCCCCCCACTCATACATGGGTTTGAGATACACTCGTTAATCTCCACATCACATTTAAGTCCTATTAGAAAGAGGGAAATAGTTCTTCATTATTGCTTTGGTTTTTGGTTTTGCAGAATGTAATAATACACCAACATAACAGATAACAAAGAACAAACAGGAAGAGGCAATAAACCCATTGGGCTAATTTAAAGCCTCTACCTAAATAAGGTTTAAAATCACAATTTTCTATACAACACATTATCAATATACAGAACAACATATCCTTTACTTAACATTTTTATGAAAACACTGATGTGAATATGAAAACCAGGCCTCACAAGGTGGTCACATTACTTGTTTAGGTATCTTTTAAAGCAATGCAGCGAGGCACAGTTTGATCTCAGTAATGGCATCCTGCTATATCAATAAAGTTGAATCCTTGTGACTTTACTACCGTAGGTATTTAACAAAACATACCTGTGTATCCTGCGGCGCACACACATTTGAACTCGTTAATTCCATCGTGGCACTCTCCGTACTCACAGGGGTTGCTGGCACAGTCATCTTCATTGATCTCACAGTTCACCCCTGAGTGGAAAAATATAAAACACACATTCATACGGGGTAACAACTAGCCCAGTTACATGCTTCATCATTTAATCTGACCGAATCTTTGAATACATTTGAAAGTACGAAAAACACCCCGTCACTTTTGGTTGTATCGAGTAAGGAATTACATGAGAGGTAAGCAGATCAAGTGGTTGTTACAAAATGTGACAGTTAACTCCTTCACCACCAGGGGGAGAAGAACTCCATAAGCATGTGGTTCAGAAAGAAGTGAGACACTTTCACAAAAACCCCTCACACAGCAGAGGCTGTTTTTCATAAATATTATTAAGATCTATACATTTGACTTATTCTTTCATTTCACTGGCACTGTTTGTCTTTAACTATATTATTTCTTCTTTTTAGATCATAATGTAAGTTGTATTGTCCAAAGGAGCCTGACACTTTCATTACGCTGTGGCTGAATCTTGATAATTGAAAAGGATTAGAAACTGAAAGAGGGGGAGACATACAGAAATAAAACGAGACACAGAGAGAAAAAGGCACATCAGAGGGGAAGTGAAGGCATGAAACCAGAAAGTGAGACCCGACAGGGTGACCTCACGGCAGATTGTGTAGAGTAAGGAAAGTACAGACTTCAGTACCAGGCGTCAGGCTGGTACAGCGTACTGAACTGAGCCTATTAATCCCCAAAGCAACGTGGGGTAGCACCGCTCTGACCAGACTTGTGGCTGCTACTCACAAATGCACACGTAGAGAGCTCTACAATTTATACATCGCAAGTTATTCAGGAAGTCCTAGACGTGGGGGATGGTTTTTTTACATTCAAATTAAGTTGTCAACCAGGTCAACAAGAGTTAATAAGAAAGAAAACTCAAAGGAGCAACTTCATATTACTAGGCTCAAGCTCTTTCAAAAATGATTTGTTAAGTTAGAGCTAACTGTTCCTTCAGTGGAAAGATTGTTGGAGGAAGTAGAACTCATACAATGTTTGTGGTTATAGTTCAGTCTATGGCTACTATAACAACCATATGTAACTTTGGGGTATCAGGCTTTTTAATAAACCCTTAAAAATAAGTGGCTGCACACAGAATTTGAGGGGAAGAATTGTATTAAAGTCCTCACACACTGGGCCATGGAAGATACAATGATGACAAAATTTGTCTTTACATTAAAGGGGCCCTATTATGCTAATTTTCAGGTTCCATATTTGTATTTTGTGCATCCACTGTGAAATGTTTACATGCGTTAATGTTCAGAAAGGTATTTATTTTGTTCATATGCGTGAAAGGTTTGCTGCACCTCTTTTCACCCTTGGTTAGTTGGCCGGCCCTGTTTTGATTGGTCAACCGCTGAGAGATGTCCTGCCCCTTAGCCTATCAAAAACAATGTGAACAAAAACCTATATAACACACTACAGGAAAGGGGAAACCCAAACCCCCCTTAATTAACCACCGACAGCAGCCAGATGGATATTTCAGAGCGACCTGGTATCACCTTGTGTTTTCACATTTCACATTCAGTGAAATGTTTTTCCCCATTGATAAATGTCAAATGATACTTCAACTAATCTCCTCCAAATCATTTTGTAGCACTCCAGGTCCCTACCTGTGGTTCCGGGTGAGCAGTTACACTGGTAGGCATTGACCAGGTCCACGCAGCGTCCTCGGTTCTGACATGGGTTGCTGTGGCACTCCTGGACCTGGATGTTACAGATGGAGCCAACGTATCCGGGATCGCACTCACAGGAGAAGGTGGCGATGCCGTCTTTACACACACCGTGGTGGCACGGCTCTGGTACGCAGTCATTGATGTTCTCTTCACAAAGAAGACCCGTGAAGCCTGAAGAAGGACATTTTAGATCTTAGACCAAGTGACTATTTCATATTATTTTAGTGGATCAAAAGGATATGGGTTCAAATGTGATGCAGTCTAACATTTCACTTTTTTTTAGCATGATAGCAGAGCAGGCCCTACACATTAGAATAACAATAATAATGCAACTTCTCCTATTGTCATTCCCTTTTACCTTCAGCACATTCACAATCATATCCGTTGGGTCGGTCGATACACTTGGCTCCGTTTAAACAGGGTGTGCTGGAACACTCGTCGATGTCTATCTGGCACATTTCACCGCTGAAGCCTGAAAAACAGAACACAGAACAGGATGAACCTAGAACCAACGCTTCAAACTGTTTCAAAACGTAAAATGACTTCATTCATTTTCACTTTGAGTGGGTGGCTATATGAAAATACATGTATAAAGTTACATGTGAACCAACCTGCTGGGCACTCGCAGACAAAGCGGCTGACCTGGTCCAGACATTTCCCCTGGTTCAGACAGGGCGAGCTGAGGCACTCGTCCACCTCGACCTCACAGTGAATCCCCTCAAATCCTGAAAAAACGAGGCAAACAAAGTTTATGATTTCAAGTTTTCTCAAAAGCTACAGAAGCAAAGGATTTGGCCGACTGACGATTACGAATGCTAGAAAGCTTTGGAAATGATCTGAATAAGAATGACTGGTAACATTAGTACAAATGTGTCATTTCTCAAGAAACGTACCGGGCATGCAGATGCAGCAGTAGTCCCCAATTCGATCCAGACATGTGCCGTCGTTCTGGCAGGGGTTTGAAGCACACTCGTTAACATCTTGCTCACAGCGCGGCCCGGCGTAACCTCTAACACAGTTGCAAGTGAAGGAGCCGTCTGTGTTCACACATTGACCACCGTGCTCACAAGGGTTAGTGCCTGGCAATTAAGAGGAAGGAGACATGGTTAGGTGAGAACAGGCTGGCAGATATGTAGGGTATGTGTGGTTAGAGTTTTTCTTTCTCACCAATGCTGCATTCGTCTCGGTCGCTGTTGCAGGTGTTGCCCACGTATCCTGGAGGACAGTTGCAGTTGAACATGCCACTGATGGGGTTGGTGTCGCACTGAGAGCCCTCTCTGCACGGGTTACTGATGCAGGCGTCGTCTCGGTGGCAAAGCAGACCTGAAAGGAACACCATGTTGACAGGAAATGAGTAAACATCCCTGGCTTGTACACGAATACAGCCTTGCTGGAATTATCAGAGATGTGGGAACACAATTGGACTACATTTCAATTTGCTACTGGGGATAAATTCCTTTTTGAAGGCTTAATCCAAAATTCCGTATGTGTTACAAACCAGTCAGCTGGACATGCAAATCTATTCTGCATTATCTGATCTTGCGTTAACATTTTGAAAAGGTTGTAATTGTGTATTTTTATGCACATTGTAAAATGCTTTTTCTTATTGTGGGATATTATAATATGTTATGTGTCTGTCAAATATTTGTGCATGTATTTCTTTTGGTGCACAGGTATCTTTTAAAAAGATCCTGATTTCAGTGAGATTACCCGTTCAAATAAATAATAACATACTGTGGTTATATTGGTGTATATGATTGACTGACATTGATCACATTCATTTTCATAGGTTAAAAGAATAAATGTAAAACAATCGGCTAAAGTAAACAACCATTTTATTCCAATTTGTTCCACAGGATACAGTTCCCTTCAATTCAATAAACTTGTTTACAAAGCAAAAAGGAAATATACAGTTTCCCTCGGAGCGTCAGGCACTAAATATGCTGGCACTTGACTTCTTATGTTTAAATAATATCATATTCTTCTTTATTGGACATATTCCTTAAATGTCTTATGTTTACATCTCTTATTTTATCTTTTTATTGCACATCCTTTTATTTTTCTCTATTTGATTCATTTTCTAAAAACGGAACAACAGTCACGAAAAAGTCTATTTATTATTCTATTTGGGATTATTTAAGTATTTCTGATTCAGTGTGTAAACTCAACAAAGTCTAATGTGAAATATCGATCTATGACAAAGACTGGTGGCGTTTCGTCTTAAATGTTTGACGACAGGCCTACCTGTCTTTCCGTATGGGCAGAGGCAGACGAAAGAGGCAACGCGGTCGATGCAGGTGGAGCCCGGCGTGCACGAGGCTGTGGCGCAATCGTCAATGTTTTCAGAGCAGTCGGGTCCGCTCCAGCCGTTTACACACACACACACGTAGCTGCCAAACAGGTTGCTGCAGGTCCCTCCGTTCTGGCAAGTGTTTGGCTGCAGACGACACTCATCCACATCCTCTGTACAGTGCTGACCTGTGTTGAGTCAGGGAGGTGGACATGAAGAAGGGGAGGAAATGTCAACAAATGAATACTCTGTCAATACTCCACGTTATAACATAACCCAAGGTGAAGCCTCATGAGTTTTGAGGTAGAGAAATCCAATTATTGGGTTTTTTCTAGATGCTGGTCACCTTTTTTTGGGAGATGGGAAATATACAATATGAAATAATATTCATCCACAGTGGAGATGTTTGAATACCCAGCTCACATCTGCTTTATTCCCTCCTGGTTGGGTTAGTGCTATGTAAACTCAGGCATGCCAAAGGAAGCTGGTGAACGCATGTTTGCTTTTTAAATGGAAAGCGTGTGTATCCTGAACAAGTGTGTTAGCATAGACACGCCTTGTGTGAAGTACGAGCCTCTTTAGGATGTGGAGGGAGTACAGAAGGACTGTAGGAAGTGTAACATCAAAACACACAACATGAGAGGAAGTTATTTGAGGATTCCAAGCACAAACATTGATTTTCTGCCTCACTGCTCAAATGGCACGTAAAAATACCAAAAGTAGAAAATATAGGTTTAATGGATACAAATTTGAAAAAGTAAATACACATCTGTTGATTTTCATTCATTCACTTCAGAAGATATATGGAAGAATTCCCTGCTAAATATATTAATCCAATATATTTTCCTTTTTAAAACAGCGGGCATTGTAAGTATTTTTAAATACTTTTTAATATCCTCGTGTTCTAGGCCAGTGACGCATGGGGATGCTTTGAGTTTTGGTGTCTGATAAAAATTCCTACTCATGGATATGTTGCTCCAACTGGACTTCCTGGATCACATGTTATGTCTCAGCTATTCTCAGCCTGAAAGCCCTCTTAACAGCACATGTCTAAAATACACCCAAATGCATGTTTAATGATTCACTAAGCAAATAAATAATCCTGAATCACTCACCGGTCCACTCTGGAGGGCACTGGCAGTTGTAGGTGTTGACTCCGTCCATACAGGTTCCTCCGTTGGCACACTGATGACCGGGGCAGTCGTCGATGTTGTGCTCACAGTTAGTCCCGTTGAAACCTGCCACAAAGGATTGGGGAAGACGTGCACTTAAATACATCAAATCTAGTAAGATATCGTGTTTATATTACTTATCCTATCTATATGAGATGTCCTTTACGAGATAAATACTTTAAACTTTGTTTTGAATGAACCCAGTTTAGTTTTGTTTAAAAGGATTAGTTTGTGTGTCTACAGCTAAACTGGTGTGGTCGACCCTCGATAAGCCTTTTGAGCTTCAGCCTCTTCTTGCACGTTCAGTTATAATATTTTGTATCTTTTGTGAATGTTCTTTGTATATGCCATTAAGACAAATTCAGTGTTTTTATGATAACATGTTCTTAGATGTGTAAAAGCAGCCGTGTGTGTGTGTTTGTTGTGTCTACATGGTAACTGTAGCAGACTGACAGTAAAGTGTGGAACACAACACCAAAAGGATTAGACTGTTTGCACTTTAAACAACATAACGATACATACATGTATAGATACAAACCAGTTACTGTGCTTCTCTTTCGCTCTTCCTACATCAAATGTTACTCTCTTAAAACTTCCATTTCCAATAAGTGTCGACCTCCTTTAAAAAAATGATAGGCATTTCAGTATTTGAATGCTCTTACCTGGAAGGCAGTGGCAGGAGTAGCTGATGTCAGAGCTCTGGTGGCAGGTGCCTCCATTCAGGCATGGTGAGGGGGAGCAGGGGATGTATGAGCTTTCACAGTGTCTGCCTGTAAACCCTGGTGTGCAGGTACACCTGTAGAAATGAGAAAGTTCATTTGATTCAAGTCAGTCTTATTTTGTAGTCGGCTCTTCCAGATAATGACCTTTACTCTACATCTAGTTTTTGTTTTTTTAAACTGGATTCTCACTTGTAGGAGCCAGGGGTGTTGACGCATAATCCTTCATTCTGGCATATAGAGGGTGTGGCTACACACTCGTCTGTGTCGTTGAGGCAGCGCGGACCTGTGTATCCTGGAGGACAGGAACATGTGTAGCTCCCAGCAGACGGAGAGCTGCACAGTCCCCTGTTGGCACAGGGACTGGAGAGACAGCTGTCCTCGTGCTCACACTTCTCTCCTGGGGATGAAGAGGAAGAAGAAGAGTACTTAGATGTGTGCTATGTGAACATGTGGAGAATTATGGAAAGCAGTATGCTGTGATTGATACGATGAAAACACTTGTTGATCACATGTTGTGTTTTTTCCTTTAATGTTTTTTAGTACCAAAAGATTCAAACTCACTGTTAAGCCTCCACTAAAATGTTTTTGCAGTTATCACATGTCACCAAACTGCGCTCAGTGTAAGGTTGAGCAAACCTCTTAATTTTTTATTTTAATTATATAATAGTTTTAAATTGGATGCATTTATGTATCAAAAACCAATAATGGTAGACAATCAGGGGATCCATGCACCAGATTTGTTTTAATTGAATCAGTAAGGGCAATAAATCAAGAGGAAATTGCTTAAATAGGTTACGGATACAAGGCAACATTAGGCAATGTTTCAAATGTATTCATACAAATTCCAAGAAGCAACTTGTCTCTGGCCTCATGGCGTGACCTTTAATGTAACTTACGTGTTTTGAGATATCCTGCTAGCAGACAAACAAGTTATGCCAAAATGAAAACCTTGAGGTTATAACAGGCTCAGGAGACAATTACCTTAACTTAAAACTATTTCTTTCAAATGACCTGTTTTGGAAAAAAAAAATCTGGATAATAGTCATAATATTTTATAAGATTTGACATAAATCTGTAAGAGTGGTTGCATTTAGGATCTAAATGTGTGTTCTGATGATAACAAAAAGTTAGACATTAATGACCTAATGGCAAACACTGAGAGGGCATTAAGCAGCATCTCACCTGTCCATCCTCTGGGACACTCGCACTTGTGTTTGTTGAGGGACAGCAGGGTGCAGACCCCCTTGTTGGCACAGGGGTTGTTGGGGTAACACGTGGAATTTTGGGGAGTTTGGCAGTGCGGCCCGATGTAAGCGAGCGGGCAGGAGCAGGTCGCGCTGTTTGGTACGGGAACTCCAGCTGACATGAGCACAGAGCAGTTCCCTCCATTCAGGCAGAAGCCAGGGTGACAGGGGTCCTTATGGTGGCAGTACTCCCCCAGAAACCCTGGTGCACACCTACACACATACAAAAAATAGAATTTAATGACTGAAAATTCAAAGACACAATCACCCCTACATACAGACAATAATGTTGAGGTAAACAAAAAGGTGTGTGTGTGTGTGTGTGTGTGTGTGTGTGTGTGTGTGTGTGTGTGTGTGTGTGTGTGTGTTTGTGAATGAAAGCGAAGCAAATAAACAAAACAAAGCAGTGAGTTTCGGTCAGGTGCACAGGATGCAGCACATCAGAAGTCAGCATTGATAGTGAAGCGTAACATCTGTAGTACATACACATCAAAGACACACGAGAACCATCGCAGGTAAACACACACTATTGTCACTTCTATATAGTGATCTAAAAAACAGTGTGTGGGGAACCACATCCCTGAGTTGGAGTATTAGCAAAGTGTTTGTGCATAAAGAGAAACTAGTTCAATTACTATTAAATGGGTTATTTTTACTTTAAGACTTGAAGACAGTTATGAATCAGTTTACAGTCAAAAGGAGCCACACAGACTGAAGTACTGACACACACATTAGTTCCAGAAAAGTGTCTTTTGACATTTAAGATGTGAAGCACCAAGATTATTGAGGAAGCTACTCTGCGCCGTTGCCCAGGGCTCAAAATAAGCTCTTATCCTCAGTGTCCCACAAAAGTCCCGCATTGGACATTAAACTGTCCCAGACCGAACCCATAGCTTAAAGGTGGGGTAGGTACTTTTGGAGAAACCAGCTCGAGTGCGCTAGAATTTGAAAATACACAGCCGGAAAAAATCTGTCACTTCCTTACAGAGCCCCTCCTCCAACACACAGGAACGCGCACATGACCAATGAGGGCACGAGATAAGTTTGTGCACAGATGGAAGGCTGACAGGCAGGTAGGCCATCCAGTTATTTTAGCCGGGCCGGCTCAAATGATTGGTCGTGCTTTTTACAGCGCTACGGCTTCCACAGATGATTTTTCTTTATGGATTTTTTGTCAAAGCACTTCAGATATTCATTGCTATCGGGATGTTAAGAGCATTCCATGGAATATAACAAAAAGTATATCTCGAGCCGGTTTCTCAAACTTACCTACCCCACTTTTAAATTAAAGTTATTAACTATGACTTATTATTATTATCCATGCAAATTCACCGGCTTCACTTAATGGACTGTGATGGAAGTTGTGCTGGTTGTTTCCTGCACTCATCACTGTGGCTTTCTTTAGGGCTTCTTTGCTTTTAACCACCACATGTGTTGTTCATCCACCTCATGTGTGTCAATTCATCATTGATTTTGTGTGTAAGCGCATTTTTTCTATTTCTACACCTAAAAATAAATTACTCATAAATGTATTAATTTCATTTCTGATGATGTGTTTACGTAATTTTCTTGGCACTTAATCTTTGTTTCCACAGATCCTTTTTTTTTTTAACCACTGACAAGAGAACTTTTTTATTTGAGTGCTTCTCTTGCCCCATAAACCCTATAAGAGGAAAAGGGGGAAGCTGAACTTGTTGAAAGGGCTAAACTGGGGTCAGTCGTAGAAAGAAGAAGTTAAAAAGTAGAAGGATGTGAGGTGGGGTTATCTGGAAGTTGTTGACTGAGAGCCTGGTAGAAACTAAAAACATAAAGTGAAAACCGTCAGCAATTATTTGAGGAATGTAAAAGATGAAGACATTCACGAAACATAAATGTATCCAAATTCAAAGTTAAGAATATGTCTTGACCACTGCTTCACAACAGCTGTAGAGGTTATGACTAAAAGAAAAGCAACTCTTCCTTTGAGATGGTTTGGTGAACAAATCATATTTCCACAGCTTATTCATCAGCCATTTTGTTTCAATTACTCTTTTTTCTACTATTTCAGTGAAATGATTCAGACACATGACATGCAGACAGGAGGAAATTACAATATTACACAACATGCCCACTAGAAGATCTCATCAGACAAGGATCCCTTCGTCACTTTCTATTCCTCTGTTTCTCTCAGTCCCTTCTCATTGAATCGTTTATTTGCCAGGGACAATGCAAAGTAATGAACACTTAAAACATTCAAATGTGTCAAGCGTAACAGTGCCAGATTTAGCTTTGAGCTCATTTCCATCCACATCTCTTTGAGTGACAGACTGAGGTGTCATTTTGTTACACAGAATATGTTATTCATCAGGAATATGTTATTCAACTTCCTGTGTATGCAACTTTGTCTGTTTCATCGTGAGCCTGTGCGTGTGCGTGTGTGTGTGTGTGTGTGTGTGTGTGTGTGTGTGTGTGTGTGTGTGTGTGTCACATGTCAGACATGCCGTTTGGGGACTGTGGGCAACAGAGCAGCCTGCTGCCTCTTACACAGGCCTCTAAACCTGCCTCCCTCGAGGGGCTCAGGTAACATAATAGGAGAGAAACACTACACAGTAACTAACACATACACACACATGCACAGAGAAAATGAATACCTCCTTTAATAACCACTCCAAATTAAAATGAGATCCTTATTTAACAGACAAGCAGACTTCGGGCATGTAAAAACAAAAGGAGGAGAATCTGAGATCGGTGTTATGAGCCATATAAAAACAGAGACAGAACAATGGAGGGGGAATTATGTGAAATGTAGTCTCACGCTTATTTACTTTTATTATTAATGGCCACCCCACCCCAAAGCAGCTTTAAGATATTAGGTTATGAGCGCATGGGAAAGTAACACTTTAATGAATCATGACGGGCAGACGTCTAACAGATCAATCATGGATGTGAATCTTCTGCTTGACGCGTGAATGTCCTCAAATCCTCAAATATGATAAACAACATGTGACAACATATTCCCAAACCAACTTTATATTTGGTTAAAAAATATATAGAGTTAATGTAATGCAAAACAGTACAAACGTTAAGATTGAATCAGCACTAATGCTAGTATTAAGAATATTGTGTGTTTAAGACAGTGTCGTTTTTCATTTGTTTTGACAAGATAAACGTTAAAGTTTAGATTTGCTTAACAATATCCTACCTTTCCGGATTATGAACAAAAGAGTTTATCCTAATAATAAGAACTATCTGTGTAGCCAAAGCCTGTTATCTCATTCCATAAATCTACTTTAGTTTAGAAAAATGAACACAGGTTCTGTAGTTTATTTTAAAGCGAATGGACATACACTGCCTGCCTGCCTGCCTGCCTGCCTGCCTGCCTGCCTGCCTGCCTGCCTGCCTGCCTGCCTGCCTGCCTGCCTGCCATACTGTCTATTGCACAATTTAATCCAGGTGAGAAAAAGTATTACAAATATATTTAAGTAGATTATGAGCTTGTTCTAATATGAAAGTATAAATCTGCTGACTCGTTTTGGATTCAGAAGGAAATAGTGGCTGAGTGGCATTGATAGGAAGTCTCATTGGAAAGTCCACAAAGACAGACTAACATGTTGTTGGTTGGGTTTTTTCCATCAGATTCTTTGACATTTGCAAAATACAAGAACCAGCTTCTTTTTTTTGGAAACATGTTTATAGTTCATCTTCCCAACATGTTCTCTAAATATCTGCTATTTGCAAATGCTCATGGTAAACAGATAAACAACTTGTCAGATTAGTGAGGTCTGATCTTCAAAGACAAACAGACTTCATGCCTCTTCACCTTAACTCTGTCAGATTAGACATGGTCACCCTCCCTCTTCCCTGTCTCCGTCCCTGTATCAGCATGTCTGCAGTGCAACCCCCTACACACCCCTCAACACATGCCTTTACACAAACACTCACACACACACTCACATAAATACACAAACACAAAGATGTCCCTCCCCACTCTGAACACAAACACAGCTTGGTCATGATATCACAACAAGACGGCCGTCGTGGGAATTAGGAGAGCTTTCTTCTCCTGGAGACCCCTCCCCGCCCCCTCTGAAGGAGTAATGACATGGCCCTCTGCCCCGCGACATTCATCACATTAGCAGACTGTCACACGCAGAACACCGTGTCCAGGTTAATACGCGGTTTGCCTTTCACTGGGAACATTTCACACATTTTCACTGTTAAAAATATGGGGAATATGAGAGGCATTTTCAGAGTATGAAAGGACATTTGAAACGTGGGGTTTGTTTTGTGTTCAGCTCGATTACACGTGTATCGAGCTTGAAATAAATTACTTTCAAAAAATGTTAAATAATCTAGCTTTTGCATTTAGTTAGTAATGTGGCCCGTTATAGTGTTTATCTAGTCTAAAGATGTCCATCCTTCACGGTCAACATGTATACATTTACTTTTTAGTTCCGTTTCATTCTATTTTGAGATGTTTATATTTGTTTATTTTCGTCTCTTTTTTTTCACATAACGTGCAATGCAATGTTTTAACACGCTGCTGTTATAAAATACATTTTCCAATTTGGGATCAATAAAGTGAATCTCATTAATTTAGCATGTTCAGGGGATCACTAAAAGTGCACAAGAAGGATTTAAAATAGGTATTCAAATCATCCAGAGTTGCAATTTCCCCACATTTTACATTATTGTGGAAATCCCAAAGTGCTGACAAGGGAGATGCACCTTTATTTAATCAAATCGCTGCCATCCAACCGGTGTTGACAGAACCAAATGCCATGGCGTCATGAAGCGATACTTTCCTGTCCTTCAGGTTTCCCTGGCAGATAGAGAGCTCATTATTGGCCTCTGGCTGTATCAATAGAGCCCGAGGCAGACAGACAAGGCTGTGCATGATTCACATTATTGTTAGGGAGTGGTGTCTCAATAACACACTGAAACACTAGTCTGTCCCTGAACACAACAGAGCTGTCCGACAAACACCCAATCACACTACAGAACATAAGAATGTGCACACTGATGAATTCACACAGACACCTTATAAAACACACACACACACACACACACACACACACACACACACACACACACACACACACACACACACACACACACACACACACACACACACACACACACACACACACACACACACACACACACACACACACACACACACACACACACACACACACACACACACACACACACACACACACACACACACACACACACACACACACACACACAGCTCCACTTTCATGAACAACTCAGCAGAGAGGGTTTCTGCAGCCAAAGTCATCTATGGGATTCTTTGTTTTGCTCCATTAGGACTTTTCCCCCTCCTCTCCCCCCCCCCATCCTTCTCTTACTCTGTGCAATTTCCTGCAGCCCTTCTTTCCCTCTCTTTCTCACTCCTCCACCTCTCATTTCTAACCAACTCTCGAGGTGTCAGGTTTCTACAGCTGGTTCACATTAGCGCCCCCATCTCACGCACACCCCTCCCTCCTTCTCTCTCTCTCTGTACCCCTTCTCTCCTTCGTCCTCCTCCTCCTCCTCCTCGTCTACCTCATGCTGACCTCTGCCTGTCCTGGCTGGCTGTGGGGGCTTCAATGAGCAGAGAGGGGTGTGTTGATTTTTACTCACTCATGTAATGTCTCCCCCCTCCTTCATTCCTAATTCTTATGTCCGGAGCTTCCATACTTTCTCCTCCCATTCCAAATCCCTAATTCCCCCTTTCTCTTGTGCTAATTCTCTCCTCCTACCTCTTCACCTTCCTCTCCTCAAAAACAACCCTGCCGCCCGCTCCTCCTCCTCTTCCTCCTCCTCCTCCAGCAACTATTCTAGTCTCGGCAACGCTTAATAACTTCATGATGCTCTCCCCCTGCGGCCATCACACAGACACAGTGTGAGAGTTGTGGGAGAGCATGAACCAGCTCACATTTCAATCCCTGGATCATTCCACGGCTTGGCGAGAGCATAGGTGGCCTATTGACTGTACTCAAGTCCTGTGTGTGCATGCGTAAGCGTCACAATTCAAGTGCAAAACACGTTACTGGCTTTGCTGTTGCTTGAATGCCTTTAGGTTTGGTGGTGAAGATAAATGAGAGACTAAAAAAAGAATCCTTTGCTTACCATAGCAATTCTATCTGCAAGATGTCTGGTAGATTACTTTAGGAGATCTGCCATGACGACAGTTCCTAACACTCCATCACAGCAAGAACTCGCCAGAATTATAATCAAGAACACATGCTTTTGTTTTGAAACAACAGTCAAGGGCTGGGGCGATATGCTTGAAATCAATTTCACATCTTCCCAACATTTTGTTATAAATCCCACGGTACGGTAAATCTATGCATAATCACAAAGAAAATAATCAATCAATCTAGTGTTCAAAGCAACACACTTTGAAAGTCATTATGATGTGAAACTCAAAATCAAGAACTTTTCGACAGACATTGTGTGGCCTGGTTGGTTGAGATGAGTGTTTGCTGTCATATCAGAACTACATGGAGCACAAAGAGGCTTTGGACTTGTTTGACCTCAAAGCTGAACAAAGGAGCTCCCAGAACTAGTTTGATTGTTCTCATATACAATATATATCTGGATAGCAAGTTCAACCAGCATGTGCCGCTATCTCTTCTACCTCGACTCAGAAAAACATGTTTTCCCTTACGCTTCAAATAAAGACCTGAAATGTATTTGCGCTTGTGTAACTTCAGTTAAGTGTTTTCTTTTACTGAAGCACTATTTTCTCTCCTCTAATGTGTTTCACCGGGGGCGGGCTTTCAAACACACTTGTTGATCTCTCCACTGAGATAAGTAGCTGTTTTCACAATGTACGACTGGAAGCACGTACATTCAGGCTGAAATTCACCTGTGGGGTTCTGTCTGGAGACGCGACACTCAAAGTAAGAGTAGAAGAGCTATGAGTAGAGACAAGTCTGCTCACCGCTTGGCTATTTTATGCAGTGTAAAAAAATGCCATAGGCTTAAGCTAATAGCGGTGACGAGCCAGTTGACTTACAGAGGCATTGATGCTGTAAGTATTGAAACTTGACCTAAAGCATAAAAGTAATGCAGAGAAGATCAAGAGATCAAGAGTGCCACGTGTGTGGGAATCTCTTCTACTCTGTCTCCGTTGCAACTTTCAAATATTAACAGTCATAAGTGGCCAATCCAAGAGGAGTATGCAAAATACTGACCAAATTCAAATAGGTTTCTCAATAATGCCACTGCCTTAACCGAAGCACTACATCCAGGAAGAGCACAAGAAATACAGATATCACAGAGAGACGGAAAGTTCTGCCAGATATCTCTCTCTACAATCGCAGTGTAGTGTGTTGTTAGGTCTGCAAATGGTGTTCAGGCAGCGGAGAACCATTGAGGCCCATACATGCCGGAGTAGAGAAAGGGCTTTACATTGGAACATTGAAATGCACCTAAAGATAGAAGTCCAATTATGGTGCATGGCAGAATATGAATGGATTCCTTAAAAAGCCATTGCAGTTTTAGATGGAAGGAGTTTTGTGGCACACACAACCCGGCATAGTATCGTTCTAATGTTCTAACAGTGAAGCAGAGGCAGCAGACATCTCTTCACAGAGGACGCGTGCAGAAGGAAGTTTGAGAGTGATGACAAAAATGCATAGAATTAAAGTCAAACTGTTAAGCTGAAAAGAAAAAGGAAGGCGGCATGTAAGAAACTGAAAAGTAATGATAGAGTGAGACATGCAGAGAGAAAAGCATCAGTGTGGGCAGAATAAAGGCGTGCAGGGCAGGGTGGAGTCCAAATGAGGGACGTGTGGTCAAATCTCAGGCAGTGTTTAGAAACATGGTGCTCAGCACAGGACCCATTCTCTCTCTCTCAGCGCTCCATCTGCCTGCTTCACTATCTTGTTCTGTCATTATCCGCTTTTTTCGGTTGTTTAATGTGGAATCTCCAACAGAAGCTCGGTCAGCGGTTTCTTTTTTTTTTTTAAAGAATTGTAGTATAAAATAAAATAAAAATAGTGCCATGACTTAACTTGAAGACACTAGTAGTGGATTTACTCCTAGCTCATTTGTAACACAGTGTGGTATTACTTAGTTGTGTTGTTTGAGGGTCAGGCCCACTGGCACACGACCACATGGGATATAACAATCTCCTTTTGAGTGTCTTTTATGATCGCCTAAAGTTGACTCAAACCTAATTAAAATGGAAGTGATAATAGTTGCTTTACTTTGTTGACTGATTTGAATGAAGATGTGCTAAACCCTCACACTGGTCGGACACACTATGGTGCCCGTATGGAGCACATGTGACCTAGTGACAGAACTGAGGTGCTTTTGCCCCCACGGTGTCAATGTCAGTGTGTGACAGATGGCCACTTGTCACCTTACTGTATGTGGGTTTATGGTCTGGTTGCCACATTCCCCACCCTTTTGTTAGGCTTCCTCTTTCAGTGAGCCGGTTTGAATCTCCAAGCAGCCTGATGTGCATCTGCATGTTTGTTTGTTTTACCCTTTTGTTTGTTTATGTGAGCCTGTCTTTTACCGTGGTGATGCTTAAAAGAGAGGGTCAAATCTCAGTGACCCTTGACAGAAGCATGTGTTATTACTGGTGCTGAAAGGATCAGTCCATTCATTAAATGACAGGTAATTAAATGGCAATTATGAAGGTATTTACACACAAACACCCTCAGGGTCGGAGAAACTGGGATCACCATTTTTTATAAATCAAACAATTGATTCATCTGAAGATGTATTTGATGAATCAATTACAAAGTAGCACTAAAAAGCAGTCTTGCCATACTACATACATTAGACATGTGATTTCAAATGATTTTGTACCATTCTTTTTTATAACCATATCTATGTATAGAAATGTCGAAAGCTAGGGCAGACAACAAATAAAAAACACATCAGAAACCTTGCTTAATTCGTCAATTGACTTACAACAAACCATTAGATGTAGAAAAAGTCCTTTTGTCCATTGATGTTCTACACATCGACTCTCAGGTGGTGCCTACAAACAGCTCGGGTGCTGCAGGAAAGCTTCATAAATACATATACCCAGGGGTCTTAGACACACACTCAAGACACACATATGACTTTTCCATGACCACCGTATTTAAACTGTATATGACACGACTTCTCTGAACTGCAGGACTCTCAGCATGTGAATTCGCCCTGAGCTCAAGGTGCCGCTGAGAGACACACACAGAGAGAGAACATACACACTTGTATTCACAAAGAAACTCTTATCAGTGTGGCTCCTGTCCAAACCACATGTACACGGGTGTTTGCTGGGCTGTGGGAAGGAGATAAGTCTTTTAAGGGTAAGAGCGGGAAATCACTGCCGGTGCTTCAAACTCCTACTCCATTGTTTGTTGACTTTAGTCTGGGTCATGTGCCTAACACATTTTCTTTTTAAATCAGAGAGGAGTGGTTGATTTTAATCATTTTCTCCCATCCTTTTCTTCAGAATCAGAATCAGAAACGGGTTTATTGCCAGGTAGGTAGACACGTACAAGGAATGGAACTTGGTGTCGTGATGCATACATAAAAGTAAAACAAGAATGAAAAAACACAGATAGAGAACTATTTTAAGAACGCTATAGTATCATTCATGTCTGTCATCCTCCCACTTTGAAGATGAAAATGAAATATACAATTTATATATAATCAAAACATATAATATATATGATTCTGAAATGAGCCTATATGAGTACTTTTGGTACTTTAAGTTTATTTAGATGCCAATACTTTTGACTTTAGTAACATTTGAAATACAGGACTTCACATTGCATCAGAATATACCTACAATGGTATTTCTACTTTTTACTTAAGTTCAAGATCTGAGTTCTTTTTCCAACTCTGTAACAGTTAGCTTTCTTTGAGGCACAATGTGACAACTCGTAATGTTAAGCAAACCTCTGCAAAGACACAGGTAAATGAGAGGCCACAGGTACGACTAAAACAATGAAGGGGAAAAAAAGAACCTGACAATAATGGGGTTGTGGGAGGTGGATTAAGGACCTGGGGAGTTGTCCAGAGGCATCTAAATCTCCGAAGCAGAGGGAGGGGCAGAGGCATGGATGGATGAGTGACAGCTTGATGAAGGAGGCGTAGCAAGAGGGAAATTACAATCCTCTTTCTGCTCTGCTTCTCCCTCGTCGACCCCCCCTCACTGCTCTCATCATTAAGGAGTTGTGCTCCGAGGCATTCCTACTCAAGTTACCTGAAAAGAGAAATCCCCTTTCATTCGGCCCTTTCTCTTCCTCTGTCTACCCTGCAGGCAAATTCTAGCTGTCAGATCAAACAGGCAGCAGGTCTACACAACACAGAGACTCTCTCCCCTTTATTCTTAAGAAAACGTATTTTTTTAAACAAATATAAAAAAGGCATGACAGGGATTGCAAGAGAAAACGAGAGGGAGGGGGTAAAAGGCATCGAGAGGAAGGGAGTTAATCAGTCTGCACCATGGCCCAAAAGCAGACAAAGAGATCTTGTTCTGGAGGGAAATAGGGTTTGGACAACGCCGTGTGCGTAGCTTCACTGTAGCTTCGACTGCTCAGGTATTCAGGCAGTGAGTCCGACTCCATGTTAGTGTCAGTAATCTTCCTTGGCCCAAAAACAAGACCCCTGTTTGTATTATCTAAGCCAAAGGTTCATTAGAAAACATTCAGGAGTCTTTTTAGCAATCAGTTACAAACACACATATTTGGCAAACGTGTGACAGGCTGAAGTTCCCACAGAAACACACTTTCTCACACTCAGAGCTGGTGGCTTGCAGTGGCACCGGTTAGACGGCTTTCCTCCACCCTGTTAGTCAGCTCGTCGACCTATCCCATGCACTTTAAAGTCACCCACATGTTTCATGTAAGAAAAAGAGAGACACCTGAGCTTCGGTTGCAAAACCCATTTTCTTTTATATTTGTCATTGTCTTAGTAGTCTATCTTACTCATTTGCATGCAGACATCTTAACAACGTTTCCTTTTTCACCTTTCCCTTTCCTTTTCTGTCTTAAATGAAAAAAGTGTTAAAGCCTACGATAGAAAAAGTCTCTAAAATGAATTCAAAGTTGTAAAACAGAGACATGCACAATATGTTGTGTTGTGTTTTCCAAGATGTATAGGAACTCTGCAGAAGAGGCAGGAGCCAATTTGCACAGAAGCTCATTCTGTTGCCAACCAAAACAGGGCCTCTTCTCCACTGCGTGCAGCGGGTTTCATTAGGAACATCAAAAACATACAACTGCTGAATAGACATTATTTTTAAAGTTTTTAGTTAAACTGAAACAAAGTAAGTTACATGGTTAAATGTCTCGTGCTTTTTTTGGCACGGGCTAATGTAACGGTAAAAACAGATAGAACTGTCCATCAGTTGTCCTTAGTGTTCTCATATTAAATGTTTCATTACACAGTTCTGTGCAGTCGGACGCCATGCGTACACAATTAGGCTGGTCAGGGCTAAAAGGGCAGAGCGACTGTTTACTTACAATCGGCTGCCTTTAAATGCACTGAGGAGACTAACAAACACATCATTTGATTTTTACACAATGAGCCTTTTGACCAGCACAGTGCAGATGGCCCCAGACAGAGGCAAGTGCGTGCGTTTGTGTAGTTGTAAATGTTTGCATGTGAAGAGGAAAAACTAAATATTTAATTGGTCTAACAGTAGTCCTGCGCTCTGTCAGCTGATTCTCCTAAACTGAGAGAGTCCTCTTTGTGTGCCTTCAGGGCTCCGAAGTGTATCTTTTATCTTCAATATCATCATTTAATACATAGAAAATAAAACCCACTGACTTCAGAAATGGAGACAGTTTGGCTGGCGAGAGCATGAGTAAATACAGCCGATAGTCTCACCTTTCTTGAAAAAGAAAAATGACTCATTACCTTGAAAAAACAAACATGTCACATTATTATAAATGTCATCGAGGTCAAAGTAATATGAACAGCAAATAAATGAAACCGTAGAGGATGTGGTGAAAGCTTAAACAGCAAATGAGACGCATGCCAGCAGGTACTGGCATGAAGCCAAAGCTCTGCTGTACGTCTGTCTCCCCATGGTAGCAACACACCTGTGAATTAGGGTGTGATTTTTGATGAGGACCTGTTATTTTAAAGTCATCTATCCAAGAAAATCAAATTATTTTCCATCCATCAAATACATTTCAAGTGAGCCGTCCTTGAAAATGTCCGGCTCCTAGCCTGTGTTTCATCACATATTCATTAACCTGCACACGCACGACACTCTAGTCCAAACGCAGCGAGACGATGGACCAAGTTGACGTAATGCGTCTACGTTCTCTCACACACATAGCCCCCTTTGCACCTGCAGTGCAACCTGACCTTCAATTAAACATAGGGGGGATGTCAAACAACTGATTAAGGAATGTGCATTCTCCTTCACTTTTTTACAGAAATAGCAGTGTTGAAATTCCAAAAGCTCTGGGAACAGACACACAGTGCGATTCACAGCACTTTTAATGAAACATGAGCAGGTTCATGAACCAGCTATGGTGTGTTTTCGTAGGGAATTTGGCTTGGGAGTGGCAATGCAATTATAAAGATAGCTCCGTCTTAATTACTAACTAGGCTAAGCTGTCAGAAAGTGGAAGGCATAGATCAAAACAGGCCACTGCTCTCCTTTACACTACCACACGTTTCCCTTAATGATCTGATTGCACCACCGATAGTAGAATTGCCTTCCTTGCAGGTTATTTCAAGTTTCCACCACATCCTGCCGTGTGCCAAGAAAGTCTACACTCACGTGATTAGCCTACTTTTTTGTTTTTAATCATCCAACCACGTTTTTCCTCATGAATTACACTGAGGTTATTTTCTCATGTAATAACATTATCTTGTCATTGTCTCCGTATTCCTAAGATACAACAAATCAGTGGGCAGTAAAAATGTGTTCGTAACCCAAGAAGGCAAGTTATAAAACCCCGGATATGTCCTCAATGACATCTTGGAGGTGGAAATGTGTGTATTGGTATTGTTCCCAGTACTGCTGTACTTTGTCAGACAGAGCAGTCTTTTATTGCCTCTTTCGTGTCTGAGCAAAACCTCATGGTCCCATGGACAGGCCAGGGTAGATCGAGAAACCCTTTTTCTGTTCTGGTTTTCACATCCAACAATCTCCGTATCAGCGGATTCTATTTCAGCGATCACATTTGTGTTGGGATCACAGCATGTATTAAACTAAACTGACCCAGATAGTCGATCTTACCTGCAGTATTCGGTTCCATTTTTGAAGGTCAGACATGTAGCGTTGTTAACACAAGGTTCCTTATCGTTCAAACACTGCAGCGCTGTAAGAGACAAGAGACCAGTTAGAAAGAGGCATTTTATCAGCTTAACAATTAAAACATTGGATAATACTTGTTGTGTGTGACATTTGATTGCAGGTAAATATAGAGACATGGTAACAATTCAAGATTTTTTTTATTAAACCATTCACAGAAATATCTGCCTTCACACACTTAAAAAGATCTATTTTGAAGTGTGTGGTGTTATGTTGTAAGGCTGAACGATTAATCAATTTTAAATCGAAATTTGAAATGATGCGATTATCAAATCGCAAAGCCTGCGATTTTTTTTCCCAATTTTTTTTCTCTTGTGTGTCAGTCATCCACACCAATCAGAAGTGCTGTGCTCCACATGTACCAGCCATTGTTAACCAATCAGAAGTGGCCCATGATAGTAGGTGATAGACAGATTGATCCAATCACCTGCCAAGTATTTTTGAAAGTGCCTGCCCTTTCCAAATGGCTTCCAATGGAGCTTTCCTAGATGGTTTGGTGAAACAAACCATCTGAGTCAGGTTAGTAATGCTCCATCACATGTTAATCTATTACAGGATGAATCTTAAACTGAAGCTTGACTTTAAAGCAACCCAACGGAAGTTTCATGTAAGTTTAGTTATTTCACTCGTAGCTCGGGCTGCGGGGGTGCTAGAGACGGGAGTATGTTGATACGACCTTCCTAGCCGGAGTTATGGCCGCATTTTACAATAAACTTACGTTGGGTCGCTTAAAAACAAATATCGCAATTCGAATCGCAATATCTGTCAGAAAAATCGCAATTAGATTTTTTCCCAAAATCGTGCAGCCCTATTATGTTGTATTGACACAGAGATATCATGATGAGGATGAACGCCTTCAACATCTGCCAACAAAAAAGAAAATGACTGATGTGTAATTTATCAAAAGATGTCCCTGTTTAACTTTAAGAAATCTGGCACTGCTCAGAATGCAATCAGGATTTCCCCTGAGGAAATTGGTAAGCCTAGGTGGTAAGATCCCCCCCCACACACACAGACACACACACCCAGTCCAACTGAGGGAAACCTCCTACAAGTTCTTTCCTCCATCACATCATCCTTACACAGATAATGCAGAGACCTCGCCACCTATCTTACCAACCAGCTTGAAATCAGCGTGCGGTCACAGGGCGGCCGGATGGGCAGACAGACAGAAATGAGCATGACGACATCAACAAAGCCCAACTATCCCACTGCGAATGAAACACTCATAGCCAGACACTCCAGCTATTGTGCGGCCCGCCAGAGACACATGGCTGAAGAAATCTTCACGCAAACCATGCCAGCCAAACATGAAGTGTCGGGTGTTCTTAGTCTGACTGGGGTATGGTAGCCAGATAAAGACGCTACTGTTAAGGGTGTGATTAATTAAGGAAAGCCTCTATTAATAATTATGGTTTAAATGTTGCTATTTTAACATTTCATTCCAATCACAGTCACACATCTGTATGAATCCCCACTCAGCAAAAGAGATCTCTTTGTACAAAATATGAGGGCAGGTCAGCTGATTTCCAAGAAACGCCAACAATGTCTTCACAAAACAGTCATTGCATTACAGGAAGTGCTCTCAGAAATAGTGTTACTTCCTGCGCCTAGATTAATCAGAGTCTCTCAAGCAGAGGAGCCTTTCTGAAGACACTTTTACTTTTATGAATCCTACTTGATATGATTTCCTGGAGCTTTAAACCACACAGTTTTTTAGTGCTCAACATTCAGGCGGCAGTCTGTGTAAGAGAGAGCGAGGGAAGACTATTGGAGCCAGGCTGACAGACATAGTTCATTAGACATGGGGATACCATACATAAACCACTGTGAAATTCATAATCCCACAAGCATGCACACACACGCATGCCTCTATGTGCACTGCACAGACATCCACTGTAATAAAGTACTAACTGATATTGGGCTACTGCTGCAGTGCAAGACACCACAGAAAGGACTGTGCTATTTTGGTACTATTTCTGTACCGAGACATACGGTATGCACGCTCGCTACAAGTCAACACACGAAAATCATATGCACATGATAACAAATATGGGCTCAGAACAGTCTCATAATACACACATGCACACAGAAGGATGGACACTTGTATTTCATGATCCGCAAAAGGATCCACACTTGTGTTTTTCAATGCACACACAAATGTGTTCCGTTTCATATACATGTAAATAAAATCCAAATACAGAAAAAAGTTTTAAATGTGTATTTTTGATCCACACATTTGTTTTCCGTTTAAAACCTCTGAACCTGCAAACACAAACCGCTTTCTGTGCACGGATCGCTGTGCATTGATGTGTGGGTTTTTTGAGACTCCCCTGACGGTCACCCGATTCGTACTTGTAATTTTTTCTATCTATAGCCAATCACATGAGCACGTCCCCACGAGGGTAGATTTATTACGTTCATGACGTAGAGCTTCATGTACGCATTATGCGCAGTCCGGAGCTGACAGGTCCATGGAGCCTGCCTGCAGGCGCTGATCTCAGGACACCTCCACTCTCAGTACATTGCCTTTCCGAACAGGAAATGCACGCAAATACAAGCCTTTATATTATTAAGGTACAGCGCCACTTGCCGAACCAATGATGAATGCTTGTGTGTTCACAAAAACGGCGGGCAAAACCGTTTTAAATGTGTGTTTCCTGTAAGGCGAATACAGCTGCTTTATTTATGTCTGTATGAAGTTGTTGTGAGTGTGGAGGGAGCAGCTACAGGTTAGCTTAGCCTGATCGATCAGTGCACTACGAAGCCAGTTCTAGACAGTGAACTGTCAACGGGGGGAGCCCCTCCGGTCATTATCGGCCGATATTCACTCTAAATAGTTTGATCGGTGCTCTCTATAAAGGCCGATCAGGAGAGCTGGATCTGATCGATATGGACATAAACGCGAGAGAGAGACCAGATCAGCTGCTGAGTCTGACAGAGACATGCAGCTCTGCATGATCACCTGAAGCTCCGCCCTCTGTTTAGCGAGCTGACCGGACTGCGCAAAATGCGTATATGAAGTGTCATGAACGCAAGAAATTATAGCCTCGTGGGGGCGCGCTCATGTGATTGGCTTAGACTGAAGGAGACATCTGATTGGCTATAGATGAGAGAAATTACAAGTACGAATCGGGTGACCGTCAGGGGAGTCTCAAAAAACCCACACACGAATGCACAGCGATCTGTGCACAGAAAGCGGTTTGTGTTTGCAGGTTCAGGGGATTTAAACGGAAAACAAATATGTGTGGATCAAAAATACATATGTAAAACTTTTTTCTGTGATTGGATTTTATTTACATGTATATGGAACGGAAGACATTTGTGTGCGCATTTAAAAACACAAGTGTGGATCATGAAATAGAAGTGTGTATCCTTCGGTTTGCATGTGTGTATTATGAGACTGTTCTGAGCCCATAAACAAAAAGCAGACAGCAGACAATCCACACATATGCGGTTAGTCCTGTGACCCAAACAAACTTTCACTTTTGTTTTTCATCATGTTTTAGTCCAAATTTAATGCAAAATCTGCTTTAGAAAAAGAAAATCATAGAGGACAGAAAATGTGATTACGAAACATTTTGATAACACACTCTAGAGGCTAGAGTATGACAGGATTTGATTCATCTAGAAGCAAGCTAAAAAATGCAAAAACAGCAATAATTTCTAAGTTCTTCTGAGGGGAAGAGAAAGGCTGGGAAGAGCAATGCATAAGGCAGAGGGAGTGAAAAATGGAAGCATGAAAGCACAGACCGGAAAAAGTTACTCTCATCCCCCGACTGGTTTGACGAGCTTCCCATGCACGCTGTCAACATGCCAGACGCAATGATCTTACCAGATTTGGGACAGCCTGCCTGCTAGGGCTGAACGATTCATCGATTTTAAATGGAAACCGCCATTTGAAATGATGCAATTATCAAAGCCTGCGATTTATTTAAAAACTTTTTTTCCTTCTTGTGTGTCAGTCATCCACACCAAACAGAAGTGCTGTGCTCCACATGTACCAGTCATTGTTAACCAATCAGAAGATGATAGACAGATTGATCCAATCACCTGCCAAGTATTTTTGAAAGTGCCTGCCCTTTCCAAATGGCTTCCAATGGAGCTTTCCTAGATGGTTTGGTGAAACAAACCATCTGAGTCAGGTTAGTAATGCTCCATCACATGTTTCTATTACAGGATGAATCTTAAACTGAAGCTTGACTTTAAAGCAACCCAACGGAAGTTTCATGTAAATGTAGTTCTTTCACTCGTAGCTCGGGCTGCGGGGGTGCTAGAGACGGGAGCACGTTGACACGACCTTCCTAGCCAGATATATGGCCGCATTTTACAATAAACTTCCGTTGGGTCGCTTAAAAACAAATATCGCAAATCGAATCGAAATATCTGTCGGAAAGATCGCAATTAGATTATTTCCGAAATCGTGCACACACACACACACACACACACACACACACACACACACACACACACACACACACACACACACACACACACACACACACACACACACACACACACACACACACACACACACACACACACACACACACACACACACACACACACACACACACACACACACACACACACACACACACACACACACACACACACACACACACACACACACACACACACACACACAGATTTAAAACGGTCACAAATTCCCCGACTGGAAGTTTGGAAAAAGGTTTTGCAATCTCTAAGTAAAACAAACAGAATGTTCACACACATTAAAGTGACTGAGCACCACTGTATTGGGATCCAGACATGTCTCACCAACATTGTATCCTCTCTACATGGCTGTTCTCACACATCACTATCAATGGACCACGGACAGGAACATTTCCCAGGAATGAGAGCCTTGATAAGACCCAATCGACAAAGTCAACAGTGAAACCAGGGGTTGAGTTAGACTTTCTCTTTGTCTGGCATTTTGACGGACAGGGTCGTTAAAGTTCCGTTATAGTCTAAATTACATTTAATTCCAAAATGTTCCCAATACTAATAGCATTTCATTTAAATTGTTTTAATAACTACTATACAAAAAAAGCTTTTAAATAATGCATCCATGCAGGCAGCGTAGTAAGAACACATGGTTACGTGCCCAACGTTTTTTACCCTTCCTGTTGAAAACCCTACATTCCTTTCCTCACTCACTACCACCGCATCTTATAGCTTTGTGTGTGTGTGTAAAGGTAATGGGGGGGAAATAGGTTTAAGTGGAAACAAAAGCAGAACAAAAGCAGGAGATTAACAACGTCTGCAGTGTGGTGGGACAGGGAGGAGATCTGTGTGTGTGATCCCTGCTGATGGGAGCCGTTAAAATGCCATTATGAAGAATCTATAAACATATGTCTTAGCCCTTTTCTAGAACTCCATTATAATAGTAACTTTCTTTGTAAAGCCCTTTTTAAAAACATAGAAAAAAGTGCTTCTGGGAACAAGAACAAAATAGACATAAAATGTATACAATGAATACTAAAAAGTTAACAGATCCGCTATGAGTTTCAGTATGTAGATTTGTCAAAGAAAAACGATTAACTGTGTTGCCGCATGGAAAATCAGAGAGGTTGCACAAGCTTTAGTTTTAGCTATGTTTCCATCCACCTGGTTTTATGTAAATTCAAAAAGGAAAGCAGAAAAGTGTACGTCACAAAGCCCCCTGTCTGATTCCAGGCGGGGGCCCTTGTTATATGTCAGCCCCCTCTCTATCAGCACACTTGACAGTAGCACCACAAGCTACATAAGGATCACGGGGGACTTCTCAATTTAAAAAAAAGGGTTGCCTGCTTATCTAAGAAGCACAAACGAAATGCAACGATAAGCCGTGTAGCTCTTGACAACTTGAAACTAAGAGACAACAGTGGCTTTTTTTCCTTGGCAAGCTAGCTCAAGAGTTATGAGTTACATAAGCAAAGGTTGTGAACACTTGGCTTTCTATCAGTAAAGCAATCAGTCATCTAACGTTCACCTGGCATAATGTAACCCAGCCCCAAGGGATCAAACCGGGAATACACTTTGTAGTTTAAAGACTAATGAGGAAAAGCCGAAACATCTAAATGCATGGTAAAAATGTCTGTTTGTTAAATACTTCAGTTTATGAGAGATTACCTACAAACCGGATGACAATGTTTTGACTCAATACTAGCATTATCAGGTGAGAATAAAGCAGGCTGCTGTTGGTATTTATTTTAAGCAGCAATGTTTTCAAAGTAGAGCTTCTTTTTTTTTTTTTTTTAAACATTTGCTTTCCCTTTATCTAACGTGTTACTTTCTATTACTACAGAACTGAGATGTCCCTGTTGCAAGAGGACGACCTTAGTTATCGTGAACTGCGGTGAACAGCAGAAACCACGACTACTTTTGGATACGTGGTGACGTCATTTCCAGGTAGAAATAAGTTACCATTCCCCTGTTTTTGAAACTGGGTTATTTTTTTGAGAATCTGTAAAAAAAAAACGAAAAAGCGAAACCTTAGGTGTGAGTACATTTACATTGAAAAAAATCACAGCCCCAAACGCCGAGACAGAAAAAAGAAAGTCAGGCTGTTGTGGTCAGATGGCACTACGCAGGTTCCTCCCACAGCACTTGCCACTGCTTTGTCACCGACACCACTGGGGGTCCCTAAAGGGATCCAGCCATGTCATGAGGAGAAAAAAAAAAGAATGTCAAAGAGGTAGAAAAGAGGAGGGGTGAGGGAGGGAGGGAGATAGACGGGCTTAGGAGCTAATAGCTGAGGATTGAGATGTGGAAGTAATTATGAACCTACAGACAAAGACTACACACGAACGGGTGTCCCTGAGCCCTGGCACACATCCATACAGCGGAGGGCAGGAAGTTGTTCGCACTGAGTGAGGAAGTAACCCCATTTCCTGGAATTGCTGTACAAGCCTCTATATCCAGCAGGCCAAACAGTCGTCATGGTAACTTGCAATAAAATACCCTTAGCTCAGCATGCGAGGAGGGAGAAGAGGCTCAAACTAAACACTGTTACCCTGAGGGAAGCTTTACAGGCCCACACAAACAGCAGAGCAGAGGCACCGAGCAGCAGCTTGAAAGATTTAGTCTCCCAGGTCAGATTCAATTTGGAGGGTTGTGACATATTTTATGAAACAGAGCCGTGCCAACAGAAACAGCAGAAGGGTGTGATTAAAAAGGGATGTCTCGAGTTCATCTCCCGGATCTTTATCGGGCGGGATCAGGACATTTTTAAACCTAACATAAGCTGCATTATTAAACCTGATCCATTTCCGATCCTTTGTTTAATGTAACCCACTTCACTCCTGGTACACCGGCTGTCAAACACGCATGACGGAAAAGCTGGAAATTCAGGAGTAAACCACAGATTAGATGTCAAGCTGCCAGCAGTTTCTGTTCATGAAAGTCAAATTAAGATGGAGGACAAAGTTCTTCAGTGGGACAGCCCCAGTAATTACCCTCCCAACCGAGGTGGTCGCCATGCTGTTGTAATCACTTGGAACATTTGGGAGAGTCTCATCTAAAAGGGCTGCTGCCTCTCTGTGTGTGTGTGTGTGTGTGTATGTGTATGTGTATGTGTATGTGTATGTGTATGTGTATGTGTATGTGTGTGTGTGTGTGTGTGTGTGTGTGTGTGTGTGTGTGTGTGTGTGTGTGTGTGTGTGTGTGTGTGTGTGTGTGTGTGTGTTTTTTTAATATGGCGTAATAGCAGGCAGGCTGTCCCAAATCTGGTAAGATCATTGCGTCTGGCATGTGTGTTGGACAAAGAGAAAAAAAAGACAGACAGCCAGAAGTAGGGAGAGCAGACCAGGCGAGGCATTTGTAGGGACTTTCCCTTGCTCATTCATATCCTAACTTTGTTCCGTCTCAAATCTTTTTTTGTTATGAGAAAAAACCAAACCATGAGGACTATTGCGCAGACATGTCCAAATACTAATGTTGTCACCCTACTCAAAAGTATGGCTTTGATATTATACCTGCCTCTTGATACTTGATACTGAAACAATACAACGGCGACTCATGCACATCTACATGTCATACATTTCATGAGATGACACCGGCATGTCTGCAGAATATTCTAATCACTGACCACAGGAGAGTCAACATGGTATCACCACTGTCTCAGTATTGTTTTGATATTATGAATTCACTACATCATGGTGCAAAGTTAAACTCCCTTTCATTGAGTCAAACAAACATTTCATAATGCAAAATACCTCTTCTCTCTCCTCGCCCTTATTTTTTCTTTCTTTAGATGCTGAAGTTAAATAAAACAGCCTTTATCAGAGCAAGGATTGAATAACATCACCAGAGCATAGTCAATGTTTTTCTATGCATTGCAACGTTTAAAAAAATAAATAC
Organism: Notothenia rossii; assembly: GCF_949606895.1. Lineage (NCBI taxonomy): Eukaryota > Metazoa > Chordata > Actinopteri > Perciformes > Nototheniidae > Notothenia > Notothenia rossii. Next base: position 88,668,073 of record NC_136912.1, read on the forward strand.
TATAGTCCATTTGAACCGTTAGACCGCTTATCCCATATTCATTCATGCCGCACATGTAACCCAGCACTCACTGCAAAGTTAAATTCAAATGCATAATATCTTGCAAATATAAAAATAACTCAATAAGCCAGTCTAGATCTTGACTGTAAGCCATTTGAATGTTCCCCACGCCTCAGTTTAATTGCTTAGTTTCCCTCCATTTGATCTGTACTTAAATAATCTCATATTACTGTTTGACATAACTTTAGACGACACCACCAAATACATTAAAAAAAGGTTTGTCCTAAGGCATTCATTCGTTTTCGACTGTTAAAAAGGGGGGAATAACACTACAAATCCCCCCATAACTACTGTGTGTCTTTAACCAAATCACCCACAGGCTATTTTGCTATTTCTTCTTATAACATTGAATATAATAACTTATTTCTTTACCTCAATTCACTCCAACTCCAAAACCTCTGTCTAGACATGTCCTCTATCCACATCCATGTACTAAGATGATGCTGATGATGATATGCCCCAAACTTCTCCTGGTTGTAAAATAGGCCTAAACTAATAATGTGACCCATTACAGAGCACTTTCTTCTCCTACCTGGAGTGCTCTGCTCGGTTCATTACTCCGTGCGCCCTGCCTGCCTGTCTCCAGGATTACGGGGCTGTGTTGGTCGAGGAATGCAGGCCGCAGTAATTCCCTGTTAATTTGCTAACCTGTTCAACAGTGCAGACACAACGCTCTGTAATCCCCTCGACCTTCACAGCCACGACCACCACCTCCTAACTGTGCATGTGGTTCATGTGGGCATGCACCTAGATTCATTCACTTTTTGACTGGTATTTATTTAATGCGTGTGGATCAAAGAACAAAGTGGTTGAGCATGCACTGCGGCCGCATTAGCATTGCAAAGGAAAATGTTAAAAGGCCCGTTACTATCACTTCCACTCCGTCTCATATGCATTTTAACTTCCAGATCTTAATCACAGTAGGCCTTTAGATTTCCATCTATTCTAAGAGTAAATGGTTAGAGGCACACATGCATGTTTTGTGCATAATGGTCAGTGGTGTGTAAGTAAATTTACTCAAGTACCATACTTAAGTACAATATTGAGGGACTTTGAGTTGAATACTATTTTACTACTACTAGTATTGAGTACTTTCACTCCACTACATTTATTTAATACCTTAAGCTAATTTGGATCAATGATAGCAAAATATGATCAACACTTAATTAAAATAAGCTTCATCTGTACCAGCTTTGATAACACTAATATTTATATTCAAATAAGGCCAATCTGCATAATGACTACTTTCACTTTTTATACTTTAGGTATGTTTTGATGCCAATGCTTTTTTTACTTGAGTAACATTTTGATTGCAGACTTTTAACAGAGTATTCCTACACTCTGGTACTTTTACTTTTACTTAAGTACAAGATCTGAGTACTTCTCCCACCTCTGATAGTGGTACAAACACACATGCAAGAGCTCAGTACTGACGCATACAGTTCCACACATTATTTACTAACTCGCTCTCCCACTTCAAGCAACAAGTACAGGACGGAAACATAGCGGAGGCCTGGCATTTTAACTACCCTACTAATCAAAAGGGTGGGGCAGGCTGAACTGAATATAACCTGAAACATGAGCATGTAAAAGCAATGGTTTACAAAATGATCTTACTGAGAGTTCAGGGAGATCACACGAAGAGATAAGGAAGGAGCTACTTGGTGAGTTATGGGGATTTTACAGAGATGTTTTAAAGCCACATTAATACAATGATGCAGTGGGAAGGACTGGGGGTAATTAAATAACGCAGTGTTGTGGGTATCTCAATAAATAGCTTTGTCTTCAGAGCACATGGCGAAGCATGGTGCGGATAAATCACATTTCACACCAGGCTACAGCTTGGGTCAGATGCAAGTAAATCATGGGCGGCACAATAGTTGGCCTTTGTCCGTTTGTATCCTCGATGCAACACGCGCAAATAGATACACTCACGCATGTCAGCTGTGTGCGGTTAGCACTGAGCAAAAATATGCAACCATCCACATGCCCACGCCACAGAAGTAACACTATGTCGTGTGCGAGACAGAGGGATCCTACGCTTCCTAAAGAATCAGATTCACAATCAGCTACCACACTGTCTAGCAAAGTATTACCAACCGTGTTGCTGTATCCCAACACAGGGGCTTCATTGCACTTTACAGGCCTTAGACTATTATTATTAAAGTCAACAAGCATTTCAAACTAAGATTTTAAGAAGGTTTTAGTGCAATAAGTAAAGTAAATCACAGTAACTTATCAGCAAATGTCAATGTGACCCTTACGAATGAGTCACATGTCGCTTTTGCAGTCAGAGCTAAGTAACACAGAGCAAAACAGAAAATACAAACACTATCATTTACTTCAGCCAATAAAAGCTTCATTTCCACTGTCTCTCAGGCTACAATAACATGTTTCAGCTGTTGCCGTTTCGTGCAAAGTTGCAGTTATAATAAGCATTTCCACAGCACCACTTCCCAGCATGGGCTCATTGTTGTGGCCCTGCTCAAGAGTCAGGTCAAATGTTCCTCCCCAACTGAGCTGGGATGTAATTAATTGATTGGCTTAACATGTGTTACTTTTAGCAGAAAAACGTTTTTAGCGTTTTTATGGTGAAGAAGCTAGAGGAAGTGCAGCTGTATTCGTCACAGCGGTTAGCAGATGACTCCCTACTTCTTATAGTATTTTAGAAATATTAGTCTATGTAGTAAAATACAGACATTTTGTATCTGTTTGTTGGTGAATCATTTAGAAAACAAGAAATGGTCAAACCAACTGATTAAATAAAATGCTGGAGCTCATGCAGTATGGGTTAACCTCAAACCTCCTCTCATGTCATTAAAGGTAAACACCTTCCTCCGTGCCATCCTGCCATATGGAAAAGCACTGCCTTCGCCACAAGAACATTATAGCTCAGTGTGTGCAGAATATCAGGATGTTAAGCTTTAGCGGGAAAATGATAGGTGAGGAAATCATGGTGCTTAAAGTGAGTGTGTGTGTGTGTGTGTGTGTGTGTGTGTGTGTGTGTGTGTGTGTGTGTGTGTGTGTGTGTGTGTGTGTGAGGCTGAAGAGAGGGAGGGAGGGAGGGAGGGAGGAATGTCAAACACCAACAACATTCCACTGCCTCTCCTTGCACTGCCTGCAGCCCTTTCATATTGTCTTTTCCTCTTTTGTGTAACTGCACTGTTCACAAGTCACCTAGCATGGATGAAAAAACGTGAGAAAGAATAGCAAGGCCGCATGCATGCATCAACCCTGAGATAAAAATGAAGAAAATGAAAAACACTTGAGATGAAATCAGTTTCATTGCCTTGGCACCCTCATGGAAAGGCAACAAGAAGGCTACAATTTGTCCTATTGAGCATTTACCAGAGCAAAGCACACATAGGAATGGAATTAGAATTACTCTATAATTGGGAATAACACTGATCCCCATACATACACTGAGCACTTGCTCTCTAATTTAGAGCTTTCTTAATTGTTTCTTCAAACAGCTTTACCCTCATTTCAAACTTAATAATGGAAAACACAAACATGTACACTGTCATTCAAATGATTTTTTAACGTGCTTTTCTATATTAGCATATTGCAACTAAAATGCAAGAGAACCTTTGATCCTTTTAAGTAAATCCTAATCTACAGTGAGTGTGGGTCTAAGTATCTTAAAACATGCTATTGGGCTCCAATTAGTGGACACTAATTAGTACTTACTAAAAGACTGCACTAGAAAGTAAACCAGTACCCCTGCATTATGCTATGCTAGTACTTAGCTTAAGGCTGCTGTAGAAAGTAAACCAGTTATCCTGTTGAATACATGGACACTGCTACCAATGCTATGACACATGAACAGTACATGTGCCGGGTAAAGGATAAGGAGTACTTAGGTAATCTTTAAGATTATCACAAATATTTCTTTATTTTCCCACACGTTACTTTAACATAGGTGTGAGAATTTACCCAAAATGCTTTACTGCAGGGTGGTCTTAACACTTTTAACTGGCATATTTTTATGAAAGGAAACATGTGTTGGCTCCATCATGAAAGTTAACCATACAAATATTGGTGATTATTTTCCTTGTAAACTCCACATTGTTGCCTCTCCTCTATCACTGTCAGATCTCTTAATTCAGCAGGGCAGACTAAACATGGTTAAGTGTCCATTTTGAATTCTTTCTCTTGCTCTCGCTGTTCAACATCTGGGCAGCGGTGTGTGACTCAGACTGAACACTTAGTAGTAATAGGTCACAGTATCATATTAACCAGACCTTATCCATTTGCATTAAACAAGGGGCGAAGTAGGGAACAATGCAGATCATACTAGTTGTTTTTAAACTGTGTGAAAATGCTCCAGGACTAAAAAACCAAATTTAATAGTAGTGATAATATAGAAAAATGCCCCAAAATGAAGTTACTAAAGATGACTATAACAGTGAAGTGTGAAACCTGTATAGAAACGTGACCCGTGGTACAATTTCGTGGTACTTGTATACTTGAGCATTTCTACTCCACTAAAATTCAGAGGTCAATAGTGTACTTTTACTTTGAAGTATACAAAGTAATACAACTTAGTTGCACCTTTACCAGCTGTGATAAACACATTAATGCATCAATAATTATAATCCAAACATATCATATATATTTTTCTGAAAAGGGCCAATCTGCATAATGAGTACTTTTACTTTTGGTACTCAAAGTATATTTTGAATCTAATACTTTTGTACTTTTACTTGAGTCACATTTTGATTGCAGGACTTTTACTTATAACAGAGTATTCCTGGTACTTCGACTTTTACTCAAAGATCTGAGTACTTCAGTATTTCCATTTTATACTTCTACTTCACTACACTTAAATGGGAAATAATGTTTATTTACTCCACTTCTAGAAGTACCTGATTTCTATTACTTGTTTTGATTTTGTTCCCACTTTATTCAAGATCATACATGGACATCTTAAACCCTGGATACAAAAAAGTCCAATATTTGTTCAATACATAATTAGTTTGAATTGCTTTTTGTTCCTAATGCTTCTAATAGTGCTCATATATTGTTTAAGTTCTTGGTAAACATTTTCAAAATTACGTTTGGAGTCAGCCCATCTCTTTTTATGGATATGAAATATCCCTAAAAATAAAATTAACTGCACAAAAAATACAAGTCCGCAACCTTACTATCAGCTTTGAAGTGTATACACATGTATCTATCCTGGGGTTGTACTTGTAGTCCCTAAAATACTTCAGTACACAATCTGAGTACTTCTCCCACCTCTGTAACGTCACAGTGAAGTGATGCTATGTCTGCCCCGTGTACCGCAGATGCAGAGGCAACAAAACGTGACACATTTTAAGATATTAGACAACTTGGATAAACAGGTTTATCCAAATCAAACACTTACCCAGAGAGAGGTGAATAAAGCAGAAGACCACGGCTAGGGATTTGACCGAGGAGACACCGGGAAGCTGCTCCATATTTTCTGTAAAATCCACATAAGGTCGCCAGCCCAAAGTTGAGCGGTCTCCCGGGACGTTGGTTCTCAAAAACTCTCGTTGAAAATGTATCACAAGCAATAAAAGGGCAAACAAGTACCGGTAGTGCTAAACTAACACATGTCCGTAAGTTTTTTTACATGTGTTCAACGGGTCGTCATGTTTGAAACCGCTTTAAAATACAAAATGTAACTCGCGGTAGTCACACACGGAGTCGAAAAGTCGTCCACCTCTCTACGCTCACCAGTCACTGGAGTCACTGAGAGTGAAGAACTACAAACATGTATCCTTCCGCTGAAGTCAACGGGGATCTACTTTGGCTTTGAAAAGATGGTAGAAAGTTAAAAACGTTATATCTTGATTACAGTGATTGATACATATTCAAAGGTTTTGTATTACTCGATATAATATTCCATGTTATCCCGGACACAACCGAAAAACACACAAGACGTAAGTTTCCTTTCTCTGTGTCGCCACGGCGGAGGAATTTGTTTTCTCATTTTTCTACTTCTCGGAGCCTGGTATGACTCAAAATTAACCCGTTCAATGATTGTCTTTTTTTTCTCCTACCATGAACTGCACGTTTTTTCCCCGATATGTCTTTGAACTCCCACTCTTTATTCGCTTATTTTCGTTTTGATGGTTCAGGTCAGAGGCGTTTTCAGGTAATGTATGGCCATGAGAATCTTGACTGTGAAAGACTGCAGACAGAAAGGTCGGTAAACAATGACTTTCAGGGATCTTTAAAAAACTAACTTTGCATGTGTGTTTGAGGGACCATACAACGTGATTTTGGTACTGTGAATCATGCATTTAAAAGCATAGACAGGTATAAAGGTTGACTTGCTCCAGCTTTTTAATCAGTGTTAATGCAGTTTACATGCAGGTTTTAGGTAAATCACGACTTCTCCATGTGCAGATATAATTCAAGATCTGCAGTAGTCCATGAGTTTGATGGGCTATTTTGGTGGGAAGATGTTAAAAAAAATGTGATAAAGGGAAATCTTAAAAATTGAATTGTGAGAACAATCGGTTTTCAAATGATAGTGATGTCATTATTTTCCAGAAGGAGTAGGCTACTTTACCATGAATATAGGTTTTTATTTTTTTCTCCTTAGAGACCAAACTTGGTCAACAGAAAAGTAATCGGCAACAATTTAGATTTTTGTCAATAATTTATTTGATCGATTTTCAAGCGAAAAAAGCCAAATATAATTTGGCAGCAACCACAAATATGAACATTTTCTGTAAAAAAAAAATCGTAATGATAACCAAAGTTAACAATATAATGTTGTGCTCTGGGAAATAATAATATTTTTTACAAAAAATGTTTATTATCAAGGTAAAAGTATCTTTCTGTTAATCAATACAGTTGCAGCTCCAGTTAGAATACAGGGATTAATGCTGACCAGAAGCAACGTTTTTAATCACATCATCTGTTTTTTTCTGGAGAGTAAGGTCAGCTTCACTTCTAACAACCAACAGACAAGTAAACCCCAACGCTGCCCTTTAAACTCCCTTACTCAAAGAGACACACTCACACTGGCTTCATAAACTGTTATAGATCACAGTAATCCCAAACTAATTATCCCTTATCAGCCTGAATGATCCAGGTGTAAATCACAGGCTCATCACAACAACAAGACCACGTCTCATCCCAGTGATTTGTTTGTCTCTACACCCCATTAGAGAAACATTGCAGAGTCTCCTGCTGCTGCGACCGTTCCTCTGTCCTCTATTCAACCCTGCTGAAAAGCCTGGGACTGGGGGGAGCAAATTGATCTCCTCAGGGGTCCGTACGGACAATGCTTTTGTTGCCGTGGCCAATGTCAAGCTCTTGCTCTCCATGCGTGGTGGGGTGTCAGGTGCTGGCACCACAACAAACACTCTTCAGACATTTAGTCAGACGCTGTTTTTTTGTTTATAAACCGCAACTCGTGTTTGCTTATTCTTCTTATCCGTTACCAAAACATATAAATCCACTGCCACAGATGCACACTTTCTACGTGCTCTCATGTTTTGTCCCGTGATTTTTAAGGTTGTAAATTAAATTCGGAATTCTTCTACTACTCTTTGACACTTCTCTTGTTTCACAGTAAAGCCATATGTCTGTGAGCTAATGGCAATGTGAGATAAATCACATCAGAGGATCACTTTGTCTGCAGCACTGTTTTCCTAATGATGTCACTCCAGATGTGGGCCTCTATAGTTTGGGGAAGATGGGGTGAGAAAGGGTGTGGATCTGCCTCGTGAGCAGAAAGCGCTGATTCCTAGTTCCCCTTGCCTTTGGGCTGATGAAAGGCTCTTATCGCAGAAGTTTGACACAGTTTCAAAGAGGAAAAATAAACAAAGTGTTGGAATAGCTCAGTCTCACTGATGCTGTAAATCCATTGGAACCACCTTTGTATTTAATACATCAACAACCCCAACTGCAAATCTCTTGTTTGAGATAAAAACAAACAAAACAACTCAAGTTTATCAGGGAATCAAAGTAGATTACATAATCACTGTTTTGTTTGTAGAGACCCACTTTAAAAGCAGTAAATACTCTCCAAAATTATCGCTGCAACTAACAGTTTATAATAATTTAATCTGCTGATTTCTTTTAGATTGAATTATTAATCATTTCTTCTATAAAATGGTTTAAAAAAATATACATACTATACCAGTTTCTTAAAGTCCAGGATGATGTCTTTAAATGTCCTCTTTTGTCAAAACCAGAATGTATTTAGGTTATTAGGAATTACAAAAGTGAGAAGCGGTAAATCTTCCTATATGACATGCTGTAGACAACCTTTTCTTTCCAAGTTTGAATAAAAATGACTTATTAAAATTGTTAAAGGCGATTCCTTTATTGTGATTATCGACTAAGCCTTGCAGCTCTATCAGGAATCAAAGTATGTTGTCAGAACTTCACCTTGTAAACAGCACATTCTGCATCCACATGGGAATGAGTTTTATGTATTTCAGGTGTACCCCAGCGAAGTAATAAATAAAGCTTGGTCTGCCATGCCATGTGAGAGAGCTGCTTTCATCGACGTTGGGGCTCTTCACACTGATTTGGAGCTCATCAGTCAGGGTGACTGCAGCTGTCAGCCGTGTAGATTTATACTGCAGAACAGGGTGTTCAGAGGGCAGATAGTAATGACTGATTACACTAGAGAGAGAGAGAGAGAGTGTGTGTGTGTGTGTGTGTGTGTGTGTGTGTGTGTGTGTGTGTGTGTGTGTGTGTGTGTGTGTGTGTGTGTGTGTGTGTGTGTGTGTGTGTGTGTGTGTGTGTGTGTGTGTGTGTGTGTGTGTGTGTGTGTGTGTGTGTGTGTGTGTGTGTGTGTGTGTGTGTGTGTGTGTGTGTGTTCTTGAGCACACCCCTTATCCCTAAACACGCCATCTTCTCCCAACGTGATAGCCATGGGAAACCAAATCAGCGCCTGTAATTCAAGACGAAGTCACCCGGCCTTTACGTTCTAGAGAGCAAGGGAGGCAGCATGAAGTGTATATATGATGCCTTTCTATAATTAGTAGTGGCAGGGACTGATTCACTTTTCCCAGCTGTGGCAACTGATTGGCTTGCATAAACAGTCATAAATACTGTAACTGAGGAAGGTCTTGTTCTTGGTTCAGAGACACTCAATACTTTTAATCACACTTTTTGCACCATAGCATTTTGCAAACTGTTAAAGCAGCCCTGAATGCTACACTGAGATCAGGTTTGTTTTTCAAGTATTTTGTGCTGGCTTTGCTGAGATGAACATTTGTGAACGTTAAGCGTTGGGTGTGAAGTTTTGATGCCCCCAGTGCCCCTCGTCAGGACGGAAGCATCGTCTTTCTAAAGACGTCTTCACTGTGTAAACAGATCTGTGGGACAGGAAGTTAAAGGGGATATATTTAGAGTTGATTATCACCTCCTTTCTCACTGACCTGTTTTGACTGCTGCTGCTGCAAAAAAAGCCCACTTACAGTTTACACATGTGTTACTTGGCCCCCTCTCTGTCATAGTCTGCAGACATGTTGGTGTATTGAGTAAAATTTCATATTTAAATCAGATGGGCTGGAAGACGGTGTGCTGCTCTGTGATTGACACCATGATAACAAGTAGTATTCAAGAGATTATCACATGAATTGAGTATCAATAGTTAGAGTGTTGCCACTAGAGTGGGGTCATCAAGATGAGGAGCCACACAGTGTTTAGTTTATAAAAAGATGTAGAGCTTATTCAAGGGTTTTCCAAGTATTTAATCACACTAAATCTTTTTTTCCTGTGTGAACTTGAGGTTATACGAGTCAAATGTCAACATGGGTGCAGATAATGCACACACAAAAAGCTCACAAATTGGCACTAAATCAGTGTAATCATTTACTTCCTGGGAAGTAAACATACCTGCGCAAGTTTTACTGCCTTTGGTTTTATTGGAAAATATTAAGATAAAGGCTGTGCTGCAGAAAAAAAAGCTCAGAACTGATTTATGATAGAGCCCACTAAGATTAAGCTAAGGTTATGTAATTATGGAACTCATTTTCAAGCTGCCTTTGTAAAGTCCCATCACTTCGCCAACAGTGAAACAATGCAAAATGCGAAACAAGGAACACATTTTAACTCCACCTTGAAAACCCTGTACGTTTAGCTTCTACTGACA